>NW_024884767.1:10694519-10811715 GCF_019232065.1 Centrocercus urophasianus
CCTTCCTTCCTTCCTTCCTTCCTTCCTTCCTTCCTTCCTTCCTTCCTTCCTTCCTTCCCTCTTAAGCAATCTCGATTCTAGCATTACATGCTAATTCCTTACAATGTGTGGGGTCTCTAAGTTACTACAGGAGTTCATCAGATTTTTTCCATTGACTTTATTTTTTTGTGAGATATTTTGGCTTTCTTTTACCATCACAAGCAAACAAACAAACAAACAAACAAATATTTTCAGTAACTTTGTACTGCTTTGAAACCATATTTCATCCCCACCCAACACACTTTGAAAGATGTCGTTCCAGTTTGGTTGAAAATGATAGGTTTGGGCTTTTGAAAATCATAACTTTTATTGGAAATTGAATGTTTTCTTATTCTAAGATTGATAATAAAACAGATTTGTTTTTTTAAAACTTTGATTAAAGAAGCAAAAATCGTTAGACTTGGTAGCAAATCTTTGCGTAATCTGTTTTTCTGATTACACTGTTAGGAACCACTATTTTCTTTGTGCCTCTGCTCCTAAGAGCTCTCTGTTGCCCTATCAGTCAGTCTGTTAATATGACATCTGTGAAGGCTTTGCAGGCATACATTCAAAGTATATCTTCCTTGGTCTTCATTTCACCATCAGTAAAACTTGGCTGAAAAACTCTGACTCAGAACAGGAATTGCATGCTTTCATGTTAGAAGAGTTGAGAGAAGGACATGTTTTAGAAATCAAAATTGCCAAAACTGTTCATAATGCTAAATGAGGATTTTGTTTCCAGTTTAGCCTGCAGCCGAGTTTGAACGTGTCTTCTCATTCATTCAAGGCTGACCCGCAAGTCTTGGCCAAACCCTCAAATGTTTTATTCCTTCAAAAGGCCTTTAAGCTTTAATAACCATTTGTCCTACTAAGGCTGTTTTGAGTAAGAAATCTAGTGTTACAGTTTAATTAGAAAATCTCTTTTTTGAAAAAAATGTTCAAAGACACCAAAATGAGAGATTTTGCATCCATCTAAATTGTACCTGTGCATAATTTTCCTGCTAACCCATAGGCTTTTTGGACATTTTGGACATCTCATTTGTACTACATAGTACTCACTCCTCAGCATGCCCCTGAAATTTCCTAAAAGTGTGGAAATTTCTCTACTTCTTTCCTTGTGTCACCTTTAGCCACATCACATGCCTGACATTGGTATCCAATCTAATTTTCTGGTTCTGTTTGGCAGTCTGTTGGACTTAGATGTTACACGAGCCCCAGTGATAATCAGAATAGGAAAATAATAATTATGATTATTTTGTCTTCAAGATACATGTCATCTGCTGCACCTGCCATATACCATGGAGTTTATTAATAGTGTTTTCTTGTCACCTCTCTTCTAGGGCCCCTTTAAATGCTCCTGTGCAGAGATAGCCTACTTCTCTGTTCCTCTCTGAAATCTTTGCCTCTACTCATCAGATTTGCCCCCAGTTCTGCAAAAAAAATTAAAATAAAAAATCCTCTACACCCTGTGATTGCTTCTACAATCAGCACTGATGGACCAAGAAACCAGAGGTCCATTCAGGGTGCAATACTGTTTTGAAATTGTCCAGCAGTCAATTGAATCCTGAAACAAATCTTACAGAACAGATTTTTTAGAGAATTAATGTGCTGATAAAGCTGGAGAGCTGAAGAGAAAAGCTTGGGATCCACTGCAACAATTTTTCAATGAAAGACAACAAAGAAGACAAAAAAGGGCTTTCTCAAAATATTGGAGTACGTCAGACATTCAGCAGAGCACAGAGTGAAAAAAAATGACAGGATTTGGAAAATTGCTTGGAAAGATATTCATGTTATATTCTGAGAATAAATTGCATATTTTTATCAGAAATAAGGGATAGGAAAAAAAATATTTCAAAAAAGAGATCACATTTTTTCTTCCTCTTGAGTGGCCTACCTGGTGGATGAGGGAAGGGCTGTTAATGTAGTCTCAGGGGAGATCTCACAGCACTATACAACTCCATGAAAAGAGATGGTGGTGAGGTGGTCAGCCTCTTTTCGCATGTAACTGTTGATAGGACTAGTGCCTCAAGTTGCACTAGGGGATATTCAGGTTGGATATCAGGAAAAATTTCTTCTCTGAAAGACTGGTCAGTTTTGAAATGGTCTGCCCAGGGGGGTGGTTGAGTCACTGTCCCTGTAGATGTTCAATAAAATTTAAAATACTATACTGTGGGATGTGATTTAATGATGAAATATTGGTAGTAGGTGGACAGTTTAACTAGATAATCTTGTTGGAGGTCTTTTCCATTCTTAGTTGTTAAGCTACTGTCCATCATATTTGAGAAGATGGCAGTCCAGTGAAGTTCCCATTGATTGGAAAAGTGGAAACGTAATACCAAAGACAGAAAAAAAGTAACACCTGTAGTACTGCAGTTGATCTTACCTTTGTGCCCTGCAAAATAATGGAGCAGATCCTCCTGAAAACTATACTAAGGAACATGGAAACCAAAGAGCTAATTTTTGCACCAGAAGAAATTCAAATTGTATATTAGGAAAAATTGCTTTTCCAAAATAGTGGTCAACCATTGAAAGAGGCTGCCTAGGTAGGTGGTGGAATCACTGTCCCTGGAAATGCTCAAAAACTGAATGGATGTGGCACTGAGGGATGTAATTTATTGGGCAAAATTGATGGTAGATGGACAGCTGGACTTGGTAATCTTGTAGGTCTTTTCCAACATTTACAGTTCTGTGATTCAATGATCAAGCTGGATGTATGCGAAGAATTTTATACTGTCCTGCACAACATTCTTGTCTGTAAATTGGAGAGACACGGATTTGATGGATGCATTACTTTGTGGATAAGGAGATGTCTGGAGGGCTGCAAAGTGTTGCGGTCAACAGCTCAATGAGCAGGTGAAGACCAGTGATGAATGGTGTTCCTTACTGGGACTAGTACAGTTCAACATCTTTTTTGGAAACATAGACAGTGGGATTGAGTGCAATGCCAGCAAATTTGCAGATGACGCAAGGTGAGTGATGTGGTCAATCTCCTGGAAGGAAGGGATGCCATCACTTGACTTAAGTGGTAGGCCGACAAAAAATTCAACAAAGCTAACTACAATCTCCCACACCTGAGTCAAGGCAAACCCAAAGACGAAAACAGGCTGACTGGAGAATGCACTGAGAAATGCCCTGAGAGGAAGGATGTGAAGGTGTTGGTGGTGAATGTGAGCCCTAAAATAAATATGTGTAGCCCAGAAAGTGTATCCTGGGGTGCATCAAAAGATGTGTAGTTAGCTGTCACAGTTCTGTTGCGATTCAACCTAGTTCTGAGTAATGTGGCAGAGGGATGCATAGACCCACAGCCTGGGAAAGAGGAAGTGGAATAAAAAACAAAGCAACGGCAACAAGCTAAGGGAGAGAACAAATTTACTAAATATGATAGTAGAATGTAAGGTAACACAATATAATACAATTGGAGTTGAAGCTGTTGAGTCTAATAAAATGAGTGAGAGGCTTGATGGAGTTTTGACCAATTATATCTGATGGAATATGTTCCTACTCATGTGAAGGAGGTTGGAACTAGATGATTTTTAAGGTCCCTTCCAATCCAAGCCATCCTGTGAACATCATGAGCTGTTTTTGAGAAACCAAGGTGAAAGCATCATAGTTCACACTAGGCTGCCTGCTTATAATTTAACATGTCTCTGTTTCCTTTTCCACTACTATCACTATGATTTTACAGAAGCAATGGCTTTCTCTCTGTAAAGCTTACTGAAGTTAATGTGAGACTCTTCTTTGACCTCAGTGGGAGTTAACTCTAGCAAAATGTCTCAAGTTCCAGAATTTTTATACTGGCATAAATCAAAATAAAGTTTTATAAGGAAAGGATTGTTTATTTGTTTCTCTTTCTTTTAACTTCGGCTCCAACTCTTTGTTTTTGGGGTTTCTGTGGCTTCAAATTGGGTCTCCAAACATATGCCTCATTTTCTGTGCTATGTATTTCTGTCGTGGCTTGCAATTAAATTTCTTTCATAGATGAAAGGGAGTTCTCATTTCAAAATAATACTCTGAAGCAGAAATGTAGTAAAAACACGCTGAGCACGTATTTTTTTCTCTTCTAAAACAAGCTCAAGAAATTCTTCTAGAATGTAGAGTTTCAAATAAGTTTACCTTTTAAACTTCACACACACTGACAGACAAGACTTGACATAGAACATTGCAAATTTAGCTTATGTTCAACAATGTCAGTAAATAGCTTGGCTAAAGTGAACAAAAGCTAGTTTATTTCATATTCAAGAAGATCAGTTTCCAAGCATCTTGGAGGAAAAAATATATATGTATTTAGGGAAAACCACAATCCAAATATAATGGAATTGTTTTTCATTTGTGCAGAGATGTCACTGTGAGACCATACGCAGTATATACAGTCCTATCTATAGGGCTGGAGAAGATACACGAAAAATGAAGATAAAATACATTGGAATAATTGTCAAATAGACCTATCTAAGTAGGTCTATTAAATTACCTAACTCAGTGAAAAAGGAGCAGTACTAAATTGTCTCCTCTTTTACTTAGTAGTTGTTCCTGAAATACAGCCTCAATATGAGAAAAAAATACGTATATTAAGAATAAAGAAGAATTGAATTTTATTTTGCCAAACTTATCAAGGATAAGTAAAAATTGAATTTGCTTTAAAAAGTTCAACATTTCCCCATTGAAATACATTTAAAGAAGAAAATATATTAACAGTGACTTTTGATCTACTCCGTTTTTGATTGGAAAATCACATTGTGAGTTGCCTCCTAATTGAACTAATTTGATTAGATAAAGCCTAAAAAATAAAATACTTTTTATCACAGTAAAATTTCAATTATATTCAAACCTAAGTACAAAAACATTTCAGTTTTACTAAAATTTCACAGTAATTTATGCGTTGGGAGCTTACCTGTTTTAAGTTTTTTTTTTTTTTTTTTAAGAATCTAGGTCCCTTTTTTTCAATTTAGAAATTTAGAAATCTAATTTTTAAGCTCATATGTGGTTGTTCTGTACATTGGATTACAACTGTTTTTGAAGGAAATTAAAAAAACAAAAACAAAAACAAATATAGTTAGTATCAGAAAAAGAATAATTCTTTTTTACCATATCTCTAAAACATCTCTGTTTCCCACTTCCTAGCTCTTGAATTCTTGAATTTTTCTACTTCGTTTTTATTTTATCTATAAATGCAACTAAATACTTTTCACATATAACAAATGAAAAGAGGGGGTTGAGCGGCTGCAAAGTCTATGAATTGACAGTGGCACTCTGACGCTTGAAGCTGTCAGCTTCCAGTGGAACACTTAAGACTTAGCAGTTCCTATTTTATAAGTATGATGTGTTTGTCTTTCCAAAGCAAAAATTTGGTGTCAACTTACCTGTTGTTTGTATTCAAAGTTGCATCAGTTTTGTTACGTGCAAAGCAGCAAAGCAACTTACCATCCGTAGTTACTGGTGCACTTAAGGACAGTGTCAAATCTCCTTGTATTAAGTTGTCATGCCATTTCCTAACTGATTTTATCTTCCCTATCCATCTCCTAAGGGGAATACAAAGTTTTATTTTGACTGAGGAGGGAAAGTAAAATGTCAGAGTTTTGTTTCATCCTGAAGCACAAATGCTGCTTAAAAAAGTTGCCTTCCAGACTTTGGAAATGGACAAAACAAGCTTTGGAAAGTTTCTGTTGTCAATGTAAACTGCTTGCTGGAGTAGGAGTTGTATAAACAAAATGCAAGCTTTCTGAAATACACAAATGACAATTCAAAAGCACAGTCAATAGAAAACTAATACATATTTGTAGTGTGAAATAGAGAACTGCAGTTCTTTTTTCATAGAACAAAGATTTCTTCCTTTTACACTGCCTTGTCTATTTGCATCGTTTTATTTTCATTAATCTTTTTTTTCCAAGCCATTCTATGATTCTATGATTCTGTGGAAATCAGTCAAATGGATTTTGCATTGAAGGGGAATCTGGGTTCCAACAGCAGACACATCTCATTCTGTCATCCCTCTCAGACCATTTTTGTTTACAATGCTGGAGCATGACTGGGCTTTGGGGAGGCTTCTATTGTCCAAAAAAAAGTCTGAAAATCCAGAGAACCTTGTTTAGGTCTTCCTGAACCCACTGGCTCTGCACTATGTACCTGACACTGTCTAATTCATACATTCATCTTTCTCCTTCAAAGCAAGAGTGTAGTTCTTTATTGTCCAGCAATACTGATTACCACAATTTTTGCCTATTAAAAATGGAATAATTAAAAAGGTAAGACATCCTTGAATGCTAGATATTGGCCAGCTCTAATTACAATTTAGCAAGCAGCTACTGAATCTAAAAGCCAGAAGTGCATATGAGCTGCCAGCTTTGGACAAAACAAATGTTATCAACTGAACCTGAGCTATGTTCTTCTGTTAAATGCTGCAAAAATGTCTCAATGTTAGAGTAAAAAATTCTGATGAGTTGCTAAAATACACTTTTTGTGGAAACCAAAATAGCTAATTGAAGTACATCAAACATGTTTTTCGATGAACAGGACCATTTATACTTTCTAGATCTGAATCTAATTCATAAATAGAAAGCTTTCTAAACTGCACATTCAAAGAGGGCCCAAAAGCTTCTTGTTATCCAAAGCAGAGCAAAATAAGTTAAGTGCTGAAAATTATTTTAGAAGTAGAATTGTTATTTTTCAGGGACCTTCATCTTTATTATCACAAAGAAGGACAAAAAAAGGCAACTCTTCTTTCTTTGCTAGCAGCAACACATAAATATTCAATTATAACATGCAAAATTGCTATTATTCTTTTTTAATTAACAAAGTAATTGTAGTATGCCATAGAGATTTTCTAAAATCTCTCTCTGAATTCCAGTCTAAATGTGAAGTTTATGCTGTGTTTCATGTATAACTTCAAAATTAGGAGACTTCATGTGAGTCCCTGTTATACTGCTGAGAATTCTGAATGCTTTCCTTTAAAAATCTAGGCCATGTTAGTGCATTTGTTCGTACAAAATTGCTGTGATATGCACACACCGGTATTGTTTCATTTTAAAAGAGAAAGACTAGGAATAGTGTAACACTGATGATCAGCTACAACCGAGAAGTTTTTCTGCAGCAGAAGAAACTGTTGTGCAAGGAGATCACCATCCTCTTCCCCCTGACATCTAATCTAAATCTTCCCTTCTTTAGTTTAACGTCATCCTCCCTGGTCCTATCACTATCTACCCATGTAAAAAGTTGATTTCCGTTATGTCAGTAATCTCCCTTTAAATACTGAAAGGCTGTGATCTCCCTGCAGCTTTGTCTTTTCCAGGCTGAACAAGTCCAGCTCCTTCAGCCTGTCTTTGTAGGTGAGGAGCTTCAGCCTCTAGACCGTCTCCAAAAGGGTCTGCAGTACTCCAGATGGGGCTACATGAGGAGAGAGCAGAAAGGGACAATCCCCCCCCCCTCTCTGCTGGCCATCCCACTTCTGATGCAGCCCAGAATACCATTGGCCTTCCAGGCTGCAGACGCACAATACTGGCTCATTTTCAGCTTCTCATCTACCAGGACCCCTAAGTCCTTCTCAGAAGAGCTACTTTCAAGTCCTTCTCCCATTAAACATATCTGGGATTACCCTGACCCAGCTGCAAAACCAGAGACATTCAAAACCTGCCTGGATGTGTTCCTGTGTGATCTAAACTACGTGTTCCTGCTCCAGCAGGGGAATTGAACTAGGTGATCTTTCAAGGTCCCTTCCAATCTGTGACATTCTGTGATTTTGTGATTCTGTGAACTTCGTTAGGTTCACAAGGGTCCACCATTACTAATTAAGGTCCCTCTGGACAGTGTCGCTTTCTTCTGCCCTATCAACTGTAACACTCAGCTTCCTGTCATCAGAAAACTTGCTGAGGGTGCACTCAATCCCACCACCTAAGTCACTGATATAGATGTAAGAGGCCTAGTCCCAAAACAGGCCCCTGGGGGACACTGCTCATCACCAGCCTCCACCTGGATGTAGAGCCATTAAGTACAACCTGCTGTTCTAAGAATACAGCTCCACATTCTGATATAAATAATCATATCTCTAACAATAGTTTCTCTCCTGGGATTGTTTATTCCCACAATTTTTTTTTTAAGAATTTCACTATAGAAATCACTTACAGCTTATTGTAATGTTATTTGTTCCCATCAGGAGCTATCCAAAATTAAAAAATAAAATAAAAATTAAACTTCTTCAGAAGTAAATTCCAACTGAAGACAACATATACTATCCAACAACTGTCTGCTTAGCAGACTGAGGAAGCAATTTAATACAGAAAATGAATGCTGATGTGAATTAAGCAAAAAAATAATTTCCTATTTCTTGACAATTGTCTTGTTCACTGTGGGATGTAAATAGCTTTATCAGTGACATCTGTTCATGCTTCAGAGGGACACAATTTTAACTTCATCAGAAAAAGACATTTCAAAAAACATGAAGTCATAATGTCTTGACCTGTTTCAGACTCTGTTTTCTTTTGAATGCCAATTCTTAATAGCAAGCATTAACCCAACTATTTGGGGAACCCTAAGGAGATTTTGAAAATAAGGCCATACTTAATTGATAAGAAAAAAATATGTAACATAGTTTGGCTTTGCTTTCTGACAAAATCTTTACTTTGGCTTCAGCATTTATAAATTTTAATGCCTATTCCTACTCATCCATCCAGACGCCATCGTCCCAGAATCCATTTCCACTTCCAGATGAACTAATCTTTTTTCTAGAGTGATAAACTGAGGAGAAAGCTATTTTTTTCATTATTATCACCACTAATTTAGTTATTTTCACCTGCCTCTAACAGGTTATAAATCTGAACTTTCTGAAGATGTCTTTTGCACCCTGTGACTGTAATTCCCCATCAAACCCACTGAAGGCAGAGCAGTAAGCTTTATTATGATCCTTCCAGTAAAGAGAGAAAAAAAAACAGCCTGCTTTTTCCTCTGCTCACACTAAATACTCTTGCCTTACTGAAAAAGTCATGTTTTTGCACAACAGCTGACATGAGCTAGCTCATTTAACTATTCATCACTTAAGTTTTCAGTCGATGATGGGTCTTTGTCCACAATCTTCATTTAGACAAACAGATCTGGAAGAAAGTTAACTTTCAACATAAAACTCAACAATATCACATGCTAAAACTTCATGAGGTTCAGCAAATCCCAATGCAAGTGCTTGCACCTGGGTTGAGGCAACACCCATTACCAGCATAAGATGGGGTATGAAAGGATTGAGAGCAGCCCCAACCGTATGCTGGGCTGTATCAAAAGCAGTGTGCCCAGCAGGGTGATGGAAGTGATCCTGCCCCTCTGCTCTGTGCTGGTGAGGCCACACCTGGAGTACTGCATCCAGGTATGAAGTCCTCAGTACAAGAGAGACACGGGCCTGTTGCACTGTGTCCAGAGGAAAGCCACAAAAAATGCTCCCAGGGATGGAATACCTCTCCTCTGAGGACAGGCAGAGAAAGCTGGGACTGTTCAGCCTGGAGAAGAGATGGCTGGGAGGTGACCTGATAGCGGCCTTTCAATATCAAAATGGGAGCTACAGGAAAGATGGGGACAGACTCTTTAGGGTCTGTGGTGATAGAACAAGGGGAAATGGTTTCAAACTTAACAAGGGGAGGGGAGATTTAAGTTGCACATAAGGAAAAGGGCTCATACAGTGAGCTTGGCGAATCACTGGCACAGACTGCCTAGAGAAGTGGTGGATGTCCTCTCCCTGGAGATGTTCAAGGTGAGGCTGGATCAAGCTCTGAGCAACTTGATCTGGCTGTGGATGTTTCTCTTCAATGCTGGGGAGCTGGACTGAATAACCTTTAAAGGTCCCTTACAACTCTAGGGATTCTATGATTGTATTGTATTCTGAAAGAATCTCATTGGAGCTGAGATTTCTTGTCTCTGTCTTTGAAATCTGCCGTATGGCTGAGATACTCTTATTCCAAGCCTAATCTCTTCAAGTAAGAAAGTCATATGTTTACACCCAGAGCTCTCAGGGTTCTCATTTGATTTATTAAATGTGAGGTTTGCACAGTTACGTTGAAGACAGTGCAGATGAAATGAAAATATAATTTGGAATTGTGGATGTCAGTGTCACTGACATAATAGCAAGTGGTAAATATTCTGTTATGTCTCCATGGTTAGATGAGCTGTAATATGTGAATCTGACAGCAAGAATCTGTGTCTCTTGGCAGCTGTGATTTTTTTTTTTTTTTTTTTTTTTTTTTTTCCTCAGTCCACATGGATGCATGTCAGGCATGTTAAATACTTATAATAGACTAAGTCAGTAAGTAATTGAAGGAGAAAAATACAGCTACACATTTTTCTCCAACTAACCATACAATGCTCTAAATCAAGCTCTTCTTTTATAGACTACTTCCACAAGGGAAATATAAGGAAACGTGGGCAGATGGTAAAAAGCAGAGAAAAAATACACCCACACATAAAGCCACTCTAATGTTTTTCAGATGAACTTTGGCATTTCTATAGAGATATGCTGGTTCTTATCAAAGTCTTTTCTGAACAATTCAAACTGATGGCATGGTTATTAAAATATATTTTATACATATTTTAGAATGTATTTATTGAAGAAAAAAAATAAATCTGAGCTAGTGAATATAGTATTACAGATGGAAATATGACTTAGCCAAGCCAGCTTGAGATTTAAGATTGAGCAATGCTTTTTTTTTTTTTTTTTTTTCTTAAGAGATGGCATAAATGTTATTTGCTGATGCTACAGTAGAAGTAGTTTTTAGCTATATCCATCCTTTGTGATTTTGGATATTACTCAACTGAACTAGTATAATTTCAAAATCTCACTGCAGATATCATTCTCCAAACATAATAATTCACCTTGACAAGTTTTTGGCAGGGAAACAACCAAACTATTCACAGCAATTATGCTAGAAAGTATTATTTCACGTGATCCCAGAGATTCTGTCAGATTTTCTGCACTAAGACTGAAGAATTTCCAACCTGGCTAAAGTGATTTTAAAAACTTCTAAAAATTAAAATGGGTCATACAGTTTAGATCTAAAATATCTGATCTTGAAGTGGTCAGTGTCAGGTGCCAAGGGAAAAATATGGAGCAGAATGAGCATGTAGAGATGCTTCCCAAAGCAACTGGACACAATGAAATTGTCATTCAGGGCCCCACAGAGCCAGAGGTAATTCATCTGAGTTCAACAATCCTCTTTTTCTTTTTTTTTCTCATTAATTTCATTATTCTCTTTTGAACTTGTGTTGCTTATTGTCAACACTAATATCCTGCTGCAAGATATTTCCTGGCTTAGCTGTGTGCTTCAGTTTAAGAAAGTCCTCTCTGTTCCTGAGGCTAAAATATGTGGGTTTCATTTGGTATCATCTAGTTTTATATAAACTGCAGTCACTGCAACATAGAATGAAATTCATAGACTTCCTATATCCTATTCATTCTCTATCATCTTTTTTTCAATGCTGCTTAATGGTAAGAAGTTGCCTCCTATGTCTAATATTTCTCTTTCCACTTTCGCTGTCCCATCCTTTTCTTCAGTGCATGTTTGCTAAACCAGAAAGCTGTCAGCAAAACAGAGGTAGCTCACAGGAGACATTTTCTGAAAGAGCAAATTTCACCTGACATCTCACATTCCACCACGTGCCCCAAAAGCATAGATATGCCCTAAGGGAACTGTTGTAAGCAGCTAAGTGTTAATCAAGAACTGCTAGATATCCTGTTAACTCTTGGAAAGGAATAGGAAACGGACTAGATTTTGAGTCTGAAATTTCATTCCTTCATGTGATGTTTCTCTTTGAGAACAGTCAGAAAGGGCAAATCAACATTTCCTTCAGCAAGGAATGAGGTAATCTCAAGTGAGCATCTTAAATGTCTTCCGTGCACTGAGCCACTGAGATGAGTCTGAACTACCAGAGACATTGTAATGGAGCTTGGCATAAATCAGTTTGACATACCTCTGAAGTAGAAGGTGTTTGTTTGGAATACTGTACCACCAATCTGAAGAGCTTTGTGCTCACTAGCATTCATGGCAGCCTCTGATAAAATATGTACCTTGCTATACAGCTAATAGGAAAAAACCCACTCCGTATGCCCAGGGGTCATTTTCAGTGAAAGCTGCCTGTATCAGAAATTATTGCGCAGGAAGGAATTACTGCATGATATCCTGCAGACTGCATTGTATCAAAAGTGGCAAAAAGCGATAGTAGTAGTCCTCTCAGATCTCAAAGCTCATGAAAACAGATGACTACTTTTTCTTACTTGGATTTATGCTGTTCAAGGTAATAAATTCACCTTGCTAGCAACAGTGCTGCCTGTCCAGACCACTCTGAAGGGCCTTCCTACCCCCAAACAGATCGACACTTCTTCCCATCTCAGTGTCATCTGCAAACTTACTGGGAGCGCTCTCAATCCCCTTGTCCAGGTCATTAACAAAGATACTGAACAGGACACGTCTCAGTATTGACACCTGGAGAACACCACTTGTGACTGGTCACTAGCTGGATTTAATTCCATTCACCATCAGTCTCTGCACCCAGTCCTCCAGCCAGTTCTTTACCCAGCAAAGAGTGTACCTGTCCAAGCCACAAGCTGCTAGCTTCCCCAGGAGAAAATTGTGAGAGACTGCATCAAAGGTTTAACTGAAGTCTTGGTAAACAACATCAACAGCCTCTGCCTCATCCACAGGTGGATCATTCAATCATAGAAGGAGAAGTTGGTCAAGCAAGATTTGCCTTTCCTTGAACTCATGCTGGCTGGCTCTGCTCCGCATTTTCCCACATATGACATGAGATCTCACTCAAGGCGTTCTGTTCCATAACCTTCCCTGGCACCAAGGTCAGGATGATAGGCCTGTTCCTTAGATCCTTCCTGGGACTCTTCTTGTAGATGGAAGTCATGCTGGCAAGCCTCCAGTCTTCTGGGATCTCTCCGGTTGACCGAAAACATTGATAGATGGTGGAAAGCTGCTTAGTTATCACCTCCGCCAGCTCCCTCAGCACTGTCAAGTGGATCCTCGTAACAGTCCATTTGGAGTAAGTAGTAGGTCTCTACCTGTTTCCACCTGAATTGTGGAGGGTTTATTCTGATCATCATCCCAATCTTCCGGGTCAGGGGGTAGATAGATACCTTGAGGATAACTAGGGTAAAGAAAGCATTGAGAACCTCAATGCTTTCAGCATCTTCCTTATCCTCAGCCTCTTCCTTATCCTCAGTTGTCAAGTTCCCTGTCACATCCAGTAAAGGATGGAGATTCTCCTTATTTCTCCCCTTACTATTAATATTTTTGTTCTATTTTACTACAGCGGCCATGTTGAGCTCAAGCTTGGCTTAATATTTTTTCCCTGTGTACCCTAACAACTTCTCTGTACTCTTCCCAAGTTGCTTGTCCCTTCTTCCACAGGAGGTAGACTTTCTTTTTCTCCTGGAGCCTCAGAAAAAGTTCTCTGTCCATCCATGCCAGTCTTCTTCAGCTCCTGTTCATCTTACAGTAAAGCGACAGCCTGTTCCTCTACCTTTATGACTTCCTTCTTGAGGAGTGACCAGCTTTCCTCTACCACTTATCCCTTCAGAACTGAATCTGAAGGGATTCTCCCTACAAGTGTCCTGAATAGTTCAAAGTCTGCCCTCCAGAAGTCCAAGGTAGCAGTTTTGCCTACTCCCCTCTCCTGACTTCACCAAGGATAGAGAACTCTAACATTTCATGGTTGCTCTCTCCAAGACAGCTTCTTCCCTTCTCATGTTTATGTGTGAATAACATACAGTGTTTGGGTAGGAGATTCATTCTGTGTGTGACTGAAATATCCGTGTAACTCTGTATCTTTTTCACAGGGTGTAACAGTACTATTACAAATAGCAAATGCCTTTGCATTCCTTTTAGTTAATAGCCACATCTGTATCTTCCCATGTGCAGTGCTGTGAAGACACAGAAAATGTGACTGGCTTTTCTGATATACACATGCAAGAAAAGATTAAAATAAATCACAACCACAACAAAAATAATAATAATAATAATAATAACAATGAAAAGACAAGTCTGCAGGCCAAGCAGATGGTCAGTAAGTGGAATTCAGCAGAGCTGGCTGATTTCAGTGTCACTGTAACATTTTAATTGGAAATCCTAACTCAGAACTCTTGACTTAAGCTATACTACTTCATTCAAATACTCTCTTTTTAGAAAACAAAAATCATCTGTAAAATGTGTTACTTTGTAAGCATTTTATATTTTCTAATCCTCTTTTGTTCTGATTCATAAGTATACCACGCATTTTATTACTGCACTGTGAAATTTCTTGTAAAGTTTATTGAAAGCAGAATGAGTCTTGAGATTCAAAGGAGTTGACTATGAAATTATTTACAATCAATTCACCATTCCAACGTGACTCTTTCTAGTTAATGTCTTCAGCTAACACATAGAGGTAAAAACATACAACACATTTAACAGTATTTTTACACTCAAGTTTTGTTGCCGTGGAGACAAATACTGTCTAGATGAAGTCATAATATTCTCAAGGAGGTGCTAATAACTCAGAAGTACCTAATAACTTGCTGAAAAAGTACAAATTCATGTATAATTTCAAAGGGAATAGCAATAAGCCAGGAAAAATACCATACTGCAGAACATGCTTTAATTGTGGCTAATACTGAGCAAATTAGGAAAATATATTTTTATGACTTGTTCCATGCACTCTTTGATACCATAGCTATGTTATATGCACAGTAGATCTTGGACTAAATATGGTTATCTTTCCTTATGTTAGTAGCAGCCTTTCCATGAAGCTAGTAGTGCTACACTACAGAGTGTTTCTGCTTGCTGATAGTGATGTAGAAGATGTTTCTGTGTATACAGTGTACTGGAAAGGAAAAGTACCGATTGAGGGCAAGCATACAGTCTCAATAAGTGCGTCTCAGCACAGGAACAAGTGAGAAAAAAGTATACTTTACCTATATATGACAGAAATGTTATTGCTGGAGTTCTTTCAGGAGGCTCAAGTCAATAGGAATTATGATAAAGTCAGAAGAAATTTTTTGTGTTTGCCCCAAACTCAAGATGTCCAAGAGAATGTATTATTATTGAATGTAACAATTAATGCTTTTAGAGGCTAGTAATGTAATTCACTGCTTTTATTTTATTCACTTTAGTTTTCTATGGCCTACCCTTGATGGAAAAGCAAATGTCCAAACACTACATGGCTGGATAGGGTGAGCGCACACCTGATAATTAACACATCACTTTCTGAGACTTCTGGTCCACATATGTCTGACAGAGCAGTTTTGATTCCATTAAGTGTGATGAGACTTCTGACATAAAATTTGTAGTGGCCTACATTTCATCTTGTTGAAACAAAATCTGAGGTGGCTTCTCGTCCTGTGTTCTCTGAGTACTGGCTCCTCTGCTCAAGTCACTGGAGTGATATATACTTATTTATTAATTTATTTATGAGCTTTTTTTATCCTGCCAGCTTCATGCATCAGAACAACATCCGCAACTTTGCTGCCCTTCTCCTTTCAGGTGGGTTGTTCTGTTTTATATCATCAGTGTACAACAGTTCCCAGCACTCTAAAGAAAACAACAAGATGTGTTTGGAAATAAAACTAAGAACTTGGGCTGCTCCTACTGGCTGTGATTTTAAGAGTGCATTAGAGAAGATGATTAAGTCATCTGTCTTCCATCTAATATCTGACATGGTGTGAAAAATATGTGTTGACTCCTTGTGAGCTGTGGGAGTGTTCTGTTTTCAGTTTTGGACAGAATGGTTTTCTTCAACCCATTACAAATTATGCTCTGATTTTAATAACCATTTTCTCTTCTCTCGTTATTCAATTTTTATTTCAAGATGTTTGTCCCTTTTTAGATTTTCAGAAGCAAATACACAGATGGATTTCAAATGCTGCTTCAGACTGTAATCATTCTGGAAAAGAAGGTAGCTGGCAATTAAGCTTAGACATCTGGCAATTTTACCTGGAAACACGAATTCTAACCTACACGTAGATTTTATGTATGCAGTTTCTGCATTTGCAGGCATTAATTAAATGTGGAGTGTACAAAGGAAGGTAACACTGTTGACATCTGTGGAGTCAAACTGGTGCCAGCTATACTGTTAATGATGGGGAGAAATGAAGAAGTCTCAAGACATATCCATTTGCTGGAACTCAATGGCTTCAGAAACACTTCCATTGCTTCCAAGGTCCAGTAACATGGTTGTGGCCTTCAAGCTCCTGGACATTGCCTCATTCTTTTAAGTTTAATTTTTCCATTGGATCATCATTGTCTGTGAAACTACTGGATTCCAGAGCTCTCCTGGATGTGTCATTCCACCTGGGAGGAAGAATAAATCAACAAAAGGAAAAGGAGCTTTGGTGGTATCACTATGGTACTTGTGTATTATATTGTCCTCTGCTGTGTCTTGGCACTGAGATCAGCTGAAGCTCAACTAGACACATGCCTGAAGCAGGAATGTCAGCAAGTGGAGGTAAAGCTTTTGATCAAACCCAATAAAGATGTCACACTTACTCACATTAAAACCTGTACAACTATCATGACCAATAACAAAATTTATGTGTTTTACACATAACGAAAATTTTGGCATGGACACACTGGAATGAGCCAAAGGCCACAGAGATGTCTAAGAGATCTAGGACAGTCTGGAGAAAGGAGAACTCAGCGTGCTCTTACCAATTGGGACCAATTGGGAAAGAGGACATGGGCAAAAGCTGAAATATAGGCAATTTCACTTAGACATTTTTCACTGTGCTGCTGGTCTAACACTAGGGCAGGTTATTAAAGCCCCAACTGGGCATTGTTCGGAACAGTGTGCTCTAGCTGTCCCTACTCCAAATAAATCTCTGTGTGCTGGGGGAAGTGAAAGATAGTCTCCAGCAGGTCCTTCAAACCTCAGCCACCCTGTGATTCTCAGTACTGGGGCCAGTGTGGTTCAACTTCTTTATTAATGATTCAGACAATGGGGCAGGACACAACTTCTGACAGTCTATTTATTTGATTATAACAGTTTGAGGGGAAAAAAAAAAAAATTCCCTGTCAGCTGTTCAATTATCCCTTTTCCTCCAGCCTAATGGTAAGGGAAAAATTCACGATGTCTGAAAGGAAAACAACAATAAGTTCAATGGTATCAGTGTGTGAAGGAAACTGCATGTAGCCTCTGATTCTTGGACCAAATGAAGCCCTGATTGACATTTTGGCAGCTCCCAGTGGGGGGACAAGTATTGCCTCCCTGCAGTGCTCCTGGCCAAGGCATTCACAGAACATTTAACATTTTAAACACTTGGAATTAGGAGGCCTGTAGCACTCAGAGGGGATACTGGCTAAAAACACACAGAAGGAAAATAATAATAATATCTTTAGTAGTGCATAAAAAGCAAGATCATTAGATCCCTCAGACCAGGCCTTATGCAGTCCTCCAGCTAGGCTTGGCTGATTCCAGATCACAGTTTTTACTGCCTCCTCTTCTGCTTTTTCTCCTCACCAGATTTTCCTCAGGAAATAAACAACAAGCTGTATAAAAGCCACCCATAGCAATAGCCCACTTCAAGCAGAAAGCAGCCTAAGTGAAATTCAGAACAATTAGATCAAAGCTTTAAACCAGAGAACATTTTATATGCATGCAATATTATTTATTTATTTGTAATTTACGAAGGGAAAAATAAGGATTTGGTGATTTCACTGAGAAGCCAGCATAAATAAACTTGCATCAAAGGAGAGCACAAATATTCCCTTAAACATGCAGATTCTAGAGTGAAATGGCTGATTTTAATACACAGAGCACCCAGGCTAGGCAACCTCATGTCACACAAGCACTCAACTTGGCAGCTTCTGACCGAGTTCATGAAACATAACCAGAGCTTTTTGTCATTAAGCATAGTCATTAAGAAGGCTATACTGTCACGTTTCGAAATCTGAGGAATCCTCCTTAGCTCCTCGATTATACAATAGCTAGTGGAAAGAGCTGAAAAGGCATGGGGGACTGTTGTTACCAGGATCTTGTTCTTTTTTCATTATTTAAAGCAATACCCATCGATTATGCAAGATTTTGAAAAGAGAAGGCCAACTCAGCACAGCCAAGGCTAACAGTCTTAGTGTAGAATGTTATCTGTTAGCAGGTGATTGTCTTTGGAAGACTAGTTACAAAACTGTGAAGTTTAGACTGACACCGGCAAACTCCGACTGCTGCATTAATTACCTATTCTAATCCTAATTACCTATTCCTATTCTAATCAGCAGGTAGAAATAAGATTTATGTTACATTATTCCAATGATTCGGTTATCTCTCTTAATATATTTTTACATGCTGCACAGAGGCCTAAATTTCTTTCCACTGAAAGAGTGCTTAAGTCACTAAGAGACAGAAAATTGTAGTCATTTCTATGTGCTAGTAGCCACCATGAGCAGCAATGAAAAAAGTGATGATTTTTCTGAAAAGATTCAATATTTTTATCAGAGTTTTCATAAAATTCAATCTCCTTCTCCAAGATCAGACTTGGAGGCCATTGCTAGTAGAGACAACTGTTATCTTTCTCTTAAACTAATGAGGTGGGATTTTTTCAATATATTTATGGAAATAAACTTGAAAATCATAAGAATCATAAGAAATGTAGAAAATGTAAAAACTAAATAGTCTGTTCTGCATGCAGTAGGATCTAGGCTCATGATTTCTGAATGCTTGGGCTTGATATGATTAAATACAGAGCTTAACTAGTAAAGGTGAATATCTGGGGGAAAAAAAAATGAAGTATGTGAAGCTGCTTCTCTCCCTCATTTTAGTCTATTTCAAGAAGAAAATGAAGTTTTATATGAATTGCGATTCATAAAATTATCATTATGGAGATAAAGCTGGGAAGTATATTCAGGTACAAAAATACTTTTATCTAGAGAAAAGTAAAAATACATATTTTTATCTAAAAATGAAATCAGTGATGGATGCAAAACCTTGTTTCTTGAATTTCTTGCTTGCTGTGGATGCATTTGCTAGGAGACTAAATTTGAAAAATGCTTGCCAAAAAAAAAAAAAAAAAAAAAAGAGGAGTAATTTCTGAGCCTGCATATACACATGTTCCAGGAAATCTGTTTGTGGGAATCTCTGTAATGATCAGTGTTTTTTCTGTACAGCTGAGACAGATGATATCCAGCTTTCTCTTTTTCTGTGTGCCTATCAATGACATTGGACAGAGCTTTTTGGATGCAGTTTTCTGCTTCAACAGCTGGTAATGGTTTCCTGTGAACTGATTGAACACTTGCTGAGATTAATCACTTTCCTACGGCCACTGTGCCAGGGAACCTAGGTAACAACACAATCCTTTCACTGCAATGAAAATGAACACTTCAAGAAATTCCTCTAGCAGAATTAGTAACTTTTCAGAAACTCCAAAGGACTACTGACTGAAACTCGTATAAATATACATATCTATATTCATACATGCATATATACATGAATGTATTTATATTCCACATAAAAATGGCAAAGGCTAACACATGCACACATCATATCATCCAATAAGGATGGTAAGGTAAGGTGTATTAATACTTCGCATTTTCTAGTGGGGTTTGAAACAGACCTTTGAGTCAGGTGTGCATATACTGGGGTATTGTCTGATTATAGCATTTATTTGGTGATTTTTTTCCACATTTTTGAGATGAGCTCCCAAGCCATGTGCTTAGCTCTAAGCACACACCTGATCAGAATTTCAGCTGACCAGATTCCTTTTGCTTGTCTATAATATGACTGCCAGGCAAAAAGGCCCACTTATGTCATTCAAAAAGCATTGACCAACTTGAGCTACATGGTGCTCCTGCTTCTCTATCTCCAGCAAGCCAGAGGTTGGGTATTTTTAACTGTGGCATGGGACTAGTATGATCACAGCTTTATTAGCAGTGCATTTGTATTGATAGTCCCATTGCTTATCTGAGTGGAAAGAAGAGGATTTCTCTCTGCGGTTGTGCCTCTCTTGTCTGACACCTGCACCTCTGTAAGGCACAGTGCACTGGCATTTGGAGACAGTGTGGGTGGCATTGCTGCCAAGAGCAGTGAACCAAACGTACTGAAGCAACTGGATTAATCTTGTTTTATGTGCTTTGGATCCCCCAGAAGAAGGACATGTAGCCAGCGCTGGCAGCATGTCTGATTCCCACTGCTCAGTGGAAGTGGCAAAAATGAGTGACCTAATTAAAGGCCCTTTGTTTGCAATTTTCCAACAACAAATGCCACAGCGCCCTTCACTGAGCTCTCTTGTTTCGCCAAATGTCATACAATCATAGAATCACAGAATATCCTGAGTTGGAAGGGACCCATGAGGATTGAGTCCAGCTCCTGGCTCCACACTGGACCACCCAAAATCCAAACCCTATGTCTGAGAATGGTATCCAAACACTCCTTGAACTGAGGCAACTCAGGGCCATGCCCACTGCCCTGGGCAGCCTAGGGCCTTCCATACAGATACTCATTATAAACACCTTCCCAGCAGCTGATTTCCCAATCAAAAAACTGGTCTCTTCAAAGAAGTACCCACGAACTGTGGTGTTAGCTCACTCACATGAAGGAATGTGTTGGCTTCTCTGAACAGACATAATGGTGTCAGTTTAATCGAGATGCTGCTCCTTCATGATATTTGTCTCAGCAAAGCAGAAGCCAAAATGTAGGCAAGACCTTACTGCTATGTTACTAATACTAAATACATAAAAATGCAAGTTCTCAAGGGAAAAACAGCACTTTCAAAGCTCTGAGTTGAGCTGTTTCTTTTTTTAAAGCTTCTTATATTAAAATAATTATGCTGCAATTAGAATCATAATTATCAAACGGTTTTTCTATATGAAAAATAACACAATTTAAAGAATTAAAGTTGGTAGCAATTACACTATCATGAGGCATGATAGTACCCATCAAGCCAGTTCTGCTTTGTAGTTACATTCAACAGAAGTGCCACCAATTAAAACACGATCTTGCTAAACTACACACAAAAGAACGAATAAATTTGGAACTGGAAAATATGGATAACAGAGGTAAAGACCTTGGCACTTTTGAAAACACGGATAATATCTCAGTGTCCACAACAGTGGAATCTGCCTCCAGACTCTCTGGAAGATAGTCACAGCGTGACAGCCTTTATGGACTGAATCAGACCCAAGACACATCTTTTCTGGAAATCCATTTCTAAGAGAGGCCAATGATATTTGTCTCAGAGGGAGGCAGAGTTCCCTCTCCTTCCTCCCATCCTCTGTATCATCACTATCTGTGGAAGAAAAGATTTCTTCCTTGCAGATAGTAGCTGGAAGCTGCAAGAGCATGGAATAATCTACTGAAAAGGATAATTGTGATGGTGTTTTTTTGTTGGGTTTTTTTTAGGTTTTTGTTTGTTTATTTTTGAGATTTTTGTTGTTGTTGCTCCTCATAAAATTATGCTGCCCTAATGTCAGTTCTGCTGAAGTTTTTGACACAGTGAAATCTGCAATCAAAGAGAAATACCAATTGTGTTATAATTTTTTTAACACCTGAATTAATAATTTTATTTGCACATTTTTATTTTCCCTTTGTATTTGGTTTCTTTTTCTTCCTCCCTTCATTTTAAAGCTTTTTGCCTTATATAGTCTAGGTATACATATTGCTGATATAAATACCTTCTAATGAGCATTCTGTTCACCTATTAACATATTTTGTGATATTATTACTCTAAAGCACTTTTGGTTAAAAAGAAAAAAAGAAAAAAAAAACACCAGTGTGGTATGAAGCAACCCAAAAGAAAAGAACTAAATGGTATCATATTAGAACATTTACTAGGATGTACAGAATGCATTCTAGTGAAAAATACATTTTCTAGGCCTATCTGAATATTGTTCTACCTGAAGTGATAGGGCTGAACTGAATGAAAGAAGTTTACTTCAGGTGAAAATCTTCATTGTCTTCTCCTTGATTGTATGACTAAATGCTGCTTTTCTTAATGTTATCTGTCCTTTCAATACTTTCAGAAGTATGAAGATAAAGAATAAGTGTGTCTCTTACATTTCAATTTTGTTTTGTTTTGTATGTTTGTACTGTGCCATGAAAAAATCATCTGCCAAAATCTGACAAAATCAGAATGTAGTTCTGTTCTGAACATAGCATCAGATGAAATGCCGAGAAATCAAATGTTGTTTTTGAATACTGTTCTTCTCTAGTTTCAGTGGAGCCTCCTGCTAAAAAAAGCTGCAGCAAGGCATGACCCAAGAAGTCACAGAATCACAGAATGGCCAGGATTGGAAGGGATCTCGAGGATCATGAATCTCCAACCCCCTGCCACATGCAGGGCCACCAACCTCCCCATTTAATACTAGACCAGGCTGCCCAGGGCCCCATCCAACCTGGCTTTGAACACCTCCAGGGGCGGGGCATCCACAACCTCTCTGGGCAGCCTGTTCCAGCACCTCACCACTCTCTCTGTAAAGAATTTCTCCCTGACATCCAACCTAAATTTTCCCTCCCTCAACTTAAAAACATTTCCCCTTGTTCTGCAGTTATCTACCCTTTCAAAGAGTTCATTCCCCTCCTGCTTATAGGTTCCCTTTAGGTACTGAAAGGCTGCAATTGAGGTCACCCCGCAGCCTTCTTTTCTCCAGGCTGAACAAGCCCAGCTCCCTCAGCCTGTCTTTGTAGGGGTGGTGCTCCAGTCCCCTGATCATCTTTGTGGCCTTCCTCTGGACCCTCTCCAACAGCTCTCTGTCTTCCTTGTCCTGGGGGCTCCAGACCTGGAAGCAGTACTCCAGATGGAGCTTCACAAGAGCAGAAGGGGACAATCACCTCCCTGTCCCTGTTGGCCACCCCTCTTCTGATGGAGCTGAGGATACCATTTGCTTTGCAACCTGGAAGAGCACACTGCTGGCTCATGTTAAGCTTTTCATCCATCAAGACCCCCAGGTCCTCCCCAGTCGTGATTTAAGAAAGAATCCCACACTTTCTTACAGAGAAATGTATGTTTCCAAGAAATTGAAAGGTTAGGAATTAATAGGAAAAGAGATTTTAACTATTCTGGGGATAGATCCATTGCCAGTTCCAGTGATAACACCTATTAAGGGTGAATTCAGCAGGAAAAAGTAAAGAAAGAAGTATTTAATACTGTTTTCTTTCAGCTCACTGGGCCACCAGGGGCTGGCTTCAGATCTTCCCCATGTGTATCACTTTTTTTCTGAGCTGCTCTTGTTTCATGCAGGCATTCCTTTGATTTTGTCAAGAATGCATTACTTGTTATGGATTACTTGCTTAGATTACTGGGTACAGAGGGCAAAAAAAAGAGTAGTAATTGAAATGTTGTGGTACTCCTTTGGTGTCTGTTCTTTGTTTGCTTGTTTGTATTTCTTCTCTTTGTAGTTTGCTTTGTGGTCACACTGCGCAACAAGTTATACATATACAATCAAATTAGAGAATGGCTGGCCTTCTGATAGCATTCAAGATTCTTTCCTCTATGTGGTGGTTGATGATATGAAGCAACTTACATTAAAACGTGCTTAAAAGAAATATCCTGGGAATATGCAAAAACTTAGAGCACTCTCTTTTCTTTTAGACTCACTGTGACACAGTGTGTTTATTTATAAATGATCTTAACCCCTGAATAACAATCTGCTCCCCCCCCCCAATCCAAAACAATGTGAGCATGGAGAAGGGTCATGAAATCCAATAAGAATTTTTACTCCTCAGTTGTATTGATGACATTGTGTTGTTGGTCTCTAAGCAGAGGTCACTAAGGCTTCCTGGGTCATTGTGAACAGTGCAAAACATCTCTTGCAAACAGTGCCAATGAATCTCAGTTATGTTTCAGAGCAAGAAAAAAAGGGTTATTTTATCTCAAAATAAAATTGATTTAACTTATTCATTCTCATACCCTCACCCTAACCCTAACCCTCACTGTCACACATTTGAAAGCATCACAAACATATTTCCACCTAGAGTGGACACTTACCTCAGCTGAGACAAAGGACAAGAGGCTTTGGAGGCTTTTCAATTCTCCTGGATTGCCCTTTAGCAGAAAACTGTGCACTGCTTTTCAGATTTGTCTTTTGGACCCTTTGCAAACTGACAGTGGTTGTGGTTATAAACCAACATTTCTGGCTCACTGACAGTTTTTCTGTCTCCTTTTCCGAGTCACATATTGCTCCAGAATTTAATTTCTATCAACAACAAGCTTGGGTTTCTGCTTCCTTTATTATCTCTGTTTTCTGCCATTCACTTGTCCATCCTTCCCTGATGGGGGGTCCTGTCAAGCTGTATATAGATATGATGTGATATGCCCTATGTTGCCATTCAGTGTGAGGAGTCTTGATCACCATTACTCACAGGCAAGTAGAATGCAAGAAGATGATAAGTTGGAAAAAAAAAAAACCTTGCTAACAATTCTTTAGCATTTATTATTAATAGTATTTCAGTAGCACATTAATAGCATTCAATTTATATGTAAATAAGCAGCAAGTCTTATGTATTCACCATGTGTTTAGCAACTTTCTATAATCTGTTTTTACAACTGATAATCTTAGTTTTTAGGGGCACATTCTTCACTCAAACTAGATGGTGAGACAAAAAAGTTTTTTGACGATTCTGTTCACTGCTATAAAAACATTAAGCTGAACCAGGGCACACAAAAGTACTCCTCCTGCAAGCTTGACATTTGCTTGCATCTAGGGAGAGGTAGAAAAGGTGTCTTATGTAAAGCAGTTCAATGTAAAGAGCAGTTCCATTCTACAATGCAAATACAGAATGTCTTTTCCTTTTACTTTTTAACCCAAACTTTTAGTTGCAAAGTTTTTTGCAAGGAACATTTGGCAGGTTTTTATTGGGCCTCTTCTCTCTGCTTTCGTTTTTTTTTTTACTTTTTTCACAAATCTGCTTTTTTTTTCCCCCTCACATCAATCTCAGGTGTTTATACACCCTGGGGAGATAAGGAGGCTCCTCAAAAGGCATTTCCATGTCCTAATCCTTCTGAGTACAAATCAAATATTGATCTATTTAGTAAACTAAACTAGAGTAGTGAGGATTGTAAAAAACAGTTTACTCAGGAGACAGACCCCATGACAACGGCTGAATAGTGGGATTCTGGTGTCACATCAGTAAGTACCATATAAAAAGTAGACATAGGTGAAAATAAAACATGAAAGGGAACTTTGATGCCTGCTACCATGCAACAAAAAACATGTGACTTGAGATGTAGAAGCATATACATTTTCTTGCAAGCTTCACAGATGTCTTGCCGTTACAGGCAATATCACTTTCATTATTTTCTTTCTCTCTTTTTTTTTTTTTTTGGTTGTCCTTGCAAAGTGGAAGTGATTGTTTTGAGAGAAAATAAGGAAAACACTGAATTAGTTTGTTAGTCCTCTGTATATGATGAAGTTAAACTTTCTTCCATGTGATCTGCAGTTTGTTTTCATCAAAACAGGAATTTCATGGCCAGTCATGAATTTGACTGGGAACACTTACCTTTTCAAAAGAGCCGCTCAGAAAAGAAAATGTCTCTTTCTGGAACAGGGATTTTGCTCTTTCCTGTTTCCAGAGAAGGTCAGAAGAGTTAGGAGGCTTGCTACTTGTAAGTGAATACAATTCTGTGTCTGAGTCCTCTGCTTTGAGTTTGATGGGTATGCTCTGAGCCTGAGTAAAGTTGACTATGCTTTTCTTGCATGCACAAGGAATGAAAAGTTGTCTAGAATTAGGCCAGCTAAGAGATCACAATGGTGATCTTCGATCTTTTTCACTAGAATTCTTATAGTCAAGGCCAAGAGAGATTCTTGGTTTTCATCTCATGCTAGAGTTTTCATGTAGATATATGTGTATGAGTTATTCCAACACAGAAGAGAACAAGGTTAAGCAGAACTGTGTGATTTACCTTATCATGGACATTTCTTTTCTTTTCCTGAAGAATTTCTTCAGGGCGGACTGACACCTGAAGAAATTTAATACCTGTATCATTCAGAGAGAAAGGGAAGGCATTTTTTCACCAGTACAGGAAAAAGATAGTCTTTCTGTGATTCTGTGTATTAAATGGGGAGGTTGGTGGCCCTGCATGTGGTGGGGGGGTTGGAGATTCATGATCTTTGAAGTCATTTCCAACCCAGGCCATTCTGTGATTTTCACTTAGTCTGATGAGCAGAACATCCAGGGGTGTTTTTCATTTTGTTCTGCACTAGAGAGACTGTAAAATATTATTTTCCTTTGAAATAAAAGAGGCAAAAGACATTTTTTTCTTGCACTAGATTTCTGGAAAACTTGGCTTTCTTGAAGTTCAGAGGCCTATACTGAGACATTTCTTCCTTCGTCAAGAAAGCTAATGAAGGAATACTGTTGGTTTCTTTTTTTGCTTCTACAATTGCTTTTTTTCCTTCAAAATGTAACGTGATAAATATCCTTCCAGTTAAATCTATTCCCTTTTAGAAGAGGGACAAGGAAAGAAATGCCTTTTTTAAAAAAGTGAGAGAAGTAAAATATTCCCATAACAATTATTATTCACTAGTTCAATTTAGGGAGTAAAATATGAAAAAGGAAGGGGGGAAAAAAAAAAGTTTGGCTTTCCACTTCAGCCCACTTTAAAAAGCATGAAAATGTGAAGAAACTACAAATGAAAATGCCTGGTTGTATGTTAACAAGGTGTAACCAGGAATTAAAAACTGAGCATCTTCCACAACATCAGTATATTCTGTCTGAAAGAACAACAGAGTGTACAAACCAAGAGGAAGAGGAAGAGTTGGCTTACAAGCCAGCGAAGAACTAGCATGTCACAAGAAAAGATTATGTGTAATTATTGTGAAAGCTGCGATTATAAGAGCGTGGTTACCTGAACTACTCATGAGAATCCTTTCTTGGCAGCAGTTACACAATGGGAATAGAGTGGCAACTTCTATCTTTGTTGCATGATACTCATCAGTATTTTCCAAGGTAATAGGGACTGCAGAAAATAAAAGAAAAAAACGCTTAAAATAACTCAGGAGAAACTCCTGACAGAAAATGTTTCGTAGAATCAGTGTGGTGATGGCCTTGGAGAAAAGCATCACAAATAGCCATTGCTCACTAATGCTTCTGAGGGAATGAAGAACACCTGTCCCTCTGCTTTGCAGAGATTCACTGTTCTCACCTCCCTAAGTTGTCCTTCATTTCTGTATGCTCCTAGGTGCCACAAACTCCAGATGTTTTTTTCTTCATGTACTACAAGTCGGATCATTCTGCTTCTGAAGAGCAGAAGCACACATTTATTGAAAACTTTAATCCTCTCAAAAATGGAAAACTGTACTCAAATCTAGTTTGAGATTGTACTTTTGAGTCTTTGAAGAACACAGCCTTGATACACTACAATAGGGGAAAAGAAATCTGCCTGGCATTTCTTTTAACCCATGCTACTAGCTGTCATATTGGTGTTCTTCTGAAGTCATAGACTATCAGGAACTCTTAGTAACAGTGGACTATAAATTACATCTAACAACATGGTGTACCATTTTGTTATTACACAAACAAGCCTAATTTGCTTTTAATAGCACAACTGAAGATTTAACACAAAAGTAGAAAACCACCTGAACCATCCCATTTCATTCTAAACCCAGTCCTCACCTCATAAAAGCACAGAGGTAATTTTCAGATAGTTGAGACGATAGTTAACACTATTTTTAGTAATTATAATTTGATGGAAAATAAATTGCAAGGGCAGGTATCTCTAAATAAACATCCACAATATGGGCTGAATAACATTTCACAATACCTCCAGCTCAGAAAGCCAGCAAGCTGTTCTGACTAGAGCACAATGAAATCTCTGCAAGGAAGCCTTCTCTTTTCTTTAAACAATTAAAAGTAAACATGAAACAGATGTGCTTGCATTTGGCTCTATACTTCCCACAAAAGCTGGATTTAGGTTAGACTACATGGGCACTCAAGCTAAGGAAACAGATTGTCCCTGAGCTTTGTCTGCTATGGGATGAGTCATTTTGTCATCTAGAATGGCTGTTTCACACTGAATATTGAACATTTCTGTGAGACATCCTTACTTCCAAACTTTTTATGTATCTGTCTTCTACACCTCACTGTTGAGAAGCTATTCATTAGGCAGTATTGCTCAGAATCTTGATCTTCATGCCTCCAACCTGAGATCTTTGGATCAAGCCAGAGATTCTTTATGTCACAAATATGCTATTTGGCTCCTAGCATTTTCATACAGGCAAGCTATAAAAGTAATTGGAAATAAACACAGTGTCCAGTGAGGGGTTAGAATTCTCCTTGCTTTCTGTGAAACATTTGTCAAAAGCAAACCTTTGCAAATGCAGCCAAAAATGGACTTTGACAGCAAAATCTTTCACTATGCATGACACTGGTATCTTTGATAATATTGCTGCAGCATGCAGAAGATCCCATTACACACCAGGCTCCATCATGCTAGAACACAAAATACAGCAAGTACACAAAAAGAGAGTCCCTCATCCAAAACTTGTTAAATCTTCACTTTAATTTCCTAGGGGATTAGAAAGTACCCATAAAAATGAGGCCTGTTTTAAATTGGTGACATCTACTGACATAGAACAGACACTGAAAATACAGTTATGAATTGGAGAAAATCAATGTAAAAAAAGAAAGAGTTTTTTTCTAAGTTTAGAAATATGGGGCCATATTTTAAAATTGTTTAGTTAGATACATTCCTATCACTGTTATTAAATAAGGCATGAATCCTTTGTAGTTTATTATTATTTGATATACAAAGTGGATATCTCTAGATTTTGACATACCACAAGGTATTCAGGTTAATGTTCACACTAGAAGAACATTCTCCTTCCTTTGAATGCAGTAGTGCAAGCAAACTTCTTATTTGTCACCCCTCGTGGTCTCAATAATAAAATTAACAATTTAAGTATTTTAGTTTTAAATTCAGAGCAATCTTTCTATACATATATTATATGCATATATTTACATGATGTTTATTTGTGGACATCCTTGGAATTTAAAACTAATAGCTTGGAGTTGATATAAAATGCAAAGATTTATTGTCTGTTTTTCATTCAGTGTTACCAGACATGGAGACAAGAATTCAGTATAAGGACACTATCTATTACATTCCTGACAGATACATGCATGAAAGATACATCTGTCAGTATGGCATATTCTGTGATCCACTGACATTAAAACCACAGTATCACCAAATACAAAAGCCCACATTATTGTTTGGATGTGCCAGGAATATATGGACAGTGGAGGGTCCTCCATGCTACAGGAATGTTGGTTTGGCCCAAACTTATGCCTCTTGCTCTTCTTACTGAGAAGGTGCTGATGGAAACTTCAAACATCTTTTAAGATGCTTCATACATTTTCCTACAATACATTTATGATATTTACTGAGTACCAAATGATCAATGACTTTTCATTAGCTTAATTAATATCAACACATAGTAATGTAGCTAGGGATTTCATTTGGGCTTATGCAAAATAATGCAATTGTGTTTCTAAAATACATAACCACCCATAGTGAAAGCTCAGTGCTAGTTTCATTATATTATTCACTTCTTACCATTTCCAGTGAAGGTAAAAGAGAAGAAATAAAGTAGAAACAACGTTCTGTATTGTGCACAGAAACCTATCACGAACTCCACAGATTCCTTTTCATTACCATTTCTGGTGGTGCTGTTTGGAGAAACTCCACCAAATTCAGCGGCAGTAATTCAGTTTGTATGTCTGGAAGACATGGCCCTATTTAAGTGTGCTTCTATTTGTTTGTCAATGAAATTTTGTTAACAAAAATACTGAGTACACTCACTTGAGGATGGAAGGTAATGTCCGTTTGTTAGTAACATACAACAGTTTCTTTTGTCATTGTCTCCTCTGGATTCAGAGTGCTTACTGTCTGATTCTGCAGTACAAGCCCAGGAGGATCTGGAGGATCCTGATCTGGGTCATGATGAGACATGACTTGCCCTTACTTGTGACAGATCTTGGCTTCTTCGAGTGTTCAAGGTAAGTGGAAGGATTTGTCATAAACACTTTTCTGAGAGAGAGAGCAAAGCTAGAAGTGGTTTCTTTTGCAGAAGTTACTAATTCATGCAGAAAGGCAGAGCTTTCGGAACACTTTTGGTTTTAATTTCTGTTGTTCAGCTGGTGGCAGTTTGCCCATATCAGACAGAGACAGAAGCCTAATCCATCCCAGGTTCTTCCTGTAGGCAGTTCAGCTGAACCCAGCATGCTGAAGAAAAAGACACTCTCTCCCAACTTGACCCCCCAGTTGTGAGGGGATGTTTTTATGAAATCAGATGCCCAAATGCTATGTAAGTACTGCCCAGAATCAAAGAGATGGAGAGAAGCATCTGTCTGAGAAAAGTACCCTTTTTTTTTGCTTCTGAAACTAATGGATTCCTACCTGTTGTCCGCAGTCCCTAAGGTAAAAGGGTTGCAGCAGAAGACAAATAGATAAACTCAAGAGAGAGGACCTTGTGAATGTTTGCACATGTGAGATTTTGTTTGTCTTTAGTCTGATCTCTTCATTATCTTGTAAGGTAGGATGTGCTTCCAGTCTTTAATGCGACATAAAGGTGGCATTATGTGGTCCCTTTCTCCTCTATGTGTTTTCCCAGTCATCACATGGCAGTTGCACATGATACTGAGATGCCCCAGTAGATATTGCCAATGAGTAAGATTATGGACCTTCCTGCAGCAGGAGTGTGAAGTAATAGCTGGGCACAGCTGCTCATAGTTCATTTGAAGTTTTAAGTCAGTAATACATAATAGGACAAAATCCTGTGACTTAGACAGCACAGCCATCCAAACGTGGATGTGCATGCTGCACTGTCTCATTTCTATAGCAATTCTGAAAATCCTCAAACTGAAAATCTGACCCTTCTGATAGTGGCCTATTCTTTCAGAAGTCAGGCCTCAGGAGCCAGTGTAGCATAGAGAAGACGGTGTCTACTACCTTTATATTTTCCTTTCTTATGTGGAAAATCTGATTCTTAGAGAAAGAAAAAAACAAAATAGGTTGACCTGTCCAATGCCATAAGACAGATGGCACTTCTTTCTCCTTGCCTTTTCTTCTCTGCTTTCCTCTACTCCACTATCTCTCAGCGTCTATAAGTGCTCTGGCTGAATTTATCAGAATGTAGAAAAGCTGGTGTGAGTGGTGATCATTCTTCTCATCACAATGGCATTAGCTAAATCCTCCTTACTGAGGGACAGATTCAATGTTATTTTAGCATTAAGCTATTTTTGGAGCTAACTTACGTGCCAGGGAAAATAGGTGCCTCAAAAGTCCAGGACTTCAGATGGTGGGGTTAGCTCAGTATCTGTCTGCTGGGTTGTGCAATATCTGTTAAAAGAGAAGCACATTGTGTGCCAGAGTAAGCTATAGGGAGGGGCACAGGCAGAGGCACGTTGCAGTTCTTTGGATATGACTGGTGCTCTTTCAGAGTACCAGTTCTCTCATTACTGAAAGATGGTAAGCAGTCTGAAGATCTTTGAAGCAGATGTGTGACCAAACTAGTGGTGGCTTTGCACACCAAACATAGCTAACTCACATTCTGCCCAGAGTTCTTACAAAGCTTTCTGAATAAATGGCCATTTCCAAATGGGCAGTTTGCTCTGAAATTCCTTTTGGCCTTGTTTCTTGTCTTCAACTACATGTTCCAGTGACAGCTACAGAGCCACTTGTAATTCTACTACAATAATTTTACTACAATACAAAAATTTTACTACAGTAAGGATTTGCGCATCTGATGTGCAGGCTCAGGGAGGCAGGTCAGTTATATAATTACGTACACTTGAATGTAATCATTGTTGTAGGTATACTAAAAAATGTTACAAAACTTACATTATTTCCTGTAAGATCTATAGTTACTCACCAGGAGATAAGGAAACAAACCAATTTCACCAGTGTCACGGTGGCAAGGAGAACATATAGTTAAAAGTGCAATCCCAAGTAAATCTAGCCTGCACTTTCCTGAAATTCAGACTATGAATCTGTATACCAGCATAAACGTCTTCGCTTGTGGCATCTGGTAAAGTCTGCTGGTGTGCAAGTTGAGTGATTTTCTGAAAGTACTTCAGAACATGTAACAGCTACAAAAATAGACAATGCACTTATTTTGGGAACCTGCTGTTCTCTCAGTGCAGCTGTAAATTCTTCAGTGATGCTTTGTTGACTGCTGTAAGCACGCTGCTTATGATTTTTATTGAAGACACTTAAATAGGCAAGCAAGCAAGTCCATTCTGTTATTGCAGCAACTGAAACAGGTTTTGGTTAGAGTTGAGGAGAGTTTTTTTAATTATCTACTTATACAATATGTACCAGAAATGATGTGTAATATTGCCATACTATGTATGTACTTCTGTTTTTATTTCTGTTTTTACCTCAGCATTAATTATTGTTTCAAAATCTTTGACCGTTAAGAATGGCATTTTAAAAGCTTGTTGGCCTTTTGGGGACAACTTGAGCCAAAATCAAGCTACAGCCATGGATGTTGTTTTACTACTGATGTTTGAGGTGCTTCATAGCCATTCCTTACAGTTCTCCACTGTACTCCCTCAGTTCCTATCCACTATTGACACTGAAGCAGAAACAGACTTGTGTCCTTGACGCTCACAAAGGAGCTCTCCTGCTATACTGCTGAACCTCACTCTTACTGGGAAGAGTACGTCATTCGTTTTAACTCCTTTCTTTCTGGAAATGTCACATATTGCCTTCTTCTTTGTATCAGTAAATGCTGGAGATGACTTTTTTGACATGGATCAGCAAGTCCAGTGAATAAGACACAAAGACTAAATCTACAGAAAGTTTAGGTTGCTGTTCTACTGTAACTCAATAAAATGAATAAAGTTCATTATCTCTATTGTTCATTATCTCTATTCCCTCATCTGAATTATTTCAATTCTATAAAATAGGGACTATATAAACAAGTCTCACCCAATATAACTCACATGACATATACATAGTGCTTTTGACTGGCGTAAATTTATTCATTGGAACTAGTGCAATCAATAGTATTTAAAAAAAAAAAAAAAAAAATACTTTGTTTAGATTTAAACTTAGTTACTATTCTAGACTATCTCAAAGAAAAAAAAAGAAGGAAAAAAAAGAGAAAAAAATGAGAACAGTACACTCCAGAAATGCATAAGCCTTGAGTATATTTATCTTCATTTTCTTTAGCTTAGTAATAATAGAGCTTCAATTTGATCTCTAGTTCAGAGTGTGTAATTAAAACCTACAAGAGAGACAGGCAGTCCATGTATCTTAATGCTAAAATGATCCCAAATTCTTCAGTGTCCTAAACTGAATACTTTCATACACAGTATTATTATCTCTGCTTTAGAAAAATAACAAATAATTATTTATTATAATTATTTATGTTACATAATAATATATAATAAATAATAAATACATAATAGATAATACACACGGATACACATGAGCTTCTTTTTTATGCTTGCCAAATAAGACTTACTTGTCGCTCAGTTCTGCCGTATCTTTCATTCAAACATCTCCCTCTCTGACAGGATAATTCAGTTTTCTCCCAGCTACTTTCTTCCCAGTGAAATCAGTAATGGAATTTCTACTGGTAGTAGAAACAATCTGCAAACATGAGCCAAGTAAAAATGGCGCAATTCAATTTTCTCTTACTGTTATCTTCTTCACAAAAGAAAACAGCGAGTTCCCCTGGCCTAGATAAGGCTGTCAAATCTTCTCAATGTAACTCTTTGCAGCAGTGAACTTTCTTCCCAGGATCCAAACTTAAAAGTGTCACTTTTCCCCCCAAGTTTCATTGAGGAAGGTTAATTTTTAGTGATGAAGCTACTAAGAAAACAACATTATGCAATAAACTTTTCACTAATTTGAATGAAAAATAGCTCCTTTGTTTTTCCTCTTCAGTTCACAGAAAATCATTTGCAGATGTTACAGGTCTGAATCAGCCAATAGTAAGAAAACCACGTCTAATGTAAATAATTGTAAGTAACAACTATTCTTCTCAGGTGTCCTGCTGATCTCTTCACTATCGTGCTTAAGAGATTGCTGTATTTTACAGCAGTGCACTATTTTGTATCTATACATTTCAAATGCAATCCGAGCAATATATAGGAAAATATTTTACACTCTGTTTGAAAAAAGAAGCAGTCTAAAGGAAAGTGCACCAACGTGCACCAAAAAAATGATGTAATCTGTAATAATTCACAGATCTCTTTTCTGCTGTGGTATATATAGCTTGGGTCCAACCACTACAAGTAGAAGCCAGCCAGTTTGGCTGCCTGATGGTTTAACTTCTTTGTGAAGAAAGATGATGCTGATACATCTGATTTTGTAATAGGTGGTGCAAGTACATGCCTCTTTTCCAAGAGGCATGTCAGTGTTACAAACTTGAGAATATTCTGCAGTGTTGTGGAAAAATGCCATCTGAAATTCAGTAAAGGAAGAGATGTTTTGAGATCCTTAGTCATATAATTCAGTATGGTTTTGCATGAGGCCAGGTGAGATAAAGGAAGATAATTTTCACTTTCCTCTGTGTTTTAAAGCTGGAAAAGCATACTGATTACCTGTAGGGAAGAGTACTTCAAAGCAAATTTGGGTTGTTCACAAAAACTACATGCATTTTGAACGTTTCATACCACATGTGGTCCATACATAACAAAAGAATATAGGTACCAGAGCCCTTGTTCTTAGGTTGTAAACATTTATTTCCATTTTAAAAAAAATTTAAAATGATCACTATGAACTAGATGAAAATTTCAGTGCCTTTACAGTCAGAATAAATCTTACATGACAAATGAAAAATCTCCAGCCTCAATCTTCAACATGAACAATGTTTTCTGCAGGCAGGCTGACTGATACTGACCTGGATTTGGGAACATCCAACATGAGGAAAGGTAAACAGAGAACTAAGCTTCTCAGTGTGACATTCAGATTTGCCAGGGTACCTACACCTGTCTGCACTTACATGATCAGCAGGTTTTTTCCTGTTGTGAAGTTGCTGCAGTCCTAGTGGACAGCCAGTGAAAGTCAGATTGCAAGAGACAAGTAAGGCACTGGTGCCATAAGGCACTGGAGAGGTTTTGTCTCTTGACCCCAACAAAGCTTCTCCCCATGATTTTGCTGGGAAAGAAGTCCAAGTGGAGTTTTGACAATCTGAAACTTCTCAGATCTTGTTGGAGAGGAAAATGCATGGAACTTGATGCTTGGTAGGAATAGCTTAGTATACCTTCCTTATATATGGAGGAAGACTGTGCTCTTACTAGCAGATCTGGAGTCACAGATGCATTTAAATGGAAAATGGAAACATCAATTAGAGGTCAGCAAAAAGCTATTCTGGAAGGAAAGTGAGCTGATTATTTTACTGAGGCTTTTGTCATTGGGCAGGTTTGAGCCTCACTTGTTCTTGGAAATTCATCTTTACAGCACTGTTTAGGGTGCAGAGTGTTCTTTCAACTGGTAAAGGACAATTATCAAGAAAATCACAGAATGAATAAGATTAGAAGAGATCTCTAGAGGTTATCTGGTCAACTACACCTGCTCAAGTGAAGTCACCTAGAACAGGTTGCCCAGAACACTGTCCAAATGGCTTTTGACTATATCTAAAGAGGATATTGCACCACATCTCTGGGCAACCTGTATTTGTTTTCCATAACCTGCACAGTCAAGAAACGCTTCATGATATCCAGAGGATTCCAGTTCCTCCTGTGTTCCAGTTTGTGTCCATTGCCTCTTGTCCTCACCCTAGGCACCACTGGAAGGATTCTCACTCTATCCACTTCTTGCACTTTTTCTTCAGGTACTTACAAAGGCTTCTCCACAAGTAGTGCCTCCTATTATATTGCACTGGCCCACAATGTCAGAGGCAGATGTTAGTGGTACAGCAGTAGAGACTGAACTTTCCTGCCAATATTCCCTTACATGTTGTTGCTGTAAGACAGATGGCAGCAGAGGAGCAGTTTGACAGAATGGTTTCTGACATGGAAGTGCAGATAAAGCAAAGGTGTGTCACTGAATTCTTCCATCCAGAAAATATGGCACGTACTGAAATTCATTGGCACATGGGGAACATCTATGGAGAACAAACAGTGGGTATGAGCACTGAGACATGCTGGGTGGTGTGTTTCAGCAGTGGCTACAGCAACAGTAGGTCACCTCTTCAGGTGCAGATTTTTGTAAGCATGGCATGCAAACTCTTGTTCATCACTAGCTGAAATGCGTAGCCAATTATGGTGATTATGTTGAAATAATGTCTTTTAAAGCTGAGAATTTGCTCTATCAAATAGTGTTACTGTGCTCTTTGTATCAGCTGTGGTTTTCATAGAAATAAGTAGGAGGCATTACTGTCAAAGCAACCTGTGTATATACACAGTTAAGCTTTCTTCTCTTCAGTCTGAACAGTTCCAGCTCTCTCAGCTTCTCCTCACAGGAGAGGTGTTCCAATTTCTCCATTGCTTGCCATTGCACTCTAGGTCTTTCTTGTACTGAGGGGCCCAGAACTGGATGCAGTAATCAGATGAGGCCCTAACAATGCTGAGTGGAGTGGAACAGTCACTTCTCTTAACAAGCTGGTTGTTATCCCAAATGAAAGCCACTTATGTCCTGTAAGTAGATGAGAATCACTGGTTTGCTCACTTCTGTTTCTTTCTCTTTTTGCAGTATCCAAGAGGGATTAAGCAAGTTCACTTAATAAGATTAATTTTTGAAAGATCTAGAGCTACTACAGACTCCGGAGGAGGGATTATTTAATGTGTTTGGAAAAAAGGCTGCCCATGTTTAAGTGCATAATTAAATGTAATCCTTTTTTAGCTTTTGGATTGTATTAACATTCCATTTATTTATTTATTTATTTGTTACTTTTCCAGCTAAGAGAAACACGGATTAGGAAGCCTCCACAGCAGCGGGGCATTCATATCATCTTCAGTTGGCCAGATTCGATGTGTTCTTTTTTTCAGCATATTACAAGCGAAGCATATTTATTTCAATGATACTAACATTGAAAAACTGAGTTACTGGTGATATTTTCAATATTTATAGGCTTTAAAGCAAAGAAAATCTGCTGCTGGTAAACTTGACTGATTTTCTCTGATTTCATGCTTCTGAGGTCTAACTGTATTACTTACACCTCTCACAGGTGGAAAAGACTTCATGGAGTGTAAGGTGACAGATGAGGGCTCCTTAGGCCATTTCTGTATTAATCAGAGGTCGTATTTCAGGAACGCTCCGCTCCCACCCACCACAGCCACATTAAGACCTTGTGTTCAGGAGAGCTCAGCGTGCTAGGGCTTGTGAATCTTAAAGAAATTCCTGGGTTTTTTTTAGCAAGAATGAAGACACTAAATGTTCTGGGAGAGAGGGAAAAATAGGAGGGAGAACATACACGAGAAGATCGATCCAGATGAAGATTTTTCTGTAGAAGAGGTTTTTAGTGGCAAAATATTAAAATTTTGGCAGAAATGTCTTCAGAATCTCCAGAGCTGAAAAACTATAACATTAAAGCAACAAAACCAAAACAAATGAAACTTGATTTACAGCTGAAAAATACTGAGAGGCTAGAGCAAAGTTACTTTTAAAAAGCGAACAGCAGAACAGAAGATCTGCTTAAATGTGGTATTTTGAATAAATGAAGAACATTTATTTTCCACATTCTTAAGCATGAACTCAGGAAAAAATGTACTATAATGTCAAGGTAACTAAAAAGAGAAATAACAGATGGTTCATTAGTTACAGAATCACAGAAAATCACAGAACAACCAGGGTTGGAAGAGACCTCAAGGACCATGAATCTCCAACTCCTCTGCCACATGCATAACCCATCAGCCTCCCCTTTTAATACTAGACCAGGCTGCCCAGGGCCCCATCCAACCTGGCTTTGAACACCTCTAGGGACAGGGCATCCATAACTCTCTGGGCAGCCTGTTCCAGCACCTCACCACTCTCTCTGTAAAGAATTTCTCCCTGACATCCAACCTAAATCTTCCCTCCCTCAGCTTAGAACCATTTCCCCTTGTCCTGCAGTTATCAACCTTTTCAAAGAATTGATTCCCCTCCTATTTGTAGGCTCCCTTTAGATACAGAAAGGCTGCCGTGAGGTCACCATGCAGGCTTCTTTTCTCCACGATGAACAAGCCCTGCTCACTCAGCCTGTATTGAGTATTACCTCTTCTATTAAAAAAAGTGCAAAAAACAACAAAACAACAACAAAAACAACCAAGCACAAATACCAAACCTAGCACACTTGCTTGAAAGTATATGCTTTCATGGTAAAATTTGAGACTGGAGGAGATAAAAGATGTAATATAGACAAGATATAAATGAGGAGAAGTGCTTAATGTTTCCTCCAAGGGAAAAAAAAAAAAAAAAAAAGAAAAAAAAGAAAAAAGAAAAAAAAGAAGAATAGCAAGAGTACACACAATTCTTGGGGTATGTGTTTTAAATAGAATAATAAGAAGAAAATCCTGACTTTCAGGAAGGATGGACAGAGAGAATCTAATTAATGGAGAGAAACAGACTGCTTTCTTTATGATCTGATTGACTGTCATAACTCTCTGAGCACTCTTTACTCGTGGTGGAGGAGTTGTACCACCCACTGTGTCAGATGTACTGGAACAGTCTACTTGTGTGACTCGGTACTGTATAGCATGAGGATTCCTTGGGTGTTTAGATTTGCCTTCATCAATTTCCAAATGAAAAATGGTCTGTTAGCCATTTCACTTACCTACCTTTTGCAGAAGGCTGGAAGGAAGAAGGAGGGAGAGTTCAGGAAGATTCATCAGACTGCTCTAAACCTCAAGTACAGAAGGATTTGAGGAAGCAAGGATGTGAAGCCAGATAATTGAGACAATTGTGATCAGGAAAGAAAGCAACAAAAAACCTTTTGAAACAAAATTCTGAAAGGCGGCCTTAGGCAGATAGCCAACTACATATAAGCAACTCATCTCTTTCGGAGGAGTGCCCTGCTACTATTAAAGTGGAACTGAAAAGAGATTGCAACATATTCTTTGTTAAAGATGCAGCTGTGTCAGGTACATTAATAGAGGATTGTGCAACAGTAAAAACAAAACTCAGGTTTAGATACTGACAGATAATGTAAATAGAATCTCTCCTGACAGTACACAGTGATCCTGGCTACTGCAGTCTTTAAATTAGAGCACGGTAGAAAACAAAAGGAAGATAATAAAAGACATGAGCTATTATTGGAAGATTACCAGATTCTGTTTGTGTTCACAAGGTAACAGATGAGGCAGTTAGAGGTTTCAGACGTTGATCTGCCCACGAAAACTACTTGTGGAGACTTGTAATGAAATAATAACATTAATGTCCATTCAATGCATACGAGGAAAATAAAGTTTAAATTCAGCATTCCTGCCCATACAAAAACACGTGCAGTACCTTTCCAAAGAGTCTTACGCTCTTAATAAAATGGCGCAGTCTTGAACTATGTCTAAATTAGTCACGTCATTAGAATTTAAGATTCAATACCAAAGTAAATAGACTAACATGCTCTTTATCGGCAGAGCCTTCCACTGGCTGCACAGCACCAATACTTTTTCCATAGTGTCCCAAGCTAATTTTGGTGCAGAAATCAAACCCTTTGCCAATATACTTTTTTTTTTCCTGATGGTCAGATGTTATGAAAGCTTGAGGGGAAAATGAACCGTTTCTGCAGAGATTCTTGCTGTTCCATACAGAGGTTGGAGAGCCTTGTCATCCTGAAATCAAATGCAGGCAGTCAGTATTACATACCAGTGAGGTATTAAAGATTAAACAGCATCAGTATATAAAAAGTGTATTTTGTATGCTATCAGCTTTTCTTACGTGTGACATAACAGACATTTACTTGCTTTGACTTTGAGTTCTATAGTCAATGAAGATGGCTGTTCTAAAGTGATTTTACCATTCACTAAGAGATTGAGAGAAAAAAAAAAAAGTGGGAAAAAAATTTTTATTCCTTAGTTTCTTTTGGCAAATAAACAGCATTTTTTCTCAATGTCTGCTTAATAGTAAAAGCTCACTGAAATGAATACAGAAGGCATCTTGTTAATCTTGGAAAAACTAGCTTGTACTAGGTTGAGGCAGTAACAAGTGTTGTACCTCTTATACATTGCTATCATTCTGTCTCATGTCATACAGGACAATTATATCTACAAATTACTTGTCAAAAATCTGACAAATCATGTGGAGTTTTGATGGAAATGATGGAAAGTGGTAGCAATTTCATGGAACTAAAGCAAAAATTAAGATGCCTTATTTTGGCTGGTTATAAATAAAATGAACAGAAGTAAAAGTAGGATAGAACAGATTTTTAGTATGGACAGCAGATTCCATCTTGGGATCTCAAGTTCTTCATTGCCAACAGCTTCCTTTGGTTGGCTTACTAGAAAATGCTTGACTTCCTAGTTTGTGATTTTGTCCCAGAAAGGACAGTGGGCCACCTTCTGCTGTTCTTAGAGGCTGAATGTGCTCCACTCCCACAGTCACACTAGTAATTGCTGATCTTCATATTAACTACTGCTAGCCAAACTTGTTCCTTCCATGTAAGGCATCTTTAAGTAAATGGACATTGGATTTATTTTACAGTGTCTTGAATTTCAGTGGAAGCGCAACTATTCAATTTCTGCACTATTTCCATGCTGTGGCTACAGTTCACTTGTATTCAGCTTTTTATCGTGTTCTTAAGACACATTTTAACATCTTATTGCAGGCTCTTTTTTTGATTTTTTATACAACTATTTTCTAGAGGAAGAAGACAGATTTTAATTCAAGATCTTTTTCTGTATTTCAGTATGCTTGCTGAACAGCTTTTTCCAGCTTTTCCAGAGTTCTCAACAGGGAGGAATATTATTTATTCAGACACCTACAGCAACAGTGTACCTGCCAAAGAGAACATCTTCACAAATCTCTTGAGTTGAAATGTTGCCTGAAGCAGGAGGCCTCTGCATAATTTGCTTTTTATCTTTGCCTAACAGGGTCATAAGTCTTCATTCTAATACCTCCCCTGAGTGAACCCTGTCCTGAAGAACATACCGACCCTTAGAAGCAATTGATAAAGAACATAAAGGCCAAAAATGCATTTTGTGTAACACCTTAAACTGGAAAGATACAAGTTGGCATATACTCCTTTTTCGTATGGTGGATTGCCTACTATTTTGTTCTCAAGAATGACAGAACCCCCAAAAAGTAAGAGACCTAAAGAAAAAAATGAAATACCAAAAGGAGCCAACTCTCTCATTTGCCCTTCCCACCTTAAAGAGGATCTCCTTACCATAAACGTTGCTTTGCCTGTGCGTCAAGGTAGTCAGCAGTATGAGGAGTACACACAGTTTTGACTTTGCTTAAAATTCTATTTGAGCAACTTGTTCCTATTATTTTATTTTTACTGAAAATATCAGATATGTAACTATCACAAAGTTGAGCTGCTCAGTGTACTTCTGAGTCAGATACAAAGATGGGTTAGCAACTCTGGGGCGTGCTTATGCTGTCAGGGTCCAGCATACAAATAGCTGAGCTGGTTGCCAAACTTACTAGTTTAGGTACCACCGACAGCACCATGTGGCAATAGGAAACTGAATGGAAGAATGTCACCTTCACTTGTTTGGTGCTGATCCTCTGTCATCACTTGGTAGAGTATTGAGAGAAGGGAGCTGAGAACTGGCTTGTATGCCTCTCTCTGTGCACCTGCAGCATACAAGTATCTCACATATGTAAAACATGCAGTGGAGACCATACTCTAGAGTTTATCTACAGTATTTTTGCATAGAAAATTTAGGTTAGAAGAGCTTTCCCTCTGCTGAAACTCTTTCCCTCTGAAATTTAAAGAAGAATTGAATAACAAAGCAGGATGGAGATCTGCTCTACTCATCAGTAATAAACCTGTTTTTAACTGCTTAAATCATGAAGCTGAAGACAAAACTAACATGACTTCAGCTATGATACATGGAGTGAAATAATAGTGCAAAAGTGGCTCCTAAATATTTTTTATAGAAAGAATAGGACCTGGGTCTTGAAGAGTCCTGGCCTTGCATCTTTTGAGAAAGATCATGAGCTCACACTACAGTAAATGTTAGATGAGGTTACTCAGAGAGTTGTAGAAGTGCAGTATCTGTGTTGGAGAACAGTGCATTATAAAGTATGGCTTTATGTAGCCTGCTAATTAAGGGCAATACAGGAGCTTTTTACAAATACATTCAAGTTGGCTACACATCAAGAGAGGGGAAAAATTATCTTAAAATAATACTGGCACCACATTAAATAGTTGTAAATTGGTCATGAATAAGTTTAGACTGGAATTTAAGAAAAATCTTCTAACCTCCCAAATAGTGAAGATCTGGAAAGATCTTCAAAACAGGGCAAGGAATCCAAGTGTTTGTAAGATGGAACTTGATATGAAGAATTCTTGGAAGGAGGAATAATGCTGGTGGCATGAACACTTGAGTTTCTAAAGTGGTATAAAAGGAAACTGGGTCACTCTTTATTTATAGAATATTTGTAGCTGAGCACTCCAGGAAGGCCCTTCTCTTTTAACCAAAATTTAGCTCCACCCTTGTACCCATAATTTTTCTTTTCATTTTCTCCTGCCTCCCACTGATGCAGATAGATTTGTATTCCCAGCAGCAGCAGGCCTTTGGGAGGTGTACTCTGCATACACCTTGCTCACGCAGAGGAACAGTGAGTGAATCTGATGTCAGTTCCTTCAGGTTAGCAGTACTCTGGATTAGTAACGGAGACACAGAGACGCATGCAACTGGCTGTTGTCCCTGCCATAATGGCAAAGGCTGTTTGGTGGGACTAAAAATTGTGCACTCATAGCAGAAACTGCTTTCAAGAATCACTACCCGTTACATTTCTTGAAGCTGTATTTTTAGCTCGTTTTTTTTTTGTTTGTTTGTTTGTTTGTTTTTACTTCTGTGGAGCATGGCAATTGCTATGTGTTTGCTCTGGGACTTTAAATGCAAACTTTAAAGCTATGAAAACTCAGCAAAGTAGCTTGCAACAATTCAGGTGGTAGCAGACTCTAGACTGAAATAAATACTGTTCTGATATCAGGGAATTAATGAAGTTTCACAGACCCACAATTTTACAGAATAGAAACGGAATTGTTATTTCAGAGATATATTGCTTAGGAAAATATTATTATAGCTGCCTTTGTTGTCGTTTTATTGTTTAGAAAAAGAAGTTTTTTTATGGCAAATAAAAAATGGATCTAGTGATAAATACCACATACTGAGCTTGAATGCATGCCATATTTGCATGCCATTTGTACATGAGGGCTATGCATAGGTAAAACTTCACTCAGTTTTTTCCCACAATTTTTTTTAGTATGATGATATACTCACTTTAAACTTTGTCCTGGTTTCTTAGGCCTAAGTTGTTTTCGCTTTTCCATACCTGTCAGCCTGAGCTGTAAAGTACATACTACTGGCCCAAGTCATTATGGTCCCAAGGGGTTCAGTGTTAATGGGAGTTTGACCACAGCTCTTTCATGCAGTGCATTACCAAGAAAGCAGACCTTATTCATGCAAAGAGTGATACTTGTTAAAGTTGTTAGTACCCTATTTGGATGGGAAAACTTAGGCAAAGTACAAGCATTTTAGCTTAAAATACACAGGTACCACCTTAAATAAATTGAATGTTAAATATACATCCACTTAGCTTAACCATCAAAATGCAATAGCAAAGAACTGCTATACAAATACACTGCTACTTTCGTTACATAAACATGATATTTCCTTAAAAGACTTCTTAAAGCTTTCCCACTCTTCTTACTACCTCAGGCCTCTCAAATACTCAGTGATTAAGTAACCTGCTGAAAGCCCTTACTTTGTCTGTGGCAGGTATATGTTCCAAATCTAAGCTCAGAGGCTGTGCTGTGACTGTGGGATTCCTTCATTTTCCACAAGGCACCAGAGGTGTATTAACTTCAAGACTCTGCTCCTTACTCAGTTATAAGTGGGAAAGAAAACCCACTCCTGTATCTTTTCCTCTTATAAAAGCTGAGGAACAATAGAAAGCACCTCTTGTATTTATCAGAGCATCTTTTTATTTCTGTTGGGTGCAGCTGTGTTAGCACTGTTTACAGCAGGGCATGTGTTACTGGCATAAATCATGACTACACCCTTGCATTTGCATCTGTGGCTAGAATCCCAGGGTAGTAAGGCTTCAGGACAGAGAAATGAGACAGAAAATATATCAATGCTTTAGGCAGGCAATAGGTGTAAAAGTGACTCGTCCTGGAGTTAGGCCAGAGCTCCGGGCTGCAAAAGATACATGGTTCCTAATTGACCGCAAATGGTTTAACATCCTCTCCTGTGGTAGGTCCGGCTAAGATGCCTGACAGTTCCAACTGATTCACAGGGAAGCAAGCCTCCCACTGCTACTGAGTCACAGCCACCACATCCTAAAGCATCTGGTTTTACTTGGAACTGTCCCAGGAAAGTGACTATGGCCCATTAGGGCTGCTGAACAGATGCACGATGGTGCCTGGGAGGAGTCTGTGTGGTAACACACTGATCTTGGAACCCCTGTGTTTTTCAGCTCAGTTCCTCCAGGCCTGCACAAGGCTTACTATACTCTTTCTTTCCCAACCTCCTGCAAAAGTTTCCTGACCAAACCTTTCTTCCTTCCTAGGAAGAACACTGACAGCATTATATTATGGATGCTTTCCAGATCTGTAGTCTGCATGCTGGCAGAGGACATTCCCAGTCTCCCAGGCATTTGCCACTGGACAGCAGAGCCATGAAGGAAAAAGCAGGCTTTGTTATTGCCTATGGCTGTAACAGGATTAGTGATGTCCTACAGAGCATCTTGCTCCTGGGCAATACACAAGTCAAATGCATGCAGCTCATCTGCTTCAAGAACAGAGAGAGGTGCCCTGTTCAGCAATGAAAGCCCTGTCCCTGCTCTGAAAGCTGGGCACTCATGAGTCCATAGGGCCAGATGGATTGCGCTCTAGAGTGCTGAGGGAGTTGGCAGATGTTGGTTGCCAAGCTACTCTCCATCATTCTTCAGCAGTCCTGGCTAACTGGGGATGTCCCAGTGGACTGGATACTGGCAAATGTGACGCCCGTCTTCAAAAAGGGCCAGAAAGATGATCCTGGAAGCTACAGACCTATCAGACTCACTTCGGAGCCAGGGAAGGTTATGGAATGGATAATCTCAGGAGCCATCATGGACCAGTTAAAGGTCAACCAGGGGATCAGGCCCAGTCAGCATGAGTTTATGAGTGGTAGATCCTGTTTGACAAACCTGATTTTGTTCTATGACAAGGTGACTCGCTTAGTGGGTGAGGGTAAGGATGTCAATGTGGTCTATCTGGACCACAGTAAAGCCTTTGACACTGTCCCCCACAACATTCTAGTGGAGAAGTTGGCTGCCCACAGTTTGGATGGGTGTGCGCTCTGCTGGGTGAAATGCTGGCTAGATGGCCGGGCCCAAAGAGTTGTGGTCAATGGAGTGAAATCCAGTTGGCAGCTGGTCACGAGCAGTGTCCCCCCAGGAGAAATTCCCCAGGGGGTGTCCCCTCAGTGAGAATTCCCCAGGGGCTGCTTCTATTTAATGTCTTTATTAATGATCTTGATGAGGGGATTGAGTGTACCCTCAGTAAAGTTTGCAGACCACGCCAAGTTGGGAGGGAGTGTTGATCTGCCTGAGGGGACAAAGGCTCTACAGAGGGACCTGGATAGACTGGATTGATGGGCCAAGGTTAACTGCATTTCAATAGGGCCAAGTGCTGGGTCCTGCATTTCGGTCACAACAACCCCAATTGTTGACCTACAGGCTTGGGAAGGAGTGGCTGGGAAGCTGCCTGATGGAAAGGGACCTTGGTGTACTGATGGCCATCAGCTGAAAATGAGCCAGCAGTGTGCCCAGGTGGCCAAGAAGGCCAATGGTGTCCTGGCTTGTATAAGGAATGGTGTGGTAAACAGGACTAGGGAAGTCATCCTGCCTCTGTTCTTGGCACTGGTGAGGCCCCACCTTCAGTACTGTGTTCAGTTTAATACATACCTCAATACAGAAGGGACTTTGAGATACTGGAGCAGGTCCAAAGAAGGGCAACAAGGCTTGTGAAGGGCTTGGAGAATATGCCCTATGAAGAGCGAATGAAGGAACTGGGGCTGTTTAGTCTGGAGAAGAGGAGGAGAGGAGACCTTATTGCTTTCTTTCAATATCTGAATGGTGCTTACAGCAAGAGCAGGGTCGGTCTCCAGGGATTGGGCACCACAACTTCTCTGGGCTGTGCTTTACCACCGTCTGAGTAAAGAATTTCCTCCTGACATCAATCCCAAATGTCACTCCTTTTACTTTAAATTCCCTCTTGTCTTGTCACTGTCTGCCCTTGTTAAAATTTGGTCTTGCTCATGCACATAAGCTCCTTTTAAATACTGGAAGACCACAGTGAGGCCTCCCTAGAGCCTTTTCCAGGCTGAGCAAATCTACCTCCATCAGTCTTTCATCAGAGGACCAGAGACCATTACATGGTTTAGTAGGAGCTATTGGGAATAGGTGAACGGTTGGACTGGGTGATCTTTTAGGTCTTTTCCAACCTTGGTGATTCTATGATTCTATGATTCTATGAGGAGAGGTCCTCCTGCCTTCTAATCATTTTCATGGCCTCCTCTGGACCAGCTCTAACAGCTCCACACCTTCCTTATGCTGGGGGCCCCAGACTTGAAAGCAGTAATGCGGGTGTCAGAGCAGAGGGGGACAATCGCCTCCCTTGCCCAGCTGGCAAGGGAGATTCAGATTCAGATTCAGATTCAGATTCAGATTATTTAGAAAGCAAATTAAAAAGTCTGGGAAACTGCAAAACAGCCTTGAACTAAGATCTTGTCATTCCTCACCACTGTAAATATATAGTAATTTTCATGCATTTTAGGGTTTTCTCATATCTGTTGATTTTGTCTAATGCTCTGGGGACCAAGAATGGAATCCTTATTTTTATCTTTCACACTTATAGGGGTCTATATCCCATTTTCTTTCTTAGAAATTATTATCTTCCAGATATTTTTTCAGTCCTCAAATTAGGAAATTGCTTTCCCCTGGCCATGCTGCTTGTATGACTCAGTTATCTAAGGCAAAGTTACTAAGTCTAATTCAAGTGATTTCTAAGACATTATTTTGTTCTGTGGATTATTCCACATATTATAATTTTTTTTTCCTTTGAAACAACCACAGGAATGACCTTATGTACTTCAAATGATACTCTATTATTACTATCTGGCTATTTTCTTTGAAAATAATAGATTTTATTAAATATTTTATACATAAATATATTTTATACAAAGAAACGTAACTAATTGTTAGCTACTACAGGAAAATCATCTCCAGTAGATCTTCTTAAAGAATTTCAGTGCTATAGGAACAATCTTATTAAATGACATCCCACAAAAATGACTCTAGAGTTCAGTGCACATGTTTGCTTGTCTTTGTTTCTTCTTTTTTATTGCTATTTTTTGTGAAGTTTTTTCTTGCATGAAAACAATTCTTCATTCTAAACTTATCTGAGAATAAACTATTCCTATAATAAAATGGCAGAAACATTTAGTCTACAAAGCAGGAAGATATTTTATGATGTTTTAATCCAGCCACCTGCCAGGAGAGAATAATTCAGTGAGTAAGGTTGTTTTAGGAAACTGTCCTCACACTAAGTATACTTGCCATTCATGTTGAGGTCTAATATCAGATTTCCCAGGAGACAAATATGCACCCATGTAGCACTTCCTCTTTAGGAATTTCAAAGGAAAATAGTTGATAGTAGTGACTCCAGGAGATGGCTCTCTTCCTTCTGAGTCAGGGCTGAATCAGTACCCTGGCATGGTGGATAGGGCACATAGCACTGCTGAAGATGTTGTGCTTTGGGTGAGTCACTAAAACTGTGATCCTCTGTGTGTGGTCACTGCACATTCCAGCACACTCTCTGCATCCACCCAGGCACTCTCCTTGCACTTGCCAAACCTAAAACTGGATAATTCTCTGCAAGTGATCTCCTTTCCAGTTGCATTAGCTATTACGATTTCTTTGGTTCTTACCATCAGCTGTCCTACACTCTTTCCCTTTTCTGAGTGGTTGCAATGCTGTTTTTCAGTACTTCAAAAATTTTACCAGGACTGATTGCAGTGGCTCATGCAGGAGGGAATGATCTTGTAGTCTTGCTGAGTCAAATCTCCTGGTTTGATTTATTGCTATTTTTTGTATATTCCAACAACATATCCAGACTGATCGTGTATAGGAATTTCTGAGAGGTTCTTTTCGCCTTTGAGTGTTTTCTCCTGACACCTTCTCTGATGGTGTCAGCTATAGGTGACAGTAGTCACTGTGATGGGAGGCCAACTTCTGCTATCTTGCAACTAGCATATCTCTCAAGGCCTTGGCTAGGTAGTAGTATGGACTCACTTCAAAGAACTCACTGTTCAAACAGATGAGAAGGAGTGGTGATGTGATTGTGAAGGGATGCAGCATAAGGAGGATGGTTGTCTGGATCACAATCCCAATATATTGGCAGGTCTAGAAATGGAGTCCCTTGATGTGCATTTTACAAAAGCAAGTTTGTTACAAAGACATTTACAGTACTCTTATTTAAAATAATGTTTTTAAATAATGTCTTAAAAGAGTGAGATGATCTGAGAATATCCAGAAATACATGGATGTACTTGTAATAAAGCCTGTGGATTGTCAGCAGTAGAAATACACCATATGAGCAATTGCAATCTTACCATGAGCTAGAGGCTCCCATGGGTGTATGCATGTGGTTGTGGATGCATCTCTTTTCCCCTAACAGATGTCATCAGCAGCCACACCAGCAACACAATGTGTTTGTTACCTTTTTTTTTTTTAATTTTCCAAAATTCATTTAAAACATTGACTTAGAGCACAGGCAGCTGTTGATCCAGCTTGCCTAGAGCTGCCTGCTCAGCTGGCTTATCCAGAGACAGTGATGATCCTAGAGTCCAGGGATCATATTGAAGGCTGCTGGTGTGGGTTCATCTGGTGCATGCTGCTGTTGACAGAAGATGCTCAAATCTTCCAGGTTGCCTCCTGCAACTTTGACTAAAACCCAGAATGAAACAGCCTTTCCATAATGCAGCCAAAGCATCCGAAAATGTGCATCTGTATCAAAGGCAACTTGGCTTCAGCAGCAGACTTCGAGGTTGGCTCCCTTGGCCATAAGCCAGTCTGTGTCCTTGCCACAAAGGCTAATAGTAAGCAGGTAAATATGAGGTAATATATGGCCAGAAGGCTAAAGGAGGTGATCCTTTAACTCTCCTTAGTACTTTTGAGATCATTCTTGGAGACTCAGAATTTCTACTTAGCTTTATTCATGTTTAAATGTGCATTAAGTTGTTGTTTTTTTTACTTAAAAATTAGATGGGATATTATTTCTTCAGTAGTCTCTAAGTTTTTAGCTTTCTTATTGTCATGTACATAAAATAAGGTGTCTATAGTGGCTACAAAATGACAATATTAATTGTTATGATTGGAAAGACAGAGGAAAGCCATTGCTCATTGAAACTGGAGATTATGATTATACATGAAAATATAGATGATATTAAAACCATATTAATGTAAGTAATACCTTCTCTGGTGTAATCAGATTTTCCTTTCGTTTTGCGTACGGGTGCTCAGGTTGCTGTTTTCATGACTGTATGTCTTCCTCTGATAAGAAAAACTCAAAGACACCTTGTCGTATGAAGTACACTTTGTATTTATTCCATATTAACATGTACTTCAGAAGCATACTGAATTTGACCTGCAGAGTCTACTTTTGTGCCAAGACAGCTGATGGATATTTTGCCTTTAACTTATGTAAAAGGAAGTTCAGGACTGAAGTGTAATTATTCATTCCAAGTTAGATTTATAACACAGCTCTTTATCTTGTGAGCAACTTCCTTGCTATGTTGTCTAATTCCAGTTTTACAATTCTTGTTTTCAGTTGGGGTGAGAAAAATTTCTTTAATCATCCACTTAATTTGATGTTTTCTGTGAAGTGCGATCAAAAAAGACAAGATTTCAAAATTTGACCTAGAAGATGTGAATTTCTAGCTAAATACGTGGGTTGGAGTGAAGAATTTCTTTTCTTTCCTGTCCTCCTCCTTGTTAACCTGACCTGCAGTTTGTGATTGTGATTGTCTCTCATAGCACACATGTTCAACAGCCACTGCCACAGTCTTGACTCTCTCTGGATGCTATGCCTTCTTGTGGAGCACACACCCTTGCAGTGACCTGTCCATCTTACTGCTCTAACTACCAAAGCAGAGAATAAAAGAATAGGACTTAGCTGGTTTGATTTTTTGCTCAAATGGCTTTGTTCTAAGCATTTATATCTTGGATTTCTTTTTTCAGATGCTGTATTTTTTCTACAAGCCTGAAAGAAACATTATGGCAGTATGGTTACCATCACAGAATTGCAGGGTTTGGAAGGGACCTCGAGAGATTATTGAGTCCACTTCTGCTAGAGCAGGTTCGCTACAATAGGTCGCACAGCTAAGCACCTAGATGGGTCTTGAATATGTCCACAGAAGGAGACTCCACAATCTCTCTTGTATATTCCAGTTTTCTGTCATCCTCACCATAATGTTTTTCTGCATGTTTCCTGCATTCAAATTCTAGGCCATTACTCCTTGTTTCCCAAGTTTGATTTGTGGCAGCTTATATCCTCATGGCAAATGTCTCTGCAGTAGTGTCATTCAGTTTAAATAGCAGTTTCACACCCCTGGCTGCTGGGATTGTTGGAACCACCATACTGCATCTCAGGCCTCACCTGACCTCAGGATTTGTTTGCTAGACTCAGCAATCTTCCTTCTCACAACACGTGATTTCTGTGCTCTGCAACCCTATGAAGCCTGATTCTGCTTGAGTTCTGCTTCTTTCTTGAAAATAAATGACCAGGGGGCTACTCCCAAGATTACTCTATTTAGTACTTTTGTTCTCTGCTCTACAGATCACCAGCATCTCCTTTCACTGTCTACACAGTGTTTTAAGCCTCTTGCTTAGGTCCAGCATTTAGGCCCAGCAGATAATCATTCTGCTGTGACAGAAGACACAAAAACTTGGCCCTTCTGCAGCCAAGCTGCTGTCCTATTTAAAAAGCAAAAACTGAAGCAAGAGAAACTGTTTCCAGAAAATAAGTCCTGCTAGCCTGTGATGCAAGAGGTAATCTGCTACCCTTCCAGAAACATACTGATAGAAACATATACATTCTCTGCCCTGAGAAAAGACTCCTGTAGTCCCCTTTATTGCCCATTCCTATACACATAACCTGCGTACACAATCTGTTTTCCTTTCTGTCCATTGATTTACTTCAAATGTAGGCCATTTCAGACCTGTCACAGCCTTCAGGCAGAGAGATGGAAAACCAAAAGCAAGATGCCCACTGGGACTCGCAGGTCATTCAGTTCTGGCTGGAATGAGGAATTGATTCATGCCAGGAGGAATGGCAAGGAATACAAAGGGAAACTCCTGTATTTATTATCTACAAATTCTGAGATTGCTGATACAAGATATGGGCATTTCAGTTTCAGTGTAAACTACAGAATGATCCCAGAGATTTTGATTGTCAGCAAACTTGCTGAGGGTGCACTTGATTCCATCATCGATGTCATTGATAAAGATATTAAAGAGCACCGGTCCCAAGACAGACCCCTGAGGGACGCCAGTGGTTACCGGTCTCCCCCTGGACATAGAGCCATTAATCACCACCCTCAGTCTGCGGCTGTTCAACCAGTTTCTTATCCATCAGGTGGTCCACCCATCAAATCCACATCTCACCACTTTGGAGATACGGATGTGGTGGGGGACCATGACAAAGGCCTTGCTCAAGTCCAGGTAAATGACATCGGTTGCCTTCCCTTCGTCCACCAATGCAGTCACTCCATCACAGAAGGCCACCACATTGGTTAAGCATGACCTTCCCCTGGTGAAGCTGTGCTGGCTGTCTCGGATCACATGCTCATTCCTCATGTGATGAAGCGCGTTGTCCATGTGGATCTGTTCCATGATTTTCCCAGATACAGAGATGAGACTTACTGGCCTGTAGTTCCTGGGTCCTCCTTGCTCCCCTTCTTCTAAGTGGGAGTGAAGCGACCCTTCCTCCAGGATATAACATGTTTTGGTCCTAGCGTATGTATGGGTCATGCTTACATTAATGCTTGTACTAACATTAAGAGTTGCAGTTAACAGTTCAGTGTTCATGCAGAGACCAGTGAAAGTGGCATTCCTCAGGGATCGGTGCTGGAACCAGTGCTAGTAAGTATTGTAGGTAAGCTGGACAGGGCTCGAGGGAGTGCACCCTCAGCACGTTTGTAGGTGACACCACGCAGAGTGCTGCAGTTGAAGGAGTGCTATCCAGAGCAATCAAAAGAGGCTTGAGAGGGGGGTCCATGCCAATATCGTGAAGTTCAGCGAGGCCAAATGCAGGATCCTGCACCTGGGTCGGAACAACCCCAAGCACAGGTACTGAGTGGGAGAAGAACGGCTTGGGAGCAGGTCTGCAGAGAGGGATTTGGGGCTGTTGGTTGATGAGTGACTCAACATGAGATGGCAGTGTGTGCTTACAGCCCAGGCCAGTTGTATCCCGGGTTGCATTAGAAGAAGCATGAAGCAGATCAAGGGAGGTGATTCTGTCCCTCTATTCTGCTCTCAGGAGATCCCACCAGGAGTACTAGCGTTCTGGGGCCCTTGATGGAAGTATCCAAATCATTTATCAGGACAGTATCTCTGATCAAGCAGATTTTATTTGCGACTGCAATGGCGGGCATCCTGCAAGCAGGAGCGCGTGCAGAAAGCAGTGTTACATCTTTAATGCCCTATTACTCGACGCTTGTCACTATCTCCCCTGGTTCCCTCCTTGGCCGAGTACTTCAGGATCACAATCTTCCCAAGGCTCAACTAAACATATGGATACTGGATAAACATAAATTTATGCTAGGTAAGCATATGTTGCTAATTATTTAACTTCTAGTATTTGCTCACTCAACACTTGGTCATTATTTCTGGACGCCTGCTCATCCTTGGATAGAGATAAGCTTTGAAGGACAGAGGGGAGTGTGTTGATGCCTGCCTGTTGCCTGTATCTTGTTGCCTACTTATCCACAGCGCGAGGCAATCCAGCCTTGTGGGGAGGCCCTGCCTTCTCTGATGTTTGTTAAGTCTGTTGGGTGTTTTTGCTGAGCTCTCTTATCTGAACAGAGTAGCCTTACAACATGCTTTCCAATCCATAATAGTATACCCATACTACATGCAACATCTAAAAACAATTGCAGTTTTGCTTTATTAGAATTAATCTAATTAATCTAATTAATAGAATTAATCACATAATTCAACAACTATGTTTCTAAAATCTGCTACTAACATATATGGTATTTCTACTTTTTCACATCAGCTATTTCTAAGGACAAGTTACAAAATACAAATACGTTGTGCTCTACTTCTTCAGATCAGTTCCCCCTTTTCAGTATCTGATGTAGAAACAACATTCCATTCCTACACCCTCAACAAAGGAGGACATGGAGCTGTTGGAGCAAATCCAGAGAAGGGCCACAAAGATGTTCAGAGGGCTGGAACGGCTCCCCTACAAGGACAGGCTGAGAGAGCTGGGGCTCTTCTGCCTGGGCAAGAGAAGGCTCTGAGGGGACCTAGTAGTGGCCTTCTCGCAGTACCTGAATGGAGCCTACAGGAAAGCTGGGGAGGGACTTTTTCTAAGAACACGTAGCTACGTGACAAGGGGAAACGGCTTTGAACTGGAAGAGGGAAGATTTTAGGCATTAGAAATAAATAAATCGGATTCATCTGAGAGGCACAAAGTAATAAAAGCCGGATTTTGACTCTCAAACCGAGTGACTACGACAGCAGTTGTCAGAGGAAGGCACATGTCACACACAGAGATAAATCCGCCACAGCAAAACTAGCTGCCACATTCCATACCAGCGCTTCATTCCCACAGGAAGCTCTCTTCTTGTTTGGAGCAATGAAAAACTAAGGGATTTGAGTAGAGGTCTCCAGTAGCTCACTCAGTACCTACATGGTCATAGAGGCGAATGTCCAAGTTCTCTTTTGGAGGAAGCGTGGCACTTTTTACCTCTGACTTTGCTCTAACCACTGCTTTGTGTAGTCTGCTTCTTTCTCATTGCTTGCCGTAGTGCATGAAATAGACAAACATCCACTTCTTTCTTTTTTCTGCCGTTGCTGTTGGTGTTGCTTTCCGACTGATATCGGCTTTGCTGATGCTGTTCTCCACTCTTTTTCTGTGGCTCTGTAGAATTAACATCTTCTCAGTTTCAAAAATACAACCTTGGCACTGTGTTCCCCTTTGCAATAATCCAGTGAAATTCCTGTTGCATTTGATGAGAATAAGGCAGTCCATATTGCATTGTTAAGAGAAAATAAAACATGCTTGCACTGAATATTAACTCAGTTGCATGTGTGACCGAGCTACAGTATGTGGTCCTTGATAGGGGAAACCAAACAAAGCTAACAATCGTACCTGCCCCTGGAGCACAAGCTCAGCATAAGTTCTCCTTTTCTGGACCTTGCATTGAAACATGATGCAGAACAAGGAGGCAGGCTGATTGAGGCAGGCTCCCACAGCCTGACCGTTCCGGGATGCCTAAGACACATTTCATCCAAATAAACTCTTGGATCCAGGGCAACATCCATGGATTGAATCAAATTACCTTGGTGTATTTTCTTGGTAAAACAGGTGATGCTTGAGGATCTTACCTCAAAATATCTGTCACAGGTTGCATGGGAAATCGTCAAGCACTCCTTGAGACTTGAGTTAACCTAACCAACTAAAGAGCCAGTCAGAGAGGAAAGGGAACCAGCAGTTTTGATGACAGATCCCCATCCTTAAGGAAGACAGTGTTTTCAATATCTGGTCTTGGGACTGCTCTTGTCCAGACGTTTTTGTTAGCAACCTTGTCACGCTATGGAGATTTGGCGATGACAGAATGCCATTAAGGTAGGAAAAGTGCCAAACAGAACAAACAATTTTACAGAGTGGTGCACTGAGAACAAATCAGGATGAGTAATAGGAAGGACTATAGCACAAAGACATAGAGCAAGGACTTCTCTTACCACCTGGAAAGGAGAGTTCATCAAAATGCTGCCCATCAATGCAACGTGTCCTGTGTTTGCTTGTTTGGTACATCGTGAAGCTCCGTATACTTCTGATGGCAGTCTTGTTTGCTCTGGCAGTCACAGCTACAGCTTACCAACCCCTTCCTCTTTATACTTTATGGCCAAGCAAATGCCATCTGTATGCTGAGCGTTTGCCATGGAGGTGGCTTGCGCCATCTAAGATTCCTTGTTCTCTAGTACCTCCTGCTTTGTATTCCTTTACCAGTGCTGTAGCATTCTAACTCCGTCCCTCCTTCCTCTATTCTTGTGTGCAGGGACCCTCCCACCAGAGTTCCAACTCAGTCCGCACAAGAAATTTCCTTAGGCGACTCTCTTCTCCCCATACCTTTAGGGAGAAGAGAGTTTTTGATGTGTTTTTGTGGCGTTGTTATTATTCTTCATGTTAATATGTTAATATTGTGATCATTGTAAGAGTTACATGTCAGCAGAGAAGATTTGGATAATCATTTTCTCCCAGTTTTGAAATGCAGACCCCAAATCAAAGATCTTTTGCTCTGAATTTCTGGGTCTCCAGGGTATAAGGAGAAATGTTTTTTTCCCCTTGAAATAAAACCCCATTTGTCTTATTCCACATGGCACTCGTGCCCAGGCACACAGCACTACTGAGCAAACAGGACCTTGGCTTCATCTTTGCACTTCATCTTTGCAAGAAGTTAGGAGAACAACTACTTTCTCACTTTATATCTGTCGAAGGCCCAGCCAAATGAGCAGATACGCTGCTCAAAGCAGCATACGTGTCTACCATGAAGCTAGTCTTACTTTGTACACAGAGAGAATAGTGCCCTTGATAGAACTTGAAGAGAAGCCTTGGGGTACTTACGAATGATGTATGCCAGATTAAAGACTTTTTTTATTTTCTTTAGTGGAACTCCATGCTGTTGCTGATTGTCCAGCCATCCAATAGACCTGTATCCCCATGACAGGCCTCTCATCTCTCCAGAGAATCAATAGCACTTCCCCATTGAGTACTGTCAGCAAATGTGCTGAGGATGCAATCTTGCATCCAGACCAATCCTTTGATTTCCTTTGACACCACGAACCTCAGGGAAACAGCCTATACCACCATGGTTCTCCTCATGGGATGCAGCCTTCTTCAACCCTGATCCAGCTGCTCCTCTTACATGGGCTTCTCCAGGGGCAGTTCCTACTTGGAGCTGGCTGGGGAAGGCTCTTCTCCCAAGCTTTCCTCGTGCTGGTTCCACATACAGCCCACTGCTACAGAAGCCTTGCACATAAGCTCAACAGAGAAGGACACCTAGGGAACAGCTTTGTAATTGAAGTCTTAATCAATCATACTTATTAGGAAAGATGGAATTGCAGGGCCAGCAACACAGTTCTGCAAGCCTGGCCCATTCTCATTTTTTCTGCTGTGGTGAATGTCTCAGAATATGGGTTGTCAAAGTTGCCTGAGAACGGACTGACGGATGACTGTCATGTTCCAGAAATGGAGGACTGCAACAGAAGGAAACAAACCAGGGATGAAATCCACCAATCTGTAGAGACCAGCCAGCATCCCCTTCAGACCATGCCAGCCTCAGCCCCACCCATCACTTCTCCAGGCCAGAAGGAGCATGTGAAACTAAGGGTTCAGCTGGAAGCCACCACTCAGGATTGCTCCATCTGCCCCAAGAAAGTTCCTCTGCCCCTGCAACATTTCCTTGGAGCAGGCCAAGACACAGCTGCACGCAGCTCAGGCTCTGTCCCCTGCCCCTCGTCCCAGCACACACAGCAGTGGTCTCACTCACCACTGTAGATTTTCTCCCTGTCTTCGTTACTTAGATTCCAGGAGGCCAGCGCCAAGCCTAGGTAGAGAACTGCCATCAGATCCCCACCCCCCAGCACGCTCCCACGAGCACAAGCTGCAGTCCAGCCAGCCCAGCTGCTTCTGGTCCTGCACCCCAGGCAGGGACGGTGCCTGAGGGAGGACTGAGCGAAGCACCCACTGGGGCTACTGGCATGGGCAGAGTGTACCTGGGGGCTGCATGGCTGTGCCTTGCTGCCAGGGCAGGGCTCAAAGAGGGACCCAGGGGTTGGGCTCACCAATGAAAAAGAGAGCCTCTTTTCGCATAGTAGCCTGAGGATCCGTCAGGTACTGCAGGCTCTGCTGTACGATTTTACCCACTCTCTTCCTCTTCTGCTGTATCTGGACAAGAACACAAAGGCATGGGGCTTGCAGACCCTTCCCAGCTGCAGGTGCGGCCCCCCCCCACCAGTGTCCCTTTCCTCAACAAAGGGGCAGGGGTTGTGGAGTTGTCCTTACCAAGCAATCCGTGATCCCCACCAAATTCCTCTTTTCGGCCTGGTGCTCGAGCTCCTGCCATTTCAGGAACCTTGCACAAGCGACAAGGGCTTCCCCAGCAGCCTACAGAGCAACAGATGCTGGGAGATGGCACCACAGACACAGACCCCAAGAGCTGGAATGCTCGCTGCCCTCAACCTCCAACCCCAGACTGCCCTCGAGGAGTCAGCACATACTTGCCTGCATACTGGCCAGGTCTGAAATTCATACCTGCGCTACACTCGAGGTCTCATCATGGCTCCGAAGGAGCAGAGGAAGCAGGCCCCTGTGTACTTTCTTCTTCATTTCTCCCTTTTGCCACCACACCACAGCCTCTATCACGTCTTTGAAGAGGAGCATGGAAAACTCTCGTACTTTCCCTGACACCTGAGGGAGGAGTATGGGAGAAGCTCAGCAACTCTCTCTTGTTGCCCATGGTGAGCACGACAGCAGGTGCGACTGACGCAAAGCAAGATGCTTCAGAGTCATGTTCTGCATGGACAGAACGCTGCCTGCGTGGCCTCCACGTCTTTGCTACGGCACCCGGGGAGAATGCCCGGTGCTGGTAGTAAAGGGGCAACTGGAGAATCTGAAAGGAGCCCTGGGCAGCGGGTGCTCTGCAGTGGTCAGGCTAGGCTGCAACATAGGGGCCTCACGTCATCAAGAACAACCAAGCTACCAGGGACGAGGCCTGCTGGGCTGCAGAGCCCAGAAGACATCCCATGAGAGCCCAGAGGAGCAGAAAGAGAAGAACGCATTCCAGCCAAGCACCCATCTGCAGAGCTCAGCCTCCCACAGCAGACTTACATGATTAAAAAGATACAGGAGCTTGCCAGCCAGCTCCAGAGCAATGGGACGCGCCTCCATATTCCCCAGATGATTCATCATGTTTCTGAAGAAAGTCAGCACATTCAGAGTGATGTGCTCATTGCCAAACTGCAGGGTCTCCATGACGTCTGGCAGCAGGGCCCGTATTTCTCTTGCCTGTACAAAACACACAATTTCCTTTTCATTAAGAGGGCAATGGCCACCATGGCCTAAAAGCCCCGATTTCAGAGCACGAGCCACACGCCTTGCTTCCTGGCAGCTGCTACAGGAATCACAGCATCACACTCCAGGCAGGTGGTGGCCACGGGCAAACTGATACGGACACGGGGAGATAGGAGAAGGAAAGCAAGTCCCGAGAGCATGGACTCCGTGTACCAGCTCACCCACCCCCTTTTCCAACAGGCCCCCAAGTAACCCGTCTGGAAAGATCCCCAGGCAGCCACCAGCCCCCACCATGGCCATCATTCGCACTCCTGAATCTCGGGTAAGGTCAAGGCACAACGCTGCCCACCGCCCCAGCACCAGGCTGCCAACAGGGTTTTCATTTGACTAGGGCCCGCTCACCGTCTCGGGTCTCTCTGACAGAAGGACGAGGCCTCTGAGCACCAGCCAGAGTAGTGGCAAGCTTTTAATCTGCAGAAATGTCTGGAAGAGCTCTGGATTACATAATTCTTGCCGGATCTCTTCAGTGGGGCACATCACCTGAAACCAACACAGCAGTGAGAGCCAGACAGAGGCGGCAGGACTCCCTGCACCTTGCAGCTTCTGGCTCCCCTGGCAGCTCAGGGCAGGGCACTGTGGCCGTGCAGCCTGGCCTTCGGCAGCAGTGCTTTTGGAGGGCCCCGCAGTCTCTGTGCCGCAGGAGTAGCACTACACAAGATGATTTTTTGGCCTGCTGCTGCGCCCCTCTGACCAGACACAGCCTCTTGCTCTCGTGCCTCTGAGGAGAGACTGACCAGCAGGAGCTGGCACAAAAGTGGCACCAGGCATGGGTGGCCACAGGCACTTCAGCCATGGCCCTGACTCTTCCCCTGCCCTTCCCCAGCTTCCGTGTCTGGGAAACGAGGCAGGGGGAGGCAGGGAGCTGGGGAAAGAGAGCCCTAGAGGACAGGAAGGCGCCTTGTCCAGCAACTCACAGTCAGGCGAAGGAGGCCAAAATCCACTGCGGTGCTATTAAAAATCATGCACAGCTGTTGGTCCTGAAGAACACTGCACAGTTCTTCCAAGAGCTTCTCTGAAGTCGCGTCTGGAGCAAGGATTCTGCTCCAGATGTCCAGAGTAGTGCTGCAAATGAAGAGCAATGCTCTGTCAGCAGGGTTGCCTCAGCCACAGCGTCATGACTCAGGCAGCCCTAGTAGCCCACAGGCTGTGCTGCAGCCGTGGCCCTGCCATCCCGCATCCTCTGAATGGGGGCTCTGCACTGCCTTGATTGGCGTTGGCTGCTGCAGCCCTGACTGGCCCGCCAGTGCTGGAAAGCACAGTGGCATGGAGGGCCTGCTGCTCAGGAGCTGGCACAAAATTGGCACCAGACGTGAATGGCCACAGGCACTTCTCCCCTCCAGTCCTGCAGCCCCCTCAGCCTGTACAGAGGCGATGGCTCTCCCTGGTCCCGCATCCATGACCCCGTCTCTATCCCTACCATTCCCCAGCTTCCCATTCTGGGGGCAATGCAGAGGAAGCAGGGAACTGGGGAGAAAGCGCCCTGAAGGAAAGCACGGTGCACTGTCTGGTAACTCACAGTCAGGCGAAGGAAGTCCAACTCAGCTATGGGTGTACCACAGAGTTTTTCCTTCATGAGTACAGAGCACAGCACTTCTAAGATTCTCTCTGATGACCGTGCAAAGTGAATAATATTCTTCCACATATCCATAGTGCTGCAAAAGAAGCGCAACAGTCTGTCAGCAGGGATGCCTCAGCCGCAGCGCCATGGCTCAGGCAGCTCTAGTAGGCCACAGGCTGTGCTGTAGCCCTGGCCCTGCCGCTCCTCGTGCTTTTGGAGGCCTGGGGGCCCAGCCTGGGCCAGCAGGAAGGGTGAGAAGGCCTTCCCCGAGGGGCAAGTCAGGAGGCTGATGGGAGCCCTGGGCTGCCTTGGTCGGCATTGGCTGCAGCTGTCCTGACTGGCCCACCAGCACTGGAAAGCAGAGTGGAATGGAGGGCCTGATCCTCAAGGATGTCCTGCAACTTTGTGTGGCCCTGGCAGCCAGAGCGTCTCTTCACATGAAGAAGACCACGGGACAGTCAGGGCTGGTACCTGTCATTCTGTGGAAGGTAGATCAACACACTTGTCAGCACATCTCTGGGAAACCGGTAGGCCAGCGCGTCCAGCACTGAGAGGAGTATCTGTTGAACTGATGTGCTGCTGCTTTTCAAGTGTCTGTGGATGAACGTCATGATCTCTGGCACCTGTTGGGAGGACACAGGAGATTGCTGCTGCCACTGTACTGCGGCCATTTGTCCCGCTACCAATGACATTACTGCTCTTCCCACTGCTCTTTACTGCCTTAAAGTGCCTTCAGATGCTCACGACCTACAGAGGGCCAGGCAGGGCACAGTAATCTAGCCTTGGACTGCTTACATCCATTAGCCAGACTCTAGGCTCACACAGAACCATATCCAGTATAACTTCGGACCACTCATCGTCCTCAACAGCGCAGTCTTCAATGGTCTTTTCGAGGGCCGTGAGAACGATGTCTGTTCTCTGAGGAGGTTGGAGGTGTTTTCCAAATGGCTACAGTAGGAAGGAAAAAGAGAGGGAAGACATGTCAAATTGAGTGAGAGAATGTGGTCTGGAGGGGGGAGAGCAGAGTAAAAGGAAGGATGAAGACCCTTGCTTCAGGGCAGAAGCATGCTGAAGGCTCACAGCTGTGCCCAAGCTTGTCTTGCAGGTACCCCGAGCTGCAGGTTGCTCTGGGATGCAGAGAAGGGGAGATAGCCTGGCTGGAAAGTTCCTGGCTCCTTACCTCCTGACAGAAACCATAAAGCTTACAGATCTGCTCCACGGCCCTCTCACGCACAGTTTTTGTCTGGGAGCTGATGAAGGGCAGCAGCACCTGTGAGGAGAGGAGTGCTGGTTTGCCTGGGAGCTGCAGATGCTGCCTCCAGCAGAAGCAGCTCTGCTGAGATCCCGGCTGGAATCACAGACCAGAGCACTACGGGGTGCGGAGCAGTGTGGGATGCCTGGAGGGCAGCATCTCTGTCCAGCCAGTGGCCCTCCTGCAGCCTGAAGGCAGAGCCAGAGGGACCACTCAGAGATGCAAGCACAGCTGTTACCTTTTCTGTACTCCTTGGGAAGCATTCTATGTTATCTAGGGCCTCCTTCTTTGTCTCTTCATTCTCTTCCTCTGCATAGAGAGGCAGGCAGTCAGCATCTAACAAAGTCAGCATCTAACAAGTCCTCCTGCAGCCTGAAGGCAGAGCCAGAGGGAATATCTTTGTTTCTTGTCTTCACTGTATCTCATACAGACTTCAAAATCAAATTAAACTGAACTGTTAATACTGATATCCAGGAGGACTTTTCTAAATCTGTGGCGTAAGTAGAATAGAGTAATGAAAGATATTTTTATGTTACTGAACATATATAGACTCTGGTTCTTTGGCTTTTCATGTCCCTGGGTTGGTACAGATTTTCATATTTTCAGATGATCTACTTACAATCTAGATTACTATCATTAGTTTATTCATTAATTAGTATGCAATAACAAGTTTTTCTTGGTTCTGTCTATCCTGAGTATCCACGAAATTTTAGCTTGCTGATGTGGAAAAATTGTCAAAGTCTTTCACACATGTAAGTATTAAAAAAAATATATCTCTAATAAGAGATTTTGATGATGTTTGTCATCTTTTGATTATACTTTTATGGGCAGGCAGTGTTTCATTTCTGGTTTAATTTGTGGTTTAATTTGTGTTCCACTCTTTGTAGTTGAACTCAAAGTTAATGAAGGAGGGACTGTTTACCCACTTTGTGAAGTTGTTAGTTATTGTCAGTTTCCACTAAGGTATATAATGAATTACTTGTCTTTACGTCTGATTAGAAAATCAAGAAAAAATAATTGAAAATTAAAATATGGATATATATGATAGGGATAGAAGACTTGGTGTGGTGTGAAAGTAAATGTCTTCTTCAGACATTTATGTGAAATCTGCTGGGCAACTGGCCAGATTCTGTAGGACTGGTTTTTCTCAGAAAAATTGGCAAACTCAGCAGGATTTGAAGATCATACTGTGTTACTGAAACCAGTGGCTTCCTTATTCTACCCTGGTATGTTTTACAAAATGCACGTATTTGCAGCAGTGAAACAGCATGCACATAAATAATCTGGAAAACATTAAAAACACAGAAATGGCAGGACTGGCCAGAGCCAGCAAGTCCGTTTCCGTGTTCCTGCAGACAGCTGGATTTTAGTTCTCTATATAAAGCCTTCTGAAAAATAGTTCCCTTCTTTTGTGCTCTTCTTCCCTGCACTACTCTGTAGCTCGTCCCAAGTCTGCATCCCTCAGCACATTAAAATTTTCACAGAATCACAGAGTCACAGAATCACAGAATCACAGTCACAGAATCACAGGGGTTGGAATGGACCTCAAGAGATCATCACATCCAACTCCCTGCTAAAGGAGGTTCCCTACGATAGGTCGCATAGGTATGTATCCAGACCTGACTTGAATATCTCCACAGAAGGAGACTCCACAGCATCTCTGGGCAGCCTGTTCCAGTGCTCCATCACCCTTACCACAAGGAAGTTCTTTTCCATGTTTGTATGGAACTTCCTATGTTCCAATTTTAGAACTCCTTGTCCTTGCACCACCGAGAAAGCCGGGCCTTTTCCATTTGTTTCCCACCTCCCTTTAGATATTTATAAACATTTATCAGATCCCCTCTCAGTCTTTTTTTCCCCGGGTTGAACAGACACAGGTTACTCAGCCTTTCCTCATGCAGGAGGTGCTATGGACCCCTCATCATCTTTGTGGCCCTCCACTGGACTCCTGGAAGATCCTTGTATTTTTTTGAACTGGAAACCCCAGAGCTGGACACAGAATTCTGATATGTGGCTTTACCAGGGGAGAGTAGATGGGGAGGATCACCTTCTTTGACTTGCTGGCCACGCTCATTTTAATGTACCTCAGGGCACCACAGGGCATCCCAGGCCATAAAGGGACACTGCTGGCTCATGGCCAACCTTTTGCCCACTAGAACACCCGAGTCCTGCTCTGCAGTTGTTCTCTCCCTAACCTGTTCTGATACACATGTTAATTCCTCCCCAGGTGCAAGACTGTACATTTGCTTTTGTTAAATCTCATCAGGTTCCTCCCTGCTCAACTCTCCAATCTGTCCAGGTTTTGCTGAATGGCAGCACATTCTTCTGATGTGTCAGCCACTTCTTGAACTTTGTATCATCAGCAAACATGCTGGGAGTAGACTATCCCTTCAGACAGGTCACTGATGAAGATGCTGAAGAAGACCAGACCCAGCACTGATCCCTGGGAATCACCATTAGCTACAGGCCTCCAACAAGAGTCTGTACTGCTGATGACAACACTTTGAGCTCTGCCAGTCAGTCCTCAATCCACCTCATCAACCACTCATCTATTCCACACTGAGTTTCATAACAAGGTTTTAATGGGAAACGGTGTCAAACACCTTGCAGAAGTCAAGGTATACAACATCTGCTTCTCTCCCTCCACACAAATGAGAACCAACTTAAAAAGTACATATCTCCCATACATTCACTAAAGGAATTTAGGAATTCCATTCTCTTTTGTGACATTTTTGTATTTTGTCAACGATAGGCTTTCTGTCCTTCAGAAAAAGCATTTTGTTCATGCAGAAGACCAGCAATGAGCAACTATCAGATGAAATCTTGAGACCCTAATTTTCAAAAGGAAAGGCTGTTGATGTAGTCTACTTAGACTTCAGCAAAGCCTTTGACACTGTCTCCCACAGCATTCTCCTGCAAAAGCTGGCAGCCCGTGGCTTAGACAGGTACTCTCTCAGCTGGATAAGGAACTGGCTGAAATGCCGGGCCCAGACAGAGGTGGTGAATGGAGTTAATCCAGCTGGCGACCGGTGACAAGTGGTGTTCCCCAGGGATTGGTGCTGGGGCTTGTCCTCTTCAATATCTTTATTGACAACCTGGATGAGGGCATTGAGTGCACTCTCAGTAAGTTTGCAGATGGCACCAAGTTGGCTGGAAGTGTGGTTCTGCCTGGGGGTAGTGAGGCCATAAAAAGGGATCTGGACAGGCTGGATGGCTGAGCTGAGGCCAATGGAATGAGGTTCAACAAGGCCAAATGCACTTGATACTGCACTTTGACCACAACAACACTAGGCAAAGCTACAGGCTTGGGGCGGAGTGGCTGGAAGACTGTATAGAGGAAATGGGCCTGGGGGTATTGATTGATACTGGGCTGAACATGAGCCAGCACTGTGCCCGGGTGGCCAAGAAGGCCAATGGCATCCTGGCTTGCACCAGAAAAGGTGTTGCCAGCAGGAACAGGGCAGTGATTGTCCCCCTGTACTCAGCTCTGGTGAGGCCGCACCTCGAGTACTGTGTCCAGTTTTGGGCCCCTCACTGCAAGAAAGACATTGAGGCCCTGAAGTGGGTTCAGAGGAGGGTGACAAAGCTGGTGAGGGGTCCGGAGCACAGGGTTTATGAGGAGCGGCTGAAGGAGCTGGGTTGTTCAGTCTGGAGAAGAGGAGGCTCAGGGGAGACCTTATTGCTCTCTATAACTACCTGAAGGGAGGTTGTAGTGAGCTGGGGGTTGGCCTCTCGTGTAACTGGTGATAGGACTGGAGGGAATGGCTTCAAGCCGCTCCAGGGGAGATTCAGGCTGGTTAGGAAATACTACTTCTCTGAAAGAGTGGTCAGGCACTGGAATGGGCTGCCCAGGGAGGTGGTGGAGTCACCGACTCTGGAGATGTTGAAGGAACATTTGGATGTTGTGTTGAGGGATATGGTTTGATGAGAACTATTGGTGATAGGTGGATGGTTGGACTGGATGATCTTGATGGTCTTTTCCAACCTTGGTGTTTCTGTGATTATGTGATTCTGTGATTCAGACAGTTTCTTAATTTGCATCACACATGTACTAGCTTATTTTCTGGTTTATTTGGTTCTGTCTGGCTTTTGGTTTGGTTTGTTTATTTGTGTTGAGTGTTTGTTTGATTGCTCAGGTTTTTTTGTTCTGCATTTAGAGTTTCATTCAGGTACACTAAGAACCAGAAAAAAATCAGCAGGAGACCCTGTTTCTCACAATTGTGAAAAGTGCCATGACCAGGAGATACTTGATTCAAAGTTTAATTCTGTCCCTTTTGGCCACCAGTTCTTCCAAAAAGAAGAACCAACACCACTAATGTTACTATATTTCAGGAAATAGTGAAGAGAATAAGTGTGCATAGAAGTCTGCAGAGGTCTCGTTATAAAAGGAGCGTCCTGTTGCTGTGCACCAAGAGAATTACAAATGTCTGTTACTTTTTCCGTATGTTTGTTATACTTGAGGAAGGACTTCCAAGATATGTTGTTGAGACAAATCATTAGTTTCGTAGCTTTCTGGAAAATGGATAGTATGTTTTTTTGTAATAATTAAGTTAAAGTAAAACATAAGGTGATGTACATCATCTCAGATTTATGATTCATTAACTGTGTAGAAAATGATCTGTATGTATTCCACATATTCAGTTCAGTCAAAACAATGGGACAGATCTCAATAATATTACCATTAAGCACATTGAGCCATGACCAATGCTTCTAAACTATGAGAGGTAGAGTAAGGTAGTGATTTTCTATCTCTGTGTAAAAAACCTTACCAAAGCAAACAAAAACTTTAAAATAGTAGTTAAAAAAACTACCGGAAATTGATAAGACTCACATTTTCATCTTCTTTTCATTGTTTCTTCCCCTTTAAAACTTATCTCTGAAATAAATCCACTGGTCAACATCTGGTTGTGAGGTTCTCTTAAGAAGATCTACATTGTCCCTATCTTTCAAAGTGTAATAAACTCTTAAAGGTAAAGCCTTAACCAGGGCTTTGCTGGAAGACTGCAATAGATTCCAAAAATTACTGTCCATCAGTATGCCATTAAATGACATGTATGTTTTTTTGTTGTTTCTTTTTTCTCTTGGATAAGTATAACTGACAGTAACCTTTTGGGGTGCATTTGTGCAACTGAAAATGTAATTCAGGTTTTATTTCATAATGCTACAATCACTCTAGAGGCAGCTTGAGCCACCTACCTAGCTTAAATTCTTGGCACAAAAAACCTTCAATTTTCCAAGTGATAATCAATTTCAATGAGGTTGAGAAAATCAGAATTCTGCTGTTCTTCGTTGTTCCCACTGTGCAAAAGCAGCTGTCACATGAATTACAAAATTCTGGTGAAAGATCTAAATGAAGTTAGGGATGCCTGCTCTGGTGAGCTTTCAGTCACATGTGTTTCAAGCTCAATGTTTTTTCCAACTGAACATTTTCAGAAGATTCGGCGTGCTCCCACAGATCCTTGCAGAAATTGGCACGTTCACTTTCCATCATGGGTAAAGCTGACTTGTGGTATTCCAAAGTTTATTTAAATGTACAGTTCAGGAATATTTTTTCTTAGCTCTGTCAGGAAGTCCTGGTAAAAGCTTTGTCCTTGGCCTTGTGAATGTCCCTGTCTTTGATTAAAAGCAAGGACAGGTTTTAAAAAAGCAGTTTTCATTCTGTCTCTAGTAATAGTAGCTATTGTTGGAAGGAACCATAGGTTTCGCCTTTCCATGTGAGGAGCCATGTGAGACTGGTTAAGAAGAAAAGGCAGCCCCTGTAACCAATTCCATCTGCTAGTGGCTAGGATCAGCATAAAAAATGGTGCTGGAAAGACACATCCATCCTTGAAGAGTTGATACTTCCCTTGAAATGCTGAGAATTGGCAAGCCAAAAATACTCCCTTCTTTTACCACAGACTATACAGGACCCTCTGGCCTTCAGAATGAGATCATGCTGCTATAACTGAATGGGTACATGGAAGAACATTTCTGAATAGTCTTCAGCCCTTCTGATCTGTTTACCTACAAGGGAGGGAGAACTGTTTATAGAAAAATCTCTGAAAGTTAAAAGCATTGTGTACATTAACATGTCAAAATCTGTGCAAAAACGCTGACTTTGCCCTCATGCTCTGTCTTGTTTTTTTATCATTTTCCACTACTGTACAGAAAAATACATACTCTGAATTCTCAAGGTGCCTCATCTGTGATTGCCCGCAATACAGGAGACTTCATTTTACAAATCTCCTGAAGTCTCCAAGTCCCACTTGAGATATAGGTTCTATATGGCCAGATGAGACAGTCATGATCGTAGGGACTTTTTACACATAAGCAGAGCACGAAGAGAGTGAAAGCAAGAGGGTACCAAATTAATCACTGAAAGTAATATAGATAGTACATGGTGAATCTAAGATAGGAATACGTATGCAATGCCCAGAACACTAATTCAATACAATACACCCTTCTTTGACATTATGTCTAAGATCAGAAAATCATATAGATTCATAGAATTCTAAGTTTTTCTCATGATTTCTGTACAAAAAATTGATTTAGAGAAGGCAAACTTTGTAGTTCCTTTTAGCAAATATTCCAGAAATTTCATGATCAGATCCATGAAAGATGTTTCCTCTTCTAAGTACCCTCTTCTAAATACCTAACAATTTTCACATGCAGAGAGCTATAACCAATTTGTCTTCTCAGCTGACACGAGTAGTGTGCTCTGGCAGGCTTGGGGGCAAATCGCATTGAAAAAGTAGATAAATAAATGTGTCTGCCTTTCAAAAATTCATAGTCATGTTAAATGATGTAGCCTAAGGTCACAATTCTCTAACCACTAGGCCTGAACTTTCACTTTCAGCACTGCATGGCAAGCTCATGGAATCCCAGGCAGAAGGCTTGTGATAATCCATTATAACAGAAAAAAATGAAGCTTTAGAAGTGAATGCAAACCTTGTTTAAAATATAGTCAGCATTGGAGAGACTAGAAACAAGAGCTGTTTCTAGACAGTCCTCATTAGGACTCAAGCCTCCTCATTGTTACCTGCAGAGACTTTGTGGCAGTGGTAATTTCTATCGTTCCAGGGGGCTACATCTACTTTGAAATGGAATTTTTTTTGCAGTGTGGCTTAAAACGGTAGCTGAGGCCCAAGAGAGGATAAACAAATCTGCAGACACCTATGATAAAACCACAGAATTTAAAACTGTTGCTTTAAAAGCCTCTTTCTCACTAGCACTTAAGATATCCATTCTCTGAACAAAAGTTTATCCACTTTATTCTCGCCGTTTAGATATTTAGCATTGGTAAGATCCCTTCTCTGTCTTCTCTCTCCAGTCCTGTGTCTCTCAGCCTTTTCTGAGAGGGAAGATGCTCCAAGCCTCTAACCATCTTTGTGGCCCTCTTCTGGACTCTCTCTGGAAGTTCCATGTCTTTCTTGAATGGGGGATCCCAAAACTGGACATAGTCCCCCAGATGCAATCTCAGCAGAATAGACTAGAGTGGGAGGGTCACCTCCCTCGACCTACTGGCCACACTCTTTTTAATGCACCCCAGGATACTACTGGCCTTCTTGGCCACCAGGACATGCAGGTCTTTCTCTGCAGAATGATGTAAAAAAACTCATTGGAAAACATGTAGCCCAATACAGTGCTTTTTTACATTTCTTACAAGCTGACTTTGGAGTTTCCCAGTTGGTTCCTTAGCACTTCTAAGTCTGCCTGTGAAGGACTGAGTTTCATGCTAGGTCACTGTTCACTGCTATACTGCCTATGTGACATAAAGTGTTTATTTCCTCTTTCTTGCTTTCTGATGAGCTTGACCTGAGAAGGTCTATCTCCACTGTTCACATAGCATGGGGGAACTGCATCACCTAAATCTGTATTGTTTAGTTGCAGGAAGGATGGAGTTCAGAGTGAGCAAATTTACCTTCATATGGTATTTAGGATATCTCTATGAAGTGTCCAGGGATGTACCTCAGCTAAGTTCCTAGTTTTTTAGTCTTGAATTTGGAATTTTCAACAGAGGTTGTTTTTATTCTAACGAAGGTGAAGTTTTCAATTATTTCATCATAATTGAATCAGGGAAATGGAGGCTCTTCAAAATATTAAAGGGACTGAAACTTTGAAACTTGCAATGTTATTACCAAAAAAAGGAAAAATACATAGCAGATAGAATAAACAGGTTGCTTCTGACGTGACTGTAATTTATTAATCTTATTTCAGTTTCCTTCTGTTGACTCTGCTTTGAGAAGTAAATCAAGTTTTGAGACAACTAGAAAAATCTTAGAAAAACTTTACTAGGCAAAATCTGGGAGTTGGACTCAAAGATCCCTGCGCATCCATTCCTTACAGCTTGGGATATTCTGTGATTCTATGATTCTGTGACTGCTATGCCTCAAAGCTCTAGAGTTACAATAAAGAATCATACAATAATCTAGGTGGTAAAAGACCTTTGCGATTATCAAGTCCAACTGTAAATTTGACCTACCAAGTCACATTAGTAAAACAGATGTCTGTAGTGCCCCATATGATCTCGTGAGTATGGAGTTTAAAGACAAGTAGCATTTCCTGAAATAAACGATAATGCTGTTGTTCATAAGCACTATTGTTTAACTCTGCTTTGGGACACCAAGTGAATTCAAACTTAATGTAAAAAAGGGGAAGCTGTTGGAAATTGGATCTACATCCCATTACTGTAGCACAGTTAGAACGCCCCAATAGAGGCAGGTTTTTTGTTTGTTTTGTGTGTGTGGTTTTGTCCTGTGTAATTGGGATTTGAGCCTTTACCATACCCTCAAATTCTTAAGAATTCATGATTTTTTTTTTTAATGGCAATAGAAAAGCAGTACGTAAAGTCCCCAAAAATGTCTTTCTTTTTCCCCTGTGGCAAACAAATCATGCAATAAATATGAAAGCATCCAGCATATACATTGCAGTACTATAAAACACTCTCGCTATTTCATGTGTCAAAAAATAGCTCTGCAGCCATCATCCATGGCTAAAAGCTATTTTCTCAGTGGACCACATACCTTTCTGTGTGATCAGTCCCTGCTCACAGTGCATCATTTTTTGGGAAATTTGGTGGCAAATAAATTCTCTGCTCTACAATTTCAACACATTAAAGACATATGTAATTACTTGTTAGAATGTTCTGTGGAAAATTCATAGAATGGCAGAATTTTCTATGGCAGCTTCTTCTTCTTCAAGACATTAAAAACCTTATACTGGAGCAGGACATAGTATATATCATAGAATCATATCACAGAATCATAAAATGGCCTGGGTTGAACAGGACCACAGTGATATCTAGCTTCATTCCCCCCTGCTATGTGCAGGGTCGCCAACCACTACAGCCACAACCAGCCTGGCCTTGAATGCCTCCAGCGATATATCTTGGATTGATTTTGGTCTTCTGGCTTCTGAATAAGTTTGAATTAATTTGGTGTGCTCGGGGAGCATTTGGAAACAGAAAGGAGGAGATTCAGAAAGAACACACCACTAAAATTTGGAGTGTTCAGGTCTCCAACAAATTTTATGTAAAAACTAACCCCATGTAAATTGATGGCAAAATAAGACTATAGTTTGTTCATACTATGTATTGCTTTTGTTGTTTAAATCTTAAATATAACTCTACCTAAATTAAGTATTTGAAAATCTTTAATAACCCAAAACTAGAATACTAGCAGTCTTACTAGAAAGATTAAACCTGAAAATAGGTGATCTCCAAAAGGTAATAAATGTGCATATGGCTTTAATAAGCTTTGTGCAATTATTTATTCTTAGTTCTGCTAAGAAATGAGGTTTCTCTCTTTGTGCCTGTAATAGAGTAAGAACATGGAGGAGTTATGAATAAGACTTTATCTCTGTAACTGTGTGACTGTGTGTCTAGTGCTATGGGAGTAGTCACATGCAAAGGACCTTGAAGGAGCAGAATGGCTTAGCTGTGCAGCAAAGCTAAATCTTATTCCAGCTTCTATCCATACAAGCTAGTAAATCCATCTTTGTAAGCAACAGTAGTTTTCAAATCCTTGAGGGGCTGTTCCCAGTTCAGATAGGTGAATTCGAGTGAAACTGTCAAGCTGTTGATTTCCCTTGCCTAGGAGTTCTGGCAAAGAGAAGAATCTTCTTGGTGGCATTTGCATTTTACAGAGTTTAAAATCTCTGTAAATAACCTTATACTGGAATCAGCATGTGTTCTGTATTAAGTTTACATGACGAGGTTTTGTAGGTGGGAGACTACAGGGATGATTTCTGCTCACAGAGCCCATCAGTGCCTGATGTCAGAGCTGAACAGATCCTGCTGCTCCAACAGGGGCCCACCACTGCCTGAGCTGGGCCATGAGTGATGCTGAATGTGCTCTGGAAGAGCAGATAGATACAGAAACTGCTGCACAACAGCAGCTGGGAGAGAGAGGTGAGAAATGGAAGCAAAGCAGCCCTGCAGGCACCGAAGTCAGTGCAGGAGGAGGATAGGAGGTGCTCCATGCATGGAGCGAAGCTCCCTGCAGCCCATGGAGGAGCAGGCTGTTCCCTGCAGCCTGTAAGCACCATGAAGAATGCTGTGGTGCAGCAGTGGATGGGGCCTGGAGGAGGCACAGCCCATAGGTACCCCCACAGAGCAGCCCCGGGCCAGAGCTGTAGCCCAAGGGAGGAGATCATGGTGGGGCTGGAGGGCGGGAGGAGCTGTCACCTGTGGGCATCCATGTGGAGCAGTGCCTGAAGGGTGGGCCCTGTGGTACAGAGCTGTCTTAGGGCAGCGTGTATGAATTCTGTGTTTGTGCTCAAAGCTTGCTTTCTGAGACATTTCTTGTGATAAGATTCTGACTTATCTAGGAGATGAGAGGTAGGTGTTGCTGTATGGCAATCAACATCACTGCGTGGACTATTTTATATTTGAAAGCATTTCTTTGGAGCTGTTTGCCTTCGGAAGAGAGTGCTCAGGACTATTTACTGACAGAAGATCTGGCCTGTAACCAAATAATTCCAGCTTGCTATGGGAGACAGGGAGATGATAGCACTGTATCCTGTGAAGGCAAGATACAAGTTGGCGCCTCCATCCTCCCTCTTATCTGCTGGCAAAGCCCAGAAGATGAGAACAAAAGGAGTTCCTGCTGAGATCCAAAAGCCAGAAGCTGTTACTCCAAAAAGAGCTGACTCAACCATTTGGACTTGTAAGTTTGTACTGACATTGGAAAGCATCACCATTATTGCCATGGTCACCGTCACTGTCAACAGAACAATGGTGCCTGATGACTATCTCTCTCTTGCTTCCTACAAAGACTCCTTGCTTCTATTTCCTATCTTTCGTATTGCCCATCTTTCCTTTCCCACCTCCCTAAAAGACTAGGATTTGTACTAGGACCAACATTTAAATGGTTGTTTCTTAGGACCAACTTTTGAACCACTGTTTCTTAATCTCCCACTGGGAATACATATATCAAAGAACCTCCTCTCCGTCCTATAAACTGTGACAAGACACAGTGCTAGGAGAGCTGAGGCACATGGAAAATCCATGCAGGGCCGGTGGGGAAGTACAGCATCCATGAGAGGGACTCACATAGAACAAAGAGCAGAGAGGGACCATGGAGGAGTGGCAGAGGCAAAGTATTATGGACTGACTGCAGCTCCCATTACCTGTTCCCCTGCAAACATAGGAGAGTGCAGGTGGAGAGGTGGGTTTACTTTGCTTTTAGTTCTCACTGCTCTGATCTGTTATTAATACATTACATTGATCTCCCTACAGTGAGTCTGTTTTGCCAGTGACAGTGACTGGCGAATGAGCTCCCTGTTCTTATCTCAACCTTTGAGCCCTTTTCCATCATACTTTATCCCACTCTCCCTTGAGGAGGGGGGAGAGGGAGTGGTAGTGGAGTAGTTCAGCTGTCCATCAGGGTGAAACTACCACAAGAAGAATGCATTCTTAGAAGAAAATACATTCTAAGAATACATTCTTAGAAGGAAATCATGCATGTGTCTGGAGCCCACATCCTTAAGGTGCTGTAAAACAAAATGCTGGAGGGCATCAGTACCCAGAGATACAATGTTTCTGCACAGAAGAGTGCAGAAACCCAACATCTCTGTTTCCTGGATCCTCACTATTTCTCTCCCTTGCTCTCATCCTCTTCTTATGTCAAGATATTATTCCAAACAAACTCCCCAGATATGCAGTGCATGCAGACTGAACTGACATTTCCTCAGTTCTCTGAAACATATTATCAGACTTGATACTTCAATACTTGAAATGCCGGATACTGCCATTCACATAGAACGCAAGTATGTCTATTTTTACAAACACTACAGTGACCCGTTTGTGACTCTGATTTTGTTTCCTTTAAAAATAAAACTCCCCAAGACACTATATTTCGGTGGCCAACAGTACACAGCTCATTTTTTTCCTCAGAAACTGGGAGAGAATGTCTGCACGGCTGACAGAAACAGCCCTTAGGCGCACATTCTGCTGGAGGCTGGAAATGCTTCTGGACTCCCACCATGCAGCAGAGAGTCCAGCCCCGCCGCCGTAAGACAGCTCACCAGCTTGGTGTCTATTCTGAGTCTCAAAGGCCTAAAAATAAGCAGGAAAACACCACTGCTTATAACAGAGAGTACAGTGCTAGTCCTGGCATGCCAGAAGGGATCATTGCTCAACAGGCAACAGACACATTCCTGAAAAGTCAGTGCCCATTTTTTGAAATGTCATTGGACATCCATACATTACTAGCATTTCCTGCCCACTCAGACTGAGAAAGCAATGCATTCCTGAACTATTTTAGTTGACCAGGGAGTTTATTCACCAACAGGATTCTCCAAGGAAAACTTGAATTTTATTCTCTAGAGTAAATTTAACACGTCAGGTATTTATTTTTTCCTTTTTCCTCTTAAAGTCTTGGAAGCCCAGCTGTCCCCAGCACCACTGCTCCCTGAAATCGGCTCTTGTGTTATGTGCACTAGATGACTGAGCATGCCATATCCCTGCAGTAATCCTGCTCTTGTGCACAGTTCAGGATAGAAAGCCTACCACACAGTCATGCAGCATATGGAAAACAGACCTCCTTTTTCCTTGATACTTTTTCACCAGTAATCCCCAAGTCTTTCTCCACAGGGCGGTTCTCAGTGAGCCCTTCTCCCAGTCCATATGCCTATCTGGGCTTGTCCCGACCTAAGTGCAACACCTTGTGCTTGGTTGAAGTGGGCACATTTTTCAAGTCTCCCAGGTTCCTCTAGATGACATCCTTTCATTTTATTAATGTGTCAACGGCATCGCTGAGCTTGATGTCATCAGCAAACTTGCTGAGGGTACACTCAGTGACTCTGTGTCATTGATAAAGATGTTGAAGAGCACTGCTTCCAAGAGAGACCCCCACATTTGACTGCCCTCCACCTGGATGTAGAGTTGTTGTTCACAGATCTCTGGCTGCAAACACCCAATCACCTCTTTATGCATCAAACAATCCAGCCTTCAAATCCATAATTCTTGAATTTAGAGATAAAGATGTGGTGGATCTCCTCCATGATCTTCCCAGGCACAGATATGAAGTTAGCTTTGGGGAAGGTTGTATTAATGCAGGTCACCACCTGACAGAGGCTACGTCTCCCTGAGACCGAAGACCTGATTGTGAGGTTATACAGTGCTTTCATTAGCTTGCCTGCACTGAGGTGCACTGAGCACTTACACTGGTGGTATTAACAATATTCCTAAGCTGAGTATGTAACTGTGTTATCTCCACTTTGCAGTATCTTTTTGGTGACTATTGAAGGTGAAAAAAGCAAAAAGGCAGGCAACAGGCTGAGCTTGAAAACATTTATTTTAGTTTACATGCCATGTAAACAAGCTGTTCTTATAGAGGTTAATTAGTGTTCAGTTACAGTTTGTTGTATTCACATGTATGAAGTTCCACACTTCCTTTTCACTTACCCCATGATCTAATATAAATGTTTTGCTGTGTTTGCTACTAATTTTTTATTTGGGTTGGGGACAAATATACAATGGTTGCAGCTGTGGCACTCACAGACTAGTAAGCTCTGAATATACTCAATGCTTGGTCTTCAGCTTGCACTGTTAACCTTTCAAAGGTACTGTTCTTGTTTGCATTGCCAAGGCTGCAGAGCTTCTTCCAAAGCCATGCTTGAATTTTAGAATAGTTAATAAAGAAATGACCTTATAAGAGGCATGGAATGAATATGCTGTTCCAGTTAAGTTTATTTGTACTACTAGATTTCTTGAAAATATTTATTTAATTCAGCTTCTAAGATAAATAGATCTTTAATAGCATGGTATTTCAGTTTCAATTCAGTCAGCAGTGAAAGAACAGGATTTCCTACATTTCATAGAGTGGACAAATTAGTTCAGGTAAAAAGGGGGAAATTTTTCCAGTTGGGAAAATGGAATACTCTTTGAGACCCTTCACATTTTGGAGGGATGTGGAGCAGTAGGGGGAAAGTAATTAATAACCAACTTTTAGAGAAGTAGCCCAGACAGGTGTGCAGGACTTGAGCTCACAAATCACTTGTAATTCAAACATTCTCTAACCACCACTATACAGAAAAAATGTCCAGATTGGGTCAGATAAGTGAGACTGATTTTCTTGCCAGAAGACAACTTGTCCCCTGTTGTTTCTGCCTTGCACTGCTTGGGTAATGTCTTTAGGGGACTGTGTAACAATAATGGAAAGCACAATTTTTAACTTCTGCTCTCACTAGTCTGTTCCTGGAAGAAAAGGAGTACTCAAGACTTGGGGCAACCTCCCATTCTTTCAGAGATCTGAGACCTCCCAAGTAGGAATTGATTTAAAGTGAAATTTTGAAAAGGAAATGGGATGTGTGGGAATGATGAGAAGCTAAAAGCTGAAATAGATAACTCAAGAGGACAAATGAAAAGTAAAGAAAGATATTTTTTTTAATTAGAAAAATAAATAACAAATTAAATGTAAATAGATTATAATCATATTACCACACACATAAATTTCTGCAAAAATTTGATTCCTTGTATTAGGCTTCTTTCCTAAAGCCCTTTCTGTAGCTGGTGCCATTCACATTCACAGTCTGTGGTGAGGATCTGAGCCACTGCAGCAATTTCAATTCCAAATCCAAACATAAGCAATAGCTTGTGAGCTTTCAATTCCTTTGAGCCTCACCCAACTCCAATTTTGTTCTATCCCTTCAGGGGAAGCATTTTCTCTTTGAAGCTACAGTCCAATCCATTGCATTGCGGGACGTAGGTTTATGTTCTCCTTTAGGCTAGCCCAACCTGGGACATTTTATGCACTGCCCTTTCATATCGTACTGATAGGGAAAGAGATCTCTACTGTGTAGAAATTAAACTCGATGAGGTGATGTTAGGAGTTTAGAACACCAAAAAATATTCATTTATCCAAGTCTCTCTGTCTAAATTAACATTTAAAATCATTGTGAATTTAATCAGTTCAGATGTTTGAAGGTGCAATATTAATGTTAATATATCTTTTCCCTTTTTTTCAGCATAATCTTGGAATTATCATGAGAAAGATGTTTACCAGAGGGTTATTACATGTACTGTTTTCTTGTTGTCACATGCCACAGGCAAGAACACTTTGAAGAGAATAGTTTCTTTCTGAGAACAAAGATAAACTGCTATAAACTAATTGCTAAGTTGCAGCACACTTAGTAAAGTAATGGAAAAATACAGCATTCGTAAGTTGCATGAGAAGGTCCAGGCTGAAAAGTGAGCCTGCTCTGAAAGCATTCGTGGCCAATTACAGATACCTTTCATGTAGTTATACGTGTGGATCTCACTGTGTTTGTTGTTGTATAAATGCAGAAGTCTTGGCTAATTCCCATTTGTCCTGACTTCTAAATAAAGTACAAAAATGGGTTAAAATGATTAATTCTTACTACTGTTGCAAAGAAATATTGGAGAGCTAAACATGTAAACATGAACAAGTAGCACAGATGTGAAAGCCAACAAACTCAACATGAAGAATCTTAACTCTATTCTTGGTAGTACTATATTGCTGGGGTTTGAAACAGTTGTGAACCTCTGAGAATTTTTGTGACCACAATACTTCAGTATTCATCAGGAAGTAATCCTTGAGTAATCCTTGGGAAATGTCTGTCTGGATGAGCAACATGGTTTCTGAATGGGCTAGAAGTCGTAACAGAAGTTAGAGAGAGCCTAAGCCTCTCCTTTCTGTCCTACTTCTCTACAACTGGAATAAGAAGTCAGCAGTATTGCGAGTGGAAAGAAAAAAGGATTGTCAGAGTAAGCAGCTAGAACAGAACAGTTTTTCCTGGGAGGAACCTAGAATGATCATTGAATCCAACTGCCAAACTACTTTGGGTGTGGCCCAAAGTAAATCATTAAGGGCATTATACAAATAAATGCCTCTTAATCACAGAGAGGCACAGGGCATCAACCATCCTTCTTGGAAATGTGTTCCAGTGTCTTAGTGCTCCCGTGGTAAGGAATTCTTTTCCAGCATCTACTCTGAACCTCCTCTGACTCAGCTTTAAGCCATTGTCACATGTCACTGGATAGTAGATACCAGGGAGAAAAGATTAGCATCTTCCTCTCCTTACCTTTCTCAGGCAGTTATAGAGAGCAATGAGTTTCCCTCTCACTCTCCTTTTCCTCAGGCTTAACAGACACAGTGCCCTCATCTACTATTACTTCAACTACATAGTACATGCCCTCGAGCACTTTTACCAGCTTTGTTGCTCTCCTGCACGCATTCAAGTGTCTTTACATCCCTTTCAAATTGTGGAACCCAAAACTATACATGAGATTCCAGGCGGGTCTTTGCCAGTGCTAAATATTATGGAATTATCACCTCTTTTCCGTTTTGAAATTCCCTTTTAAAATCAGTTTATATTTTTGTAGTTTTAATTTGTAATATTTTCTGAGATTTTCAGAATAAATTTTGCAGATTCGAAAGTTTCTGTTTTCAGTTTCTTTGGAGCTGTGAAACTAAATATAGTGGTTATCTTCAGTGCTCAATCTGAAGGGAAATGTGAACAAGGTGTTTTGCATTCTTTTTTCTAATTACTATCTCTTATTGTAAAGTTTTTAATGCAGAAAACATTGTCTCAATGAAGTGACAAGTACAGGATATTTAAAGACACTGCAGTTCACAAAAGACAAAATCTTTGGAAGTAGATAATGACTTTTGAGTAGTTCAGGACACAATCTTTAAGAGGCAAGTGCTGAATTACATAAAAGGAAACTATACCTTTTCTTCAGCCTTCAATTATCATCATTTTTTTTGGAACCTCATCTGCAAGTATTAGTTTCATGAATCTTCTTCCAAGGATTTTCATTTTGCCTCATTTAGATTGCTCTTCATAAATCTGTGGACTAATCTGAAAGTAGTAAGAAGTATTTTCAGATCAATTTCTTCTCAAATGACAATTCATTGCTTAAAAAGATTGATAAAAAGCAAAGCAACACACCTTTCCATCTGAACTGCACTATTCGAGGGACTACAATGGGCCCTGACACTCTTCAGGATGGAGCGTCTTACTGATTGTTTCAGTCCTTAACAGAAAATGTAGGGATCCTGTGAAATCAGATAATTTGTTTTGTGTCACCAACTCCCCACAGTGTACCGAGGGCAGGGGTTCATTCCATGATTTGTTGATAGCTGCAGCATTGCACTGCTGCTCATCAAGTTTTATCAGGACTGGGCTTTATCCTAATCCTTGCTCCTTAGTTTTGTGAAGTGCTAAGCAAATTGTTGTTAATAGTAATATTTATATATATTGTAATACTTATATATATTTTTCATCTGAAGAAATCAAAGTGTTCAGAAATGTTTTCAACATTTTCTAACATATCTCCTGTAAGATGTGTCCAACTGTAATCAAGGTAACTTTGTACAAACAGTTGTAGCACGCAGGTAGTTCCACTGTCCTTTTTTTGCAAAATACTTTGTTCAAACAATGGAAGATTTTGCCTTATATTTCTCTCTTTCCTCCCCTACAACATGCTAGTTCTATGTACCATGGTACTTTATGCCACTTCTAGAATAGGCAATAAACGAAAACTACCACCCTTGTTGCCTTTTCTTTGGATGTGGCAATATATTGCCCTCTGAGCTTACCCAACTACACAATTATCCCTAAATTAAAAAAATGAGAGGGAGAGCAAAGAAAGGCAAGAATGCAGAGTGGGTGGGAATTGGCTGATAGGAAAGCAGCTGGCATATTAAAAACAGACGACTGAAGATGGAGCGACGTGCGGGTGCTGCCTTGCCAAATCCCTACAGGGGGGAAAATGCCAACTAGGTTTCAATGAATAAGCAATTAACATTATATTAGATTACTGCAAATAAACACTGATTTGGTAAGAAGCCAGGCAAATCACTTAATATGGAGAACAGGAGGATCCAGAGGGCGTAATTTACAAAAGCTCCAACAAAAGCCGTTCTGCCTTTTCTGTCTGTTTCACAAAATCAGTATTAGGGTAAACCAGTATCTCAATGCTATTGATTTAAATCCATTGCCCAGATGCTCTGTAGAGGTTAAATTAGTGCAATTAGGCTGATTTCTATAGCTGATCTCTCTCTAGCGATTCAATTATGCCTTTTTTTGTTGTTGTTAAATATCATTGCTAGTTAAACTTCTCACAACTTCTCAAAATGTATCAAGAATACAGAAAATCAAGGAAAATTCAAAGTGATGGAAAGGCATGTATGGGTAGGCGATCTGGAGAACAAAATCACAGGGACAAAAACAAAGCAAACGTTAAATATGATTGGAAGAGACAGTCCAAGGGATGGCAGACCATCTAGACTGCAACCTCCATTGCTTGGATGAATGTTTATCCCTACAGTCCTGTAAGGAGGTTTTAGATTCAGTGAAAAATATGTTTTGGCAAAGACAAACATGACTGTGTGATTTTATCCTTTTTAGCAATTGCCAGCTATGAATCTGTTCTTTATGTTAGAAGCACTGTATTAAGGATTAAAGGCCATTATGTTTTTTGGAACTTATTCATTTCTTATTAAGTTCATCATTTTCTGTTGCGGAGTTGTGTACATGTATAACTAAGTAAGGGCACTGATGGAGGCACCTGCCTGGTACCTATATGCAATGTTGTATGATTTGACTAGTGACAATTATACCCTAGATCGAATAGCTAATTTTACAAAGAACAGGATGTTCAAACTAGTTTCTAGGCTCTCTTCTTGGTTCTTTATGCATTTTTGGAATGCTGAGTTAGTGATCATGTTCATGTTGTCAGTCTCTCTGAATGTTTTCCTCTCCATTCACATTATGTGGAAGAAGTCCTCTCCAAAACCAGAGAATGTTGACTGGCAAGGAATATGGAGAGGTTTAGAAAAAATCTTAGAATTGTGATGAACCCATAGTAGTACCAGAAACACCTGTTTAAGATCAGGATGATCAAAGGAGTCTACTGAAGGAGTTGATCAAACTAATTAAAGGTGATGAACCTTCCTCCTCACCTGTATCATCAAAAATCTCAGCTATTTAAAGCAAACACCTTCCTGCTCAAGCAAATAACAATAGTAAGACTACAATGGATGTTGTCTTGTGGTGTTACCTATGTGATCATGTAGAAGACATGAAGAAGTAGCATGACCAAACCATTCCTGTACTATGAGCACAGGTGAGAGAACTACAAAACAGATCAATCACCAGCGCAGTTGCTCCAGTTATCACAGGTAATGAATAGAGGGACTCTGCTCTCAGTTGGGAGGGGGAAGAGATAACAGAGTTTATTGAACTGTGTGGATTTAATGGCCTGGCACATCAGAACCATGGGAATATAAGGCACTGATGGGCACCAGTGTACAATGCATTCAGATGACCTCAAGTCATGAAGGGGCAATTCATATTTCTGGAGTGACTGGGGGCTCTCAAGAATTGACTGTGTTGGAGTATGAAATATGCCTCATTGGTAAAGACTGGCAAAAGCATCCTATTACGACTGGCCCAGGGGCTCCATGTGTATTTGGTATCGATTACCTCAGTAGGGAGCATTTCGAAGATCCCAAGTGCTATCACTGGGCCTTTGGAATAGCTGCTGTAGACACAGACAACATTAAGCAGCTGTCTGTTTTGCCTGGTCTGTCAGAAGATCCATTTGTTGTGGGGCTGCTACAAATAAAAGAGCAACAGGTACAATTGCCACAAAAATGGTGCAAGGATGACAGTACCACGTGAATAGGGATTCCTTACTCCCCATTCATAAGTTGATTCATCAGCTAGAGAGTCAGGGAGTGATAAGCAAAACTCTCACCTTTTAATAGTCCCATATGGCCAGTGCGTAAACCCAGTCGAGAGTGGAGGCTAACAGTAGATTACCATGGCCTGAATGAAGTCACAGCCCCACTGAGTGCTGCTGTGCTGAACGTGTTGGAACTCCAGTATGAAATGGAGTCAAAAGCAGCCAAGTGGTATGCCACCACTGACATTGCTGATGCCTTCTATTCCATTCCTTGTGCCACAGAATGCAGGCCACGGCTTTTGCTTTCACCTGGAGGGGTTTTCAGTACACCTAGAACCGTTTGCCCCAGGGAAAACTACAGCCTAACTATTTGCCACAGGTTGATACAAGCTGCAGTGGAACAGGGCAGTGCTCCTGAGCACCTACAGTACATTGATGACAGTGTTGTGTGGTACAGCAGAAATTGTTTTCAGGAAAGGAAAGTGAATAATCCAAATTCTTCTGCAAGCTGGTTTCACTATTAAGTAAAGCAAAGTGAAAGGACCTGCCCAGGAAATTCAGTTCCTAGGGATAAAGTCGCCGTTTTTTTATATTTATGTATATATATTATGCATGATGTAATGACATGGAGTAAAGGGTGGAACATCATGGTTTTATGATTTTGTTATTGGTATTTCACATCCTAACCTCATGTAAAGTTCAAGGAGATAAGAAGTTAATACTCCAGTTCCGTGGACTGACAACTTTCTGGATACCTGGTTCTCAGAAGAGAAGAATTACACACACCCAAAGCACTTGTTATTCAGAGGGGAAGTTACTTCACAGGAGGAAGTCACAGGACCCTCTCTCCCTCCCTACCCATGTAGGTGTGCTCCCCAGCCATGTGCCTTTCGTTCAGAATAAGGCTTTTGGTTTTGGGAACTCTCTCATTTGATTTATTTAGCCTCAATTCCAATTAAATTGCATGATATTGTGCTATCTTGCATCCCGATATGACATTTAGTAAAATTAACTTACCTCCTTAGATCATTGCCACTGTTGTGTCTTTGGGCCCAGCCGCCATCTCCCTCCCCTTCCCTTTTCCCTTTCCTTTTTTTTTTTTTGGCTGGTGGTTCTGCAGGCCTGCTGCACACTGTCATGGACACAGATTGAGCTAGACAATCCTGTGACAGTTTGACAAGTCTCTGAAAGGCAACTAGTCTTAACTGTCTTAACAATTAATCCCAAGAGGGAACAGAAACTATGTGCCATATCCCATAGACCTTTTCTGGTGCGTGCTTGAGGAATTACTTCTCCCAGATTGCTAACCATTGTTCATCATCTACTATAGCAGGAGAGCAGCAGAATCTGAGGACAGTAACTTAGAAGCACTAACGGGCATCCAAGTGGCTTGTCTTCTACCAAAATAATTTTGAGAAGTTACCATGAGATGTTCCATGATAAAAATTTTCACTGAAAGTTACTCTAAGGCCTTCTAAAGTAAAGCCATCTATGAGACCTTTAGAATTAAGACCCAGATTTTGTCTTACTATGTTAATGATTTTAAAGAATGATGTATCCTAAAATATTCCTTTCTACATCTGATGCATAAAAAGTTTCTGAATTCTTTTTTTTTTTTTTTTTTTTTTTTTTTTTTTTTTTCAAGTGACAGGGAGGATTTTATGAGTTTTGTGAGAAATTTCACCACCAGAAAGGTAATAAAAATAAAAATAAATAAAAATAGTGTCATGTGCTAATGTCAAGAACCAAGACAAAGACAGCCTGGGACAAAAAAAGAAAAAAAGAAAAAAAGAGAAAAAAAAAAAAAAAAAAGGCAAAAAAATAGCCCTCTGTGAACAGCAGACGTCTTTTATTTCATAGTCATGAAAATACCTGTGAAGTCTGAAGTTTCTGAGGTATCAAACCAGTGCTTTCCTGTGCTTCTTTCTTTTAATTTTCTTACCATTTTAACTGGGAAAGCTTTAGAAGTCATTCATTTCTGTTTTTAAAGTTTTCTTCTTGTCTCCTTTTCCTAATCAACTGGTATGTATTAGCTGAAATCCAGATATTTCACAACAGGAGCTCAGCTTTAGCCATACTTGTTTTTCCCAATGAATAATTTTAAATTCAATGAAAATGATCACTTTGTTTCAAACTGTGTTAATTTGGGGGACGGAGGGGGGAGGGGAGGCAAAATAATAATAATTTAAAAAAAAAGAAGTAATTTGTTTTTCTTGTTTGATCAACTGTACTTCAACAGCAATTGAACAGCAATTCAATAACAGTGCATTATTGTAGAATTGATTGTGTTAGTGAAAGGGCTTTATGATATTTTATTTCTGTGGCACTGCTTTGCTTGGGAGACTTTGTAAAATTATGCAATCTTATTCAGCCAGTATTTCTGCATTGTTCAATGGAGATGTTATATCCCTTACATTATGTTTTGTCTATTAACATGTATACTACAGCTAAAGTGTGGACAGTACTGTACAAGCACAAGTAAGTCGCCATAGCTTCAAATATGATACTAACCCTATAATTTCACAGCTTTGCTACATGAAGAACTCGGCTCTTAACATCACAACCTCCTGTTAAAAAGATTAAAAGGTGAGCGCTCAGAAATTCCTCAGGCAGCTCCAGGGCAAAAGACAGTCTCTGTTACTGGCTGCAGCTCGACTTGGGTAGTCTGCTCTGTAAATACACACTCTAAACTCGAAGTCTCTGCACCCCAAGGGCGACTGCACTGATATGGAGGGAGGACAGGACAGTGCTGAGGGGCCTGTGGGCATTACTGAGTGCTCAGCACCTACACACCTGTTCTCCCTGTTGTGCAGTAAAGCCACAGTGAGGTAGGAAGGGACTCTCTTCCAGAACTTGGCACCAACTACAGCGCATGTTTTTGACACTGTGCTGTAGCTGTGGCAGAGAAAAGTCGGGTAAGGACAAGAGTCTCCGAGACTCACCCTTCAGGCAGCCACAAGGCCCATCGTCAGAGCACAGAAACTCACTTCCAGGGCTTCTAGATCTTTCCAGCTTCTACTGGAAGGAGTCCTCTGCTCTAGTTGAGCCACTGAAGCAGGAGACTTCTGTCTCATGCCTTGGGCAGTGCAACTGAATTGCTCAGAGTCCTAAGGGTTTCCATTACAAGGCATGGAAGTGTAGTCTTGACTTGAGTGTTTGTCCAAGAAACTATAGAATTGCGGCATATATTCTGCAAAGCCCTAGTTTCATAAAATTTGGGGATACTTTAATCAGCCTCCTTTTTATTGTCGATCTTAATTCTTCTGCAGATGTTCTTTCTGTTTGAAAATAGGAGAAGAATTTTGGCTCTTTTGATTTCAGTTGAACAAGTGAACAGAGTTTTGAAGATAATTAACTCAAAAATGAAAATGCCTTCCTGTTTGAAGAAAGAATCAAAGTTTAAAAAAAAAAACAGTGATCTCAACATATCAATCTAAAAATTAGTTTATGGAAAGTATAAATTTATGATCAGATGAATTTTTGTTTTATACTCTCCTTACAGGCCTTATAACTTACATTTTTATCTCATTAAAAATAGAAGTAGCTGTCAAAGCACAAGAGCATGCCCTACACATTCCGTACCATTCCATACATGCAGTGAACACCCATGAGGGATCACAGTTCTCTCATTCTAACCTAAACCTTTGTACCAGAAAGTGTTCTCACACACTATAGATATAAAATAAGAAGGAGCAGTAATCTCCTCTTGCCATCTTGTAGCAGATAGGTATGATGATGGTTGTGACTGCAGCAAGCTACAAAATGGAAGCAAAGGCTGATATAGCAAGCAAAGCACCAAGTTCCATAGCCTGTTATTAATTTCCAAAAGACTTGAATGAATGTCTGGGGTAGCCAATAAATAATTCACATTAAATTTTGGGTAGCAAGCTTATTTAGTACTGATGGCAACCCATGAAGGTTTTCACTGTCAGTTTACTCTCATCACTCTTAAGGATGTGCTCAAACCTAGGAAAAACAACACTGCCAAAAAAAAAAAAAATTTCTTTGTGTTGCTTGACTGGGGATTCAGGCTTTGCTTCATTATTATTTATTGAAAAATAGTCAATTCACCACAATATTATTGGTGGTTGATAACTGTTTTCATGTAGCTTTGCCATTATCAGGATGCACGTATACTATCAGCTCTTTTCTTCTGATTCTTGCTCTTTTGAATCTCATTCCTTTATTAGCTGTGCAATCACTTATCCCCATCTTCTCCACTGGCCATTTCTGTCTCTTTCTCAATAAATAAACATTCTTCCATAGATAATTTTTACCAAAAAAACATGTGCTTAATTTTAGCACGTACTGGTACTGTTCTTACTGAAGTCTAGACCAGATTTAGAACGCAAATTGCGAAGATTGAGTATGACTTCCTGCAGAATAAAATGGTGTGGTATAAAAAGAGCTAGAGAATGTTTTTTATTGACACATTCTTTTCTCTCAGACACAGACAATGAGAGGTCAGAATGAGTTGGATTTTTATGTGTTTCAGTAGTAAAACTTGCAACTCAGAGTGTTTTTAAAACTGATAACTGAGATGACAGGTGCTTGTTTTCCTGCGCAGGCAATCTCTGCTGGAAAGGGGATGCAGAAATATAATGAAGAGGAAAGCGCCGGGAAATGTCAGCTAATAGAAAAAGAAGGAAGATTAGTTCTCCCTAGGCAGGCTTTGTCTCCTCTCTATCTCAATATTTAAGCTGGGGAAATGGCAATTTAAGCTGGGCAAACCAAACAAACAAACAAAAAAAAAAAAAACAAAACATGAAAGACTGAAAGGTTTTCAGAGGCTGTAACAAATGTCCTTAAAAGCAACACAAGTCACATCAGCTCAGTGAAACCAAGCATGGATTCTTCCTCTCTCCAGCGCTGCTTAGGCAAGCAGTAAACTGGTATTGATTTTTGATTTCTTGCTATTTTTTACAATTTTTCATTTCAGTCCCTGAAGATCTATCCCGCATATCTGTCGAACGATTCTGTGTCCCTGAAGCATATTCTGCACATCTAAACCTGTTTCTTTTTTAATCATGCATCTAAACAACTCTGACACAAGTAAAAATTGAAGTTTGACTAAGTTTTTAGGTGAGAATTTAAATTTGTGCTAAAGGAAATTATTATTGATTGCAACGTGTTTCTGTCCTTCTGGTTATTTTGTTTGTTTAATTTTTTTTCTTTTTTTTTTTTTTTTTCTTTTAATTCATGTGACACGTTCCTACTGAATATAAGAATTAACCCTCAGCATCTCTGATGCGGTGAGCAACCAGTTTATAATTTTCCTTCAGACATTCTACTTTTTTCAATCCTTCTCTTTAAATATAGCATGTGGTAAAGGAGCCTCACTATAACTTAGAAAAGAACAAGCGCAGAAGTCCAGCAGTTAAAAATAAATTCAAAAAATAAAACTGTGTCTCTGACTCCAAATGTCCAAGGCAGACTTTCTAAGATTAAAAATACTTCTGATACTAAGCCAAATAATACAACAGGATTATCTAAGAATGTGTTACAATTTTTAAACTGCTCTGCACATATTACTTCCTGGAGAGACTGTAAGGAGAAATGTGAGTTAGTAGATTTTTCTGAAATTCCAGCAGTCTCAAGGCTTTGCATTATCCGCAAATGCAGGCTGTGCCATGTTTGAACTATTCTTTTAAATGTTTGCAAGGTTAACAAATGGCTTGGAAGCATGGAAAGATATAGAGAGCCAGTATTTTAGCTGGGGTGAATCACTGATGTCTTAAATTTTTGGGGGTTGTTTCCCAGAAATCCAACTGCAAATATATAGGGGATGTAATTTGTTCAAAACTTTCATTTTTTTCAATTAAGGTTACACTGTGAAATATACATGAAAACTTTTCAATTTGTTTCTAAAACTGACCATCTAGAGAGGTGTACAAGTAAGGACTTTTTGCTTTTGCAATCCGAAATTCTAAGCCTTCTATCATCACTGATACGTTGCACAATGTCTTTAGGTTTTGCTTTGCTTTTTAGTATTTGTTGTGTAGAAAACAGTAATCACTGTCTAACTTCTGAAATGGACATGTGTTTGGACATTAGATTCATTTGGCTGAACACTAAAGCCACATCTGGCTAAAAGAATGTCAAATTGTATGCTGCAGCAGGGTGATGCTAGTCCTCAGTTTGCAACTTCAGCTCCTCAGCCCTGCTGTCACAGAAGAGCAGCATGGCTATCTTGTTTGGGGTTGTAAAGATAAAGTGATTACCACTGAAAAAGATATTACTGTCCCATGATCCACTGGAAGCTATAGATATAACTTGGGATACTTTTTTTTTCTTTTTTTCTTTCTTTTTTCTTTTTTTTAATATTTGTTACGGAAGGTAAAAGCAGAGGGGAAAACAGAAGAGCGTATTTAAAAAATTGCGGCTGTCAGGCAAAGTCAAGGGACAGGAAAAAAGGAAATGCCACTTTCATGTCCAAAAGATGAAGGAGGACCCAGGGAACTAATGGCCGATGAGCTTCCACTCTGCCTGGGAAGATCATGGAACAGATCCTCCTAGAAGACATGGGAAGGCAGATAAGGGCTGAGCAGGTTATTTGAGACAGCAAGAATGGCTTTACAAAAGAAAGGTCGTACCTGACCAATCTGATGGCTTTCTGTGATGGAGTGACAACATCAGTAGACAAAGGGAAGGCAACTAGTGTCATCTGCCTGGATTTGTGCAAGGCCTTTGACATGGTTCCCCACCACATCCTTATCCCTATACTGGAGAGACATGGATTTGAGGGGCAGGCTATTCAGTGGATAAAGAATTGGTAGGAAGTTTGTAGACAGAGGAGCGTGGCCAATGGTGTTATGTCCAGGTGGAGGCCAGTGATGAGCAATGCCCCCAGGATCTGTCTTGGAACCGGTGCTCTTCAACATCTTTGTCAGTGACATCAATGACAGTCTTGAGTGCATCCTCAGGAAGATTGCCGATAATACCAGCTGTGGTTGACACATTAGAGGGGAGGGATGCCATCCAAAAGGACCTCGAAAAACTCAAAAGGTGGGCACATGGGAACCTAATGAAGTACAACATTGCAAAGTGCAAGGATTTGCACTTGCATTGGAGGAACCCCAGATATGTGTACAGACTGAGAAGAACTCCTTGAGAACAGCCCTGCAGAGAAGGACCTGGGGATTGTAGTGGATAAAAAACTGAGCAGGAGCTAGCAGTATGCTCTTGCAGCTCAGAAGGCCAATGGTATCCTGGACTCCATTAGAAGAGGGATGGCCAGCAGGGAGAGGAAGATGATTGTCCTTCTCTCCTCAGCCCTTGCGAGGCCCCATCTGGAGTATTGTGTGCAGGTCTGGGGCCCCCAATACAGAAAATATATGGAGCTGCTGGAGAAAGTCCAGAGAGGGTCAAGAAGATGATCAGAAGGCTGGAGCACCTCCCTGTGAAGGCAGACTGAGGAAGCTGGGCTTACTTGGCCTGGAGAAGACAAGGAAGACCTCATTGCAGCCTTCCAGTATTTAAAAGGGGATTATAAACAGGAAGGGGATTAACTATTTACAAGTGTAGACAGTGATAGGACAAGGGGGAATGGTTTTAAGCTCAATGAAGGAAGGCTTACATTGGATGTGAGGGGGAAGTTCTTTACAGAGAGAGTGGTGAGATGCTGGAACAGGCTGCCCAAAGGAGCTGTGGATGCTCTGTTCCTGAAGGTGTTCAAGAGTAGATTGGATGGGGCCCTGGGCAGATTGATTTGGTATCAGATCTGAGGTTGGTGACCATGCCTGCTGCAAGAGGATTGGAACCTGGTGATCCTCAGGATCCCATCAAACCCATGCCATTCTATGATTCTAGGAGCAGTTTTTTCACTATGATGACTTTAATTTTAAATGTGGAGATGTGAAGAAGGTTTGACTTTTCTAAACTTGTGGTTGAAAAACTGTTGCCAGGCTTTGTCATGGTTTTATGATTTTTGGTTATTGGTATTCCACGTCATAACATGTATCATATCATGGAGTGCACTGGAAGTTAAAGAGTTAATACTCCAGTTCCACAGATCATGGTTCCAGGTACCTGGTTCACAGAAGAGAAGAACTACATACCACATACCCCAAAGGACTTTGCATTGTTCTCTTTCCATTTTCCGTTCAGAGGGAAATATATCACATATTTCACACATCACGAGATGCCCTCTCTTTTCTCTTCTGCTTGCCCAGCTAGATGTCTCACCTCCGCATTACAGTAAGGCCTTCTATTTTTGGACACTCTCTCTCATTTTATTTTTATTTATTATCTTCAATTCTAATTGTATTGTATTTTATTATAGTGTGTTATCTTGCATTCTAATATCTTATTTAGTAAATTAAGTAGTTTCTCCTCAGACTTGTTGCTGCTATTTTGCTTTTAGGCCCATCTCCTTATCTTTTCCCCTTTTCCTCCTTTTCCTTTTCCCAGGGCATGGGTCCGTGTGTCCCCTGACCCTGCTAGTCATACAACCAGGCCAAACCAGATGGTAAACTTTTGATAGGCTTCCTGCATTTTAATCTTCGTTGGTACGTGGATGTCTTCTGTGAGACTATTGGCCTCATTACCTCTGAGTAAGGAATGAAAGTAACCAAAGTCCTCAGGAGAGCCTCTGTGAAACACACTTCTAGAAAATGGTACCATTTGATTAGTTTGGTTTGTGATGGAAACTTGTCTTGCTGCAACATTTTTTAATGATAAATCTGTATGCTGGAATGACAGCTTATGGCAAAGTTGGACAAAATTTGTAGGTGCAGCCAAGGAGAAAAAGCCAAGGAGAAAAGACTTTTTGCAAGCATCTTATTATTCCACTCAGTTTTCATTAACTTGTGCAGCTGGGTTTGTAGACACATGAACTGAATGATGAATCGACTCACTGAATCTTATAGTTTGTATATAAACATATATACGTATATAATCCTGACTATAGGGTGTTTGAGATTCCTACTCTGCCTCTCTTCTTCATGAACAATTCTGAGAAAAATATGCTGAAGCCTTTCCGCTCATCAGCATCTAAAATGGGTGCTAATTGTGTGCAACATCCTATATTTGGCACGATCCTTATTTGCCATTGAGTATACTCATGACTCTACAATCTGGCTCTACAATAGCAAGTGTACAGCCTAACATTAGCCTTACAATTTACTGCCCAGAACAAAATTCTGAGTCATGAGTATCAAGAATGTCATGTTTTAGAAGCTGTGGAATAGCAGCAGAAAACAGAACACTGGAATGATCATTAACATTTTAAAAGAATTGTGCATTTATTGCATGTTAAATGGGTTATACTGCAAGGTACACTGCCTTGACAGAGTCATAGCTCTTGGGAATTTACATTAAATACTAAAAATTAATGCTCACACGCAATTTATAAATACTCTGTAATGTGTAGCTGAATTATTGGGAGGGAATAAAAAGATAAATCAATGGAATCAAATACATTAAGCAAAACTGAAAATTGCAGTGTATCCTGGAAATGGAGAACTATGTGTTAAAAATACGCCCAATCCTTTCACATTTACAGGGCTCCCAGTTTCACTGAAATTAATTACAAAAGTACTTACATGCCTGTTTAGCTCCACCACAGGCAAGCCTGGAAAAGCTCTGAAAAAGTGTCATGTCCATAGTCGAAGTATAAAAAAAATAGTTGTGAATGTGATTGGTGTTTTGCTTTTCTCCTTTAAATAGTAGTAGAATTGAATGACCATAATGGCAAACATTTGGATATGGGTGTACCAATCACTTAGTGTATTTGGGAAACTTTAATTCATTTGCTTCATGGTCCCTCCTCCCTTGATGCCTGTATACCTTCTCTAAGGGAGACATTGCACTCTCCACTGGAAAGAGAGAGTGCATCATTTCTCTTCCAAAATTGCTGTGCAACATCCACAGTCTTTCCAATCACCTGTTTAGTCCATGTAATACATCTAAGTAGAGTTTTCCTAAGTGAAAAGAAGTGGGATGCAATTACTAACACACTGAGTTCTTCCTGAACTTCACTGCAGCTTGGATTTTCACTCTGATTCCAACTAAATACTTCAGTAATACTTTATTGGCACCTGGACAGATGACATCAGCTGAAATGCATTGACTCACACAGTAAGAAGCAGGAGGCTTCATGATTGAGGAGGTAACTGAATCTCTTAGGGCTTTTGAGAGGCTGATTCTGCTTCTATCAGTTTTGAACATAGAGAACGAATGTGAGTTGCTCCAAAAATAATGTCTCCTATTTATTTACATTTAAATTGCAACAGCTACAAAGAGCATGGTAGCTCTATTTGTTACAGCAAATTCTTGAAACACTGTTCTTCAACATAATCACTGCCATTAGCTACACACTGCAGAAACACACCACCTACTACCTCACTGTGCTCACACACACTGTTTGATCTCCATAAGCATTGAGCAAGTGTCAGTGAATGTCAGTGTATGCCATTTTTTCCACGTGGTGTGCTAATTGTAGCATCAGTGGTATTTACATACTCCACTGATATAGTAGGGGAGCAGAACTGCATCACTTCAGGTCTTCATTCAGAGGGAAAGTGGGTACATCTCCTCCATAACTGAATGGGTATTTTGGGGCAGATGGACAATAATTTTGTAGCATCACACAAAAGTAATGTATTTTAAAGAGATATTGTCCACTATCAAATTAAATGAAAATGAGGCTTGTAGGTCTAATAGAGGTGATACTTTGAAAAGTTTCTCTAATTTAGGGTTCCCGTAAGATACGTGTGAAAAATTTTTGCATCTCCATGGTGAGTTCTTTTTCCGTAACACTCACAATTTCAATGCCTTTATCATATCTATTCTCATTTATCTCTTTTTCAATAAGGAATTAGTAGTGTAGTGTGTTGTCTTTTTTTTTTTTTTTTTTTTTTTTTATTTTTTTTTTTTTTTTGTGACAGCTATTTAAAACTTTTTATTAGACTTTTATCTGCTTTTCTATTGTTTCTAGTTCTTCTACATGGTGCTTTGTCTGCATAATGGTCATTTTAGGGTGGAAAGTCCTTTGTACAATTACTACATGTAGTGCTGTAAATCTTGGACTTTAGGATTTTAGGCATTTACCATCATAGAAGTGCATGACAGTGTTGCACTGATGCCCCACTGTGGTATTAAAACCACTAAGGCATTTGAAGATGCAGCTGATACCTCTGGTAGTGTTTTGTGGTAGGTTTTCCATAGCATACCCATGCATAAAATGAAGTAAAATGGATGATTAAGGATTTTCATCACCCTCCTCAACCTGGATATAATTTAACCACAATTTCCGGGCATTCCCACATGCTGCATATGTTAATGAAAGTGATGGCCAAAGGGTGAGGCAGTGCTGTGGTACATAAAGGGAATCTGTTTATTATGATTTGCCCAGCATCCATGGAAATTAGTTGTAATATATCATTATTTAATAAGTATGCTTCATGTAACTCACTTATCTTGACTAACCCAGCGAATTACACTCCATTTTTATCTGCTTATGAGTAGACATCCCTGTTATTCAAAGGTACATCATCAATTTCTAGAACAAATGTTTTCATACGATGCAGCTCTGGGGAGGAAGAGTGCTGTAATAGCATCAATGCCAAGAGCAGGCCCTATTTTGTCTTCTTGGAAAAGGCAAACTGTAGACTCAAGCTTTTCCGAGTCACTCCACCTCATTCCCTGGCCACTGATGACTGAACCAGTACTTTCTTCCCAGGAAAGCATACCAGCTGCAGTTGAAAATACTAAGTGAGGGAGAACCTAGCGGATGCTCATGAACTCCTGTGGCTGAGTTTCCTCATTTGTAATATAGTGTGTTGAACTACTGCAGGTTAAATTATTTCAGTGGCTGGTTCCATCTACCCAACTGCACCAAACTTGCTTTGTAGTTTTAGGGACTTCTCTGGGTCATGCCAAAACCACAGTGTCAACTTCTTCAGTAGACTAGTGTATGGTTATTCCATCTTCCAGTGTTACTATGTGTCTAACATCTAATTTCTATTATCATTCACAGGCAGATGTGTGCATATATGAGAGCCTCTAGAGAAAAGTGTGAACTTGTACAAAATGCTGAAATCATACCTTATCTACTTTCTTTCAGATATCATCTACAAATGTAACTCATCTTTCTCTAAACCCATTTGGAAAACAAACCTTGGCAAGAAATCTAATACTACACTTTTGTGTTACAAACAACTTTCCAATCCCTCTCTTGTTCTCTTGGGTCTCTCCTTGGCTTAAGCTGCTCTTTACTGTCACTGCTTGAACTGCTGAGGACCTGAATCAGTTCTACTCATGCATGACAGTGCCACTTCTACTGTATTCAAGGCCAGAATTTCTTCTTTGAATGGTACAAAATTAGAGGCTTTTCTGAGGTCAGTGACAACTGGGACATAAATGTTTGTAAAAACTTCAAGAAAATGTAAAAAGGAGAAGTGGAAACAGATTTCTTTGCTTTACTGCTAGCAGTTTTATCTGGGAGAATTCCAGTTCTCCCAGATAATGTTGAAATTTCATATTCATATTCAATTTCAGATACCTACTGGCATTTCAAATATGTATGTATTCTTTTTCCATAAAAATATCAACACTGAGAGTTGTGATGTTTTCTAACAATATGTTAAACATTCAGGAAAGTCAAAGTGTGATCACAAATCATGAAGTGCTGGCAGCTCAGGCATTTCTGTTAATTAGTTATTTTAACCAGTTTTGTAGTTTGTCCACGCATCCTGTCCTTCAGGTAAAGAATAGCATGTCCTCTGCTCTGTACCTTCTGGTTGCTTTAAATTAAGCGCACACTTTCTGCAGGCTGCATTTTTCTTCTTCACACAGTTAATACCACAGAATACAATATTCACAGGTTTGGGGTCTTCTGCTTGTTACTAATTACCATTATGATTTAGAGTGATAACAGCCTTGTACAAGGTTATGAATTTCTCCCACCTCAAGATTTGAGATTAGAATTATGCCCTGTATGTTCACCAATGTAAAGGTTTTAAGAGTCATCTGTGAAAATTAAAAAGGAATAACTGAATCATCCCAGACAGCAAACCCTGTAACTTAAGGTGTATTGGTGTTTGGTATTGCCTGGTCTTTCTTGTTGAATGCTGGCTGAGAAAAATGTTGTTTATCTTGATGTTAAAATGTAAGAAGTGGATAATTCTGGAAAAGATAAATCAACAACTCTTTGTGTCATTGTCATTTTATTGGCCTTCACTGACTTCAGTGGGAACTTTGACTCAAAGGCTTAAACATCTGTTACAGCACACAAATAACTGCTAATGGTATGAATTTTGAGTAACGTAGAATGGTTTTCTTTTCTAATTCAAGATGGTGTGAGACCACAGCCAGAACACCTAGTCTTGAAGTCAGATGCCCTCTACTGGCCATAAAGTGATTTCCTAGTGTTAAAAATGCATTCTGTATTCTGAAGAGCTTCTTCTAACAAAAATCATGTTTATCAGCAATATTATTAATTGTTGTCTGACAAAGCAGATACATTGTTCTGAGTATGTTAAACTACTCCTATAATTCAACAGGTGGCTGGTTTTTTTTTTTTCCAAGTTATTTTTAGGAAACAAAGACAGAAAATTGCTAAATCATAAAAGAAAGCCAAAATTGTGCTTTGGCAGAAAAAGTTATCGTTTTTGTGAAAGTGTAGCTTAGTGCTAAAATTAGGGCATTATGAAGGGGTTATGCAATGTCACTGTAAGAATGTGTCCTGAAAACCTTCAATTGTGGCAGAAAAAAAATAGAAAGCACTGGACATGCCCAAAGTCGTAATGGAGCAAGAATCTATGTTGCAGTCAAGATGGCAGCCTAAATTTTATAAGTTTTCATTAGCTATACTGCACGGAATAACATCAGACTCTAAGGAGCCTGATTCACTGAGGGAGAAGAAGGGAGAATATAAACATTTTGTTTATGTGAACTACAATTGCTTGAGGGCATTCCCCTTCCTGGAGCTCTTAAATGACTTTGCCTTCCATCATATGGCTGCAGTTTGCTATCTCTTTTCTGCAAGGTACTCCGGGCGCTGGGATGTATTAACTCTCTGAAGGGCAAGTTTGTCACTACAGAGCATCTTAGCGAAAGCAAGTAGAAGAGTTCTTTCACTGATGTATCTGTTACATGCTCTGCTTGTGTGAGCATTTAGGAATTATAAGAAATTATGAAATGGAGCTAATGTCAGTGAACTCTTTGCCTAAACCTTATTTTTCATAGGTTATCATGACATTATTTATTCACTGACTTCTGTATTTTTTCCTGTACACCAGACTGACTGAAAAGTATGAGCTGGGAGGTGAAAAACTAACGTGAGTCCTCCAGTGTTCTGGTTCTAGAGCCATAGCAGCTTAAGAGGCAACAGAACCCAAGCCGTATTGCAGTTCATGAAATACACCTTTCAGTTTCTACAAAACAGCAAAGTTACAGCTTACATCTCCATGGGATGATAGGTTGTACCCTCCTCATGGTGATAGCAGAGTCTGTTGCGCCCTTGTGGGAGATACTTCAGGAAAGATGCTACACCAAGTCTTTCCTGGGAATGGCTTTGGCATCCTGCAGTTTTCTCGTAACCAGCATCCTAGATACTTATCCCTACTTTTTCCCATCTTTGATATATTTTGATCTGGTGTTTTTAACTCCTTCTATGTGGAATTTTCTTTCTTTGGAAAGAGAAGGGTGTAAGAATTAACCAGTAGCCTGTCTTGGATTTCACTAAGGCTCTAGAGAGCCTGCCAAGTGGAACAATCTTATTCTTACTGTGCTGATCAAGCAGTTCTCAGAGTGTGAAAAATACTTGGTGCAGAAGCAGTGTGTGTTTTATATTTTTCTCACGGCTTAAATTTGTTCTCAAACTGTGATTTCTAAAACCAATAATAGATTTGTTGGTTTATTTCAGCTGTAGAAGCCCAATCTCCAGAATAACTGGTTATATTGTTTTCATGGAAAGCACAGGCATGTAATAACAGATGCTACAAAGCAGCATGCAAAGCGTGAAGAAGGTGCTTCAGTGCTGTCATTGTGATTCGTTTTCCTGCAGAAACCCTTTTAAAACAGTGCAAGGCAGGGTAATATCCTTTTGCAAGATGTAGTGAATAGATAGCACACATTACAGAATTGGCACATCTTTCTCTGGAGAGAAGCCTCGGCACTACTACTGCCCTTGCAATCTGCAGTCAGACTTGTACACCTACAGCAGGTGTGCACTGGTTTTGCTGGGGCCTTCTGAGCAAGCAGTGTTTGACCCTACTGAGATTCTCTGAAATATAGGTGACCTGCTCAGATCCGGCTTCAGGGTCACAGCCACAGCTTTGACAGAGGCTGTATGGCACTCATACGTACTCCCTTGCCGCACAGCTCTATAGAATAAATTTTCCCTGGATCAAATAACATACTTCCTGTATTTCTAAATGGTACAGCTGTGTCATTTTACCTTCTAATTTTAATTAAATAAATGCATTCTTCAAATTATTCAAAAAGCTCTATGTTACATTGTTTTCTTACCTTTCTGCCAATCAATTATGCTTTTTCTAGTAAATGCTTTCTTTTTATAACTTCTTCATGAAATACAGAGTGTTCTTGCCCTTGACTGGAAGCGCCTCATAAGGAAACATATGTATATATCCTTATTTTAGAGCTTTGGCTTTATAAATGTATGGTGAAATATAGAAAACCTTTATCAAAACACATGGTTTTAAATCATTTCTTATACAGTTGAGCATTGCTTTCACCAACAGAACAAACACATATTTGGGTAAATATGTAATAATAATATGTAATCTAACGTAACAGTCTCATGATTTTTGCTGTACCCTGTATACATTCTTTTTGGTGGTTCAGATCATGGTCATCTGCATTTAGCATAGCTGAAGATGGATTCTCTTGCACATTTCTGTGTATGTCTTTGGGGAGACACCTACTTAAACTTCAGCCTTCAGTTGTGAAAGTTTTTTCTCAGCTACCTTTCTCGTTGGTGTTTACATTATAAATTCTTCTTAAGTCTCCTTGTGCTCTCCCCTGAGGACCCCAGATAGTTTTTAAGCCTTGCTATGAATACCTGGTTTATCTGTTCTTTCGTTTAAGGATTTGTTCTCCCTCAGACTCCCACCATAGATGAAAACTTGGAGGGACAGTTTCATAAATGAATCCTGCTACATCTCTGTAAGTAGGTAGCTGTCACCTCATAGACTGGATGTTATATTTAGTAAGCCTTCCTGTGATATACTTCTGCCCGAACTAAGCCTAAACTGAATGAGTACATGTAAGCATAAACTACAAGTCAGCTTGGAAGAAGCAGAAAGCATTCTGATGACAGCTCGCATTCACTGTTGGAAAGGAGAGATTTGAACTTTGCATTGGAAGAAGCAGATACATGCTTCATTTATCAGCTTGCATGGAGCACTGTATTCAAAGATGGGAGAAAGTAAACAAACTTTTTGGCTAAAGCTTGGGCAAGCTTCCAGAGAAAGGGACCTCTATGAATAGATTTACCAGAAACAGTACTTAAAGGTCAAGTGAATCCACTTGAACTGTGCTAATCAATACCTATTGATGGACTAAGCTAGTTTCAGATGTGCTTATATTACTGCAGCAAGTGGGCAAATGGCTACTTATGATCTGTAGAGAGCTTGGATCAAATTATTGAGGATACAGAGCAGATCATCTGACAATTCCCTCCAGCCCTTTCTGATGCAACATGCCTCTCTATATGCACTTACTGAACTTCTAGGAACACTTCTAACATCGTAACACCTTCTTTTTTGAATTTAATTGAACATGCTTGTTTCTGTAAGTTAAAGGCAGATCTTACAAGGACTAAATATAATCCATAATGGATTAAATGCCCATTATATGGCATTTTACAGCATAGAAAACAGTACAGTTAGACAGACTGTGCTATATACCTGTGCATGCAACAGGTATAAGCTAGTATCTCCCAGCTTTTGGAAGACAGACAGACTCTAGTCATTCTTTCCTAGGGCTAACACAGAGGAGGTAGCCAACTGCTAGTCCTAGTTCTGTTTTTATTTATCAAGCTGAACATAATAGTGCCTTCTTTCTTAAGGGAAGAGCAGGGATGAGGCAGCAACAGCAAACTGAAGTGCAGGGAAAAAAAGGAAGGAAGAAAGGAAAGAAAGGAAAGAAAGGAAGAAAGGAAGAAAAATAGAGACAGAGAGACAGAAAGAGAGAGAAAGAGAGAAAGGAAGAAAGAGAGAAAGAGAGAGAGAGAGAAAGAGTGAAAGAGAGAGAGAGAGAGATCCTCTGTATCCTGCTGTTTTCTCTTAAAATGTCAGTTTGCTGCCTTTCCTTTTTTTTCAGTTGGTGACTAAGAGCTTCAATCAGCGGTGGGAAAGTCAGTTTGCTCCAGCACATTCTTGATCTAAGGAGGAGTAACCTGTGCAAACAGGAGCTGTAGCACCCTGTGTTGGAGCAGAACGGGACTGCGTCCAGACAAGGAGTGCTGTGGCAGCCTGGGAATGAGCATCCCAACCACGTGCCAGTATTTCTTCTCACTATCAGATGCTGTAGTGCTATTTCCCTGGTAGCAGGAGAGCTGTTCTGAGAGGGGTGAAATATTTGCCCTGTTTTGGCAAATATTTTCTAAAAGTTCTTCATTATATTTTTTCTGGTTTCTGCTGAGATGGAAAATATATACCTAAGACTTTAAGAGAAGACAATTTCTAGGGATGTTTCTGTAAAGCTGACCCTACAACACTAGATGCAGTATGTGGTTATTAGTACATAGTACCTGAAATGTGAACTGCAAGGCTGTCACTACAACAGGATATTGAGACAGGATCCTGGAGTAACCAGGAAGGAAGTACAATTCTGTGTTTATCAGGGTATGCTAATATCTGTTACAATACACAACAACAATGAAAATTTACAATCACTCGGTGGGTTAATCTTTGTTGGTATGTGACCTGTAATCATTTAATTATATTCTTCAAAGTATTTGATTATAGTACAATGTGTTCAGTTGAATCACAGCAAATCATTGCTGAAACATTAATTATTACAGCCATATGCATGGCTGTTCCAGCAAGGTCTTCTCTAAATGCAAGTGAATTAAGCAGAGAAAGTCTTTACTTGCTTACATCACTGAACACTATAGACATGTTGCTGCCTCCCACTGAGCTCTGAAAAAGCTGTTCAATGAGAGAAACACTGATTTATGACAGCTTCAAGTCTAAACAGTGCTCAGACCAAAAAAAAAAAACAAAGCATTTAGAGAACTTTCTCTTCACCTTCACCTTGCAATTGTCTTTTTAGTGGCTTGTGCTTTTATTTTTCCAATGCTTCAAGGTCCCCAGTAAGCAGAAGTAAATATAAGAGTACAGAAGACTGACTAGACTCATTCACCACCTGTGGCACTGGTGTCATGCCGGGGACTCACAGTGTTCAGAGCTTACAAGCTGTATGGCGTTGTGCAGGCAACATCAAGCGAATTGCCTGGTACCAGCAAACATGTCCTAAGCCTTTTCATGAATGTAGACTGTTAAAATGAAAACAGGATGATGCTCTTGACTGACATGTTAGGAAACCTGGACGATACATATGTTGCACAGAAATTAATGCCTCTTGTTTATTCCCATGGAAACCATAACATTTACTATGAGAAAATTACACTCTTTGATAGAGGAAATTCTCAGCTATAAAACACTGTTTTTCAGTATAGTCACCACCATTAGCTATACATTTTTGCAGCAATGAACAAGAATCTGCATGTCACTCTTAACAATCTGCAACATCAGAGGTGACCCACTGTTTCACAGCTGCTATGACAACGACAATGCTGTTGCTATGAAAATGTTGCCATGCAGTGCATCTTTCATCAGCCCAAGCTGATGAAATTAGAAGGTGCCAAATCCGGACTGCCCAGCCAAGGCTGGCAACATGCTCCATGGTCTTCAAACTGCTATGGGAATCTACAGATATTGTATTGAAAGAGAAAGGCTGTCTTCTTCTTCAGTCTGATTCTGGAAGCTGGATCCTTCTGCTTGGACAGTGCTGCAATGGAGCGGTCAGAGTTGATGGTTTATCTGGGTTCCAGGAAATGCAGAAGAATTATCCCTTTCCCAACCCAAAAGACACATCACTTTACTTTTTGTTCTACATGGAGGAATTCAATGACACCTTTGTTTCATCTGCACTTCCTTGTCAGACACCATTCTGTCAGACTTCACCTCTGCTGCCATCTCTCAGGCAGCAACAACATGTAGTAGGATATTGGTGGGTAGGGTCAGTCTCTACTGTCACACCACCAACCTTGACCTCTGACACTGTGGGACATCATAAAATAGGAGGCACTACTTTCAGAGCAGTCTTCTCTATTGTGTGTTTTCAGCATAAAAAATATCTAGTCACTTAAGCCTCTGGCAGTCACTTATTCATGAGAAATTCATCTTTATGAAAGATCATTAAAAACATGGAAGTAATTGACACTGAAAACATATTTTAAAGGGACAAGCCAAACAGAAATAATTTAAACAAATCTTTGCAGGAAGAGAAGGAATTCATCAATACCTAGAATACCTAGATTTGTTTTGTTAAGGAAGGTTGCAGGCAGATTCTGCACAAGAAACTGTCCTGTATGAAGTAGGCCATGCTGGATAGGCACGGCAACAGAGAACTGTTATTATAGCTGAGGGAGAAAGGGCATTTCTCTCTAACAGTATTTCAGATTTAATCATTTTGTTGTATGGACCCCAAATGATTTGTGTTTATGCAAGGGAGACAGATGAGAATGTCCCCTTCCCAGTCCCGGAGGCCAACACAAGTCAGGTAAGTACATAATGAGTGTGCATTTAGAACAACCTGTGCTCAAGTATGTTTAAATACCTGACAGCAATGCAACCAAAGCAAAAAAAAAAAAAAAAGTTTTAAGTAGAATTATAGCTTTCCCTGAGGCTGAACATCCACCTCATCTCCAGTTGAAGGTCTTCTGAAAACACATACTTAGCAAGCCAGAGAATAAGCAATGCAAGGTAGCTCACTATTCAAGGCAACAAGTCATTAGGATAGGGCACTCAATGGGTTACAGGAGACCTAGGCTCACCTCCTGTACTCTTTGTCAGTTACAGAATCTGCCTCCCTCCCTCTGATTTTTGACAAAAGTCCAAACCAGCTTAACTCACCACTTTCTGCTAGGCTATGAAGACAGAAGTGCGGGGAAATATCAGACTATTAAGAGCTTGTTCAGTTACTTGAGAGACTCCGGAAACAATCGTATTCACTTCTATAGCTGTATTCTGGATGTGCTTTCTGGAATTTGGTTTCTTTACTCCTGTAATTCTGTAATCAGCTACATGTAAAAAGATCATGTGAAACATTCAGTCAGCCCTTTGCTGTGTCAATCACTGATGTCGAGCTGTGGATTTCTACCAGAGAAAAAGAGGAAGGCTGGGTGCAAGAGGGCCATTTGCTAAAGACTCAGCACTGTAGCAGTGCTACTTTCTTCTGCTCAGTGTTATATATGGTTTTAAAATTGTGTGTCCGCTTTCACATGGAGTGGATCCAGAACTAATAAACATTGCTGGAACAGTGCTGGCTCCACACAGACTGCATGTTGTCCAGAGAGAGCTGCAGAACTACCCCAGAACTCCCTTGTTGAGGAGACAGCAGCATGCAGACCAGAAGGACACACACTAAACCAGACCAACCAGGATCAAAATCTCAAAATAATGGTGTGTGTTCTGAAATGCACGATAAGCCAGGAGAACCCTGCCTCACACACAAAGAAGACACCACCCTGAGTGCTGACAAAAGGGAGAACAGACATTTTTTACGCACCTTGTTTGCTAGAAACTCCAGATTGACTCTTCATCTCAGGTCCAGCTGAGGTTACTGTCTCTAGCACAGGCCTTAACTGACTCTCTGTGTATGTTAAGCCCCATGGTCCTGTAAATTTCTTAGAAAGCTTATTTGGTATAGGTCAGAGTGTTCACATGTGCCCATTCCCATTAATGCACTTCACTTGAGGTAATAAATCTCCTCTGGGAAATAAGTATTACAAAATCACCTCCTGCTGAACTGGTGCTGATTAAAATGACTGGACCAAAGAAGAGTTGAGGCAGAGAGAAGGATTTTGTGCTTACTGAACAGTGAAATACCCACTTTATATTGGTTAAAGAAAAAGATTAATGCCTCTCAAACTCCTTTCTTGCCTCAGGAGATGATGCTTTGACAAGAGATCTGCATGTCTTTCATGATATAACTATGTGAATTAAACTCTACTGAAGCATAGAATCATACAGTCACAGAATCATAGAATCATAGAATGGTTTGGGTTGGAAGGGACCTTTAAGTTCATCTAGTTCCAACCACCCTGACATGGGCAGGAATACCTCCCTCTAGACCAGGTTGCTCACAGCCCATAGCCTGGCCTTGAATGCTTCCAGGGAGGGGAAGTCCACAGCCTCACTGGGCAACCTGTTCCAGTGTCTCATCACCTTCACAGTAAGGAATTTCCTCCTAGTATCTAGTCTAAATAGGTAAGTCCCTGTTTCATCCAGGAAGCGTGCAGCTCACCATAATGCTTGAATTTAACACAAATATTGCTGTGTTTTTGTTTCATTTCTCTGTGGTACGAGTAGGTCTTATGTGCCAGACACAAGTCTGAACCCTGAACTAATTTGGAGATGTATAATCTCTACTGCATCGCTGTCACGCATGGAACTATTAAATGCACTTGCAGAAAACACCTAATTATTTGTAATAGACGCAGATAGTGTTCTTTAATGTTCACATTAAGTGGAACTCCTGGGATCAAGTCAACTGTCAGCATCCAGTTGGTTGGAAACTATTGGCTTTTCCAAAAATTTGTTTCATTCAACACTGAATGTATGCTGTGATTATCCAGCAAGGGCCAATGGACTTTTCTTCTTCTTCTTTTTTTTTTTTTTCTTAATAGGACACAGAGAGAAAACTACCACATAAAATGAACAGGGGAAAACTTTTTGGTGGGAAGCAGATAGCCAAAATAAGTGAGAAAGGGTTCTCTCCAGTTCTGCTTTTATTATTATCATTACTGTTGTTGCTGTTATTTATTACTGGGCTTCTTCTAGCTTTTTAATAGAAAACTAGACTGCCTGATGAGGAGGCCTGCCTTCTTTTAGGTGGGCTGGAGCTGACACCCTAGCAATCTTCTGTACACTCTTTGATGTCACACATCTTTGAAGAAAACTTAACATACCTGGGTTTTCACTGCAGTTCATTTACTAAACAAGCTGAGAGAAACTGCAAAACCTGCATCAAACTGCTTGTCAGGAATTCCTGGCTTTAAAAGCATCTCTGCTCTATTTTAGTATCTTAAACTTGGAATACCCAGATCCTCTTCTCTGTGAGAGATGTTTCTCTCCAGTGTTTGTAGAATATTTAGATCTTATGACAAGAACTTATACCACCAAACCTGCAGGTCTATTAGCCATAGAACAAATCAATGATATAATACATTGTCTGAAGTGCACCCAGGTGGTTTTGAGCAATTCAGCTGGAGAAAAACTTTGGTAAATTTTCTTCTAGACAGCAAGAAGCAGAGCGCACAGGTGAAGCCATGTGTAGATGAATGTTAAGGTCATCTAAAGACTGAGTTCATTTTTTTAGTAATGAAAACCCTAGCAACAAAACTCCCAAAGAGTAAATTCTGACAAACAAAACTACTTCTTTCTTTAAATTCATGCTTTACTATTAATTTTAAACTGTCCTCTACTCCTCTTCTTTGCATAATTTCCTACAGAGAAAAGATTTATTCCCAGAGAAAGATGCACTGATGGCCATTAAATACAAAAAGAGTATGTCTGGCTGAGAAAGCAACAAACGGTGTCTGGCAGAAAGCATTCAAGAGGGATCATCACCATATACTAGCTGTCTTCTGTTATCACAGCTGTGATATTTAGATGAGTCTTAGGAATGATCAAGTGTGAATGTTATGTTCTTTCAACTGACAAAAGTCTATGTAAAGTCAAAGGAAATGAACAAAGGAGTTGGTAAACAAATATGAAGAAACAACAAAACTGAATGTGATTTACATTATGGATAATTGCATCTGAAGCTAGTAAAAATTAAAAACAGGAGATTGGTTATAGATTTTCTAAATAGGGACATTTGCTGCAAATCTAGCTGAATATTTTTTGGTGAAGTTAAACATGTAGGTAAGCAGCTATTTTGAACTACATTTTGTTCCTTTAGTACATATATATATAAACATAAAGAATATTCGAAACAATATAATAAAGTTAACTAGAATTGTTCTTCTTTAAGTGTCCCCTTATTTCTCTCCATGTAGAAACACATGGAGGGAAACACGCAGCTTTTGTGGCAACGTTAGAACTTGGCAAAACAAAAAACTTTTTTGGTAGGATCCTTTATTATCCTCCCAGAGTTGTGGTGTGACAATGATATCCTTGGGAACGCTTTCCAGAACCAGATTTCTAAACAAAAAATGTATATGGCTTCTTTGTACACAGTGTGAAAAAAAAAAAAAATTAGTCAAGACAGCTGCAACTCTAAAGCACAAGGTATAGATTTTCAGTGTTAGCCTGAGAAGCCTTGGGAAGAATAGAATTCAACACTTGCAGAGTGCAAGTATAATGTTAAAGATCTCTATGAGGTTCACTCAAAAATTCTCTTTTCAGATACACAGAAGAATGTTTTAAAGATGGAGAACAGAACAAATGGAAAAAAAAAAAAAAACAAAGAAGATTTGAGAAAGTAAATGTAGGTGTATATTTATTACAAACTATACATAAATACAGATACTTTTTTTTTAATTAAACAACCATGAAGCAATTGTAGTGCCCATTCAAAAACTTTCTCATAGCTTCTTCTAAATTAAAAAAGTTAATCATAACTTAAAATTAGAATTTATAGCATGCATTTTTTCTCATGGTAAATTTTAGTTTATCCAGATTAAACTCAATTCATGCCTATTCTTACATGTATTCTCGACAACAGGAAAAATAATGTCTTTAATCCAGAATTGCTTTTTCTCCGGATAGCTCATTTTTCCACAGCTGAAACAAGCTTTCTCCCAGGATCCAATTTTATTTTGTTCAGTGTGCCCACATTGATATTAATTGCATTTACACTGATCTTCTAAGAAGTCATTTAGTCCCTATAGTTATAGACAGGTGAATTTTCTTCTATTTTTGCTTCGTTATGACATCTGCAAAAACTCAGTAGAGTTAAATATGTGGACACAATTCTCTCAATTGTTTCCTTTCTCACTGAAATGCATGGGAGATAGATATTTGTCTTGTAATAACACCTATTAAAAGCACCCAATACTTACATTTATTTTCATAATGTTGCAACTCTTGAAAAGCTGTATAGTGTTTTCTACTGCATTTCTGGAGACCCGAAAACACTCCCTACTATATGGCCTTACAATTCACCTTCAGTTGAGAACACTGCCACCAAATTGTTGACAATACATGATTGTCTTTCCTGTGTTTGCCACATCAACACCACTTTTTCCTCACATCCTTTATCTGTGCAGTTAGCATTCTGTGTGCTGGTGTTGTAGGCCATGTCACAGTTTCAGTAACTGAAGAGGATGGGGCATGCATCCTTTCAACACACTACATTTCTTAGTAAGGAACTGGGGCCCAACTGGACCCTGTCTAAAAGGAAGGCTAAGGGTAACAGAAGGCTCGCCATGAACATGCATTGTGTGGGAGAGGTGCAGTAATTAATCTGGAAGGTGGCCTGAACCTTCTGACTAAGCCCTGGCAAAGATATATGCCATGCAGAGAAACTTCTCCTGTCCATGGAGACTCTCCAAGTCAGGATGGACAAGACTCTGAGCAACCTGGTCTAGCTGTAGGTGTCTCTCTTCGTTGCAGAGGAGTTGGAATAGTGAAACTTTAACCTTCCAACTCAAAAGATTCTATGATTCTATGACATAATGACATCTCATCCACAAGAATTAGCTTCCTCTTCTCTTTTCAGGCCTGAGAACTATGTTTTATGTCACATTAGTAATGATGACACTGTGGTCTACCTTCCAGGCACTGCTGTTCTGAAAAACATGTTTTCTAAGTACATCTGGTGCTTTTCACACAGAGTGCTGCATAGAAAAAAAGAGCTGGAGTAGAAGCAGTGAAATTAGCATTCTGCACTGTTGTTTTTCATATACTAAGCCGTGGAAGTTAATGGTTAATGGAAGCATAGGGGTGCTTGTTTTTTCTTAAAAACACAAGTAAGGTGCACAGGTTCCCTAAGATGAATGGCTGTAAGAGTATATGTGGGATATATATGGGATCTCTAACTGTCAGTCCTTCCTGTGAAATCTATGCTTGAGTTAGGAAACACATCTCTGAAAAGGAAAAATAATATTCTAAAACTGATTTCCCCCTGACCCTCTAAACAAAAACAAATCAAACTGGCAGGTTCTGTTTCCATTCTGGCAGCTAAATACAGTATTTGACAGAGCTGTGACATGCTGATTTTGCAGAGCATTTATACCTATAAACAGTTTCATGAAGAATCATTGAGTGCAATCCCAAAACAAGCTCAGCCAGCCTAACCAGCACTTCCCTTTCCCCCAGCCTAATGCCAATGCAACACACTCTTCTTCTACAAAAAGGTTTTTTTCCATTCATGATTTGCAAGTACACACAGTAAAAATAGCTCAAAACGGTGACGTGGGGAATAGTGTTTAGTCTTCAAGACACCGACTTCACCAGATTGTGCCCTGTTTATATACTCAGTGTTTTATTTTAAGTCCACCTCCTACCTTCCAGAAGGAGGAGTTGGTATATGATGCTTTGTCTTTATTTCAGTGAAAGAAAGAAAAAGAACTGGATTTGAAAGGATGTAAAAGACACTTCAAGCAGGTTGCTTAAACTCATGGGTGCTTTTTTTCCACCAGTTATCCACCCACCTAATTTCAGTAAAGAACCTAGAAGGGTCTGAGTTTCCAAAATCTGTGTTATGTGGGCGACAGTATCTGTATATTTGCTAGAAAAGGTGTTTTCTAGAAGTGCAGTTGAGTACTGATTTCTTTAGTTGTTTGTGTGGGGGTAGAATTCATTTTTGAAGAGTTGCTTGAAAAATTTATCAGCATTTAATTTGTTTTTATCTACATGTGTGTATCCTCTCATGAGGAAAGCTTTGCTTGTCTTCACTTCTGTCTCACATTCAAGAGAGGGCAAACACTTTTTCAGTTTGATGCAGAAAAATGAAACAGCAAATATAATTAACACATTCCTACAGATTTAATTAGAAAAGAAAAAAAAAGAAGAAAAATAAAAGAGGAAAAAACGGAAGGTTAAAAGAAGAAACAAACAAAAGCTAATGCACCATCACAAGTGGAGAACTTCCCACCAACTCCTTATCTCTCAGTAATGCTCTCTGGCTCACTTTTCTTTGCCGTGCCATCAATATTCAAGGTATTACTTATTTAAATTGACCAATGGTTATTTACTGTTCATGCCATGTCTTCCAGGGCACAGGTGACTCATAAAGCCACGTATTAGACATATCACATGGATGTGTCCACAGAAGGTTCAAAGTGTATTTATGTAGAGGATGATTAAGAAACACTTTGCAAGGAATTTACCACAGCATTCTCATAGAACTTATTAAGATCCTTGGCTCACAAGCAAACAGCATGACTTAGATTATCTGTGGGACAGTACGCTGTGTTACTGTGCTGTAACCACAAGAAGAGTCTGTTCCAGAGCTGAGTCCTGAAAAAAATGTGATGAAACTCAGTTTTGTGTCTCACTGCCATGACTTTGTGCAGCTCTGCAAAGCTGATCCACAGTTTGCAGTTGGAAGGCTTTGCTGTTCCCTCCATCTCACTTGAAGATGAGATAGCAGAGAAAACAGAACTGCAGTCTAACTTGGATAACCACAGCTCACATTTTGGTCTGGTAAGGACAATGACAGTTTCTTCATTCAGATAAGTTAAATTTCACCTTACTTGATAAATTGGTTAGGTAAGCTACTATGTGTTGTTTTCTGTAAGCCTGGAGAATTTGAGAAGAAAATACATAAATGCAGAAGTAAAAAAATCAGCTTGTCTGCCTGGACAGTCCTCACATCATGCCCCCTATCTTTCATATATCAAATGGTTCGGCTCCTTGGAAAACAACTCTTTTTCATAAAGTGCTCATTAGGTGAGCAAGCCTCCTAGACATAAATCACAGGAAGGGAAGAATCTCACCTACTACACTAAGTCATTTCTTTGGAAATATCAAGTGCATCTTCTGAATTGGAGAGAATTCAGATGCAGAAGGCATTGCAAACAGCCTTGTGAGCCTGCCTTACAAGAAGCAGAGCAGTGACAGTAGAGTCATCCAGCAATAATGTGCAGGCCTTCGAATAATATTCTAGAGCTGTAAATCAAATGAAAAAGGCAAATTAGAAAGCAAACTCGGGAATTTGCTACTTCAGCAAAGCAAGTGCAGGTTGGTATGCAGTATCATCTTTTCCAGTGACCATGAGTAAAAGAAAGTAAAAGAAATGGCCAAAGGAAAGGAAATGGCATCATGGTCCTTGGTGTTTCTGTTATAATGAGAAGACGTTCTCAGCTTTCTGTCTTACCACTGACAAATGTTTTGTAGGCCTCAAAGAGCAAACTAGATTTCAACAAGACAGGAAGCTAGCCCAAGTGGATAGCAAATGTCTTAAAAAAGTCCTGAGTTTGGTGTGCTCTGATATGTATGTCACTGGAGTTCTCCAGGAATTGCCACTGAGCTATTTTGTGCTCTGCAGTGTTTTTTTCTTCTACGTGCCTTCCTGTGCAGCAATGGCAACATAAATTTTCTCGTTACTGCTGCAGACCTCACTTTCCCATCACAGCATACTCTGTATAGGTTCACATTCTGATTCCAGGGAAGTTAAACCTGCGCTTATTGTGTTGAACCAGTTCACTTTTTGGCTATGCAAATTTGGCAAGCTTTATGACAACAGCATGATCCAGAGATAAGCCTGCTTAGGACTCAGTACAAAACTATTTGCTGTGTTCATATGGCTGTGTGGAGAGTGCCAGGATTCTGGCATGGCCACAACTTAGCATTTCTATAGGACAGAACTTGAACTATTAAAGCAGTTATCAGTAAACTTCAGTTCTTCTGTGGGTTTACAGGAGATACAGGAGGCCATTTATAGTGTTAGAGGATAGTTAAACTGTACAGTTGAACCATCATCTAATATTATGCTGGGTTGACCTCAAGCAGTAACCAAGTACCCAACACCTGCTCTCACCCCACCCTCAAAATGGTTACAGAAGGGGATAATTGGAAGAACAAAAGCAAGAAAACTCATGACTGGAAGTCAAGAATGTTTATCAAGTGAAGCAAAGATTCACATGCAAGCAAAGCAAAAAATTGATATATCCCAGGCACTCAAGTTCTATACAAAATTGGCATTATAGAAACGATTCTGTAGCAGGACGCCTTTCAGTGATTTCCACAAAATGAGAAGATCATGTTTGGAAAGTGTGTAAAACTCTGTTTTCCAAAACAGTGCTATTAATCTTTTGTTTGCACCCTAGCAACTTCTCCAGGGCTTTTAATCCTACTGTTCCTTCTTAATCATTACATCCATTTCTTCTGACAACAGCTAAAACAGAGACCATATATCACATTACTATAAGAAAAGGGAAGAATGGCCTCCTCTTAGGAGGAACTCCTCCTCTTAGGAGGAGTTCCACTTATTCTCTCCTCCATAGTCCTTATTTGAAGCAGGAGTTAAAAATGGAAGCAAGTTTTTACATACTTTTTAACAATACTTTGCTTAGATGTTATACGTTTTTGGAGGTTTGATTGTATGCTTGCATTTAATTTTGTAATTAATTAGTCCTAAGAAACAACCCCTTTTTGATTTTCAGTTTGGAATAACACTTAAAGGGGACACTTTTGATAGTTACGGAAAGACTGAGGGAAACATCAGAAACAGAAATCTACTAACACTAACAGCAGTATGTTAAGAATTTGAGCTCTTAAAGAGGAGATCTGTTTCTTTGCTGAACATGTTATTCCCTGTTGAATGTACTAAAAAGCATTATAATGATTTGTTTTGTTTTGCTTTGCTTTGCTTTGTTTTCTAAACTACAGTGGAAGACCACAATATGTTTTCTTTAAACAGATGTTGATATTATTAAGAGAGGGAGAGAGAATTGCCTGTTAATTTATTGAAGAAAAAACACCCAAATACATTTAATCTCAAAAATATATGAATTTCTGTTATTTTCTTGTCTGGTAAAAGGTGATTTTGAACTGTTGTTGCTAAAAGAAGAGAAGCTCAAATATGACTTGATTACAAATGGAAACAGCATATGCATGATCTGACAGATGAGGTTCCCTGACTCTGAAGCAGAGTTTACAGACTGCCTGTCAGTTGGAGTTAGACAGAAATCAATAATTTTATGGCAAATCTCCTTTATTCATTTTAATACTAGTTATAAGAGTAATTTCTCTGTTTAGATGAATACATGTGCTGTTGCCCACTTAAGTTTCATGCAAATTTGGTTTTCAGAACTTGACAGTTTTGGCATAAACACATCTATTTTTCATACAGATCTTCTGGAATATAGACCATCTTTAATAAGTACAAAAATCTTGAAAGATTTTTATCTTCCAAATTTTAGTCTTAGCAAAATGTAAATAAATGCATCTACAAAAGATGGGTGGAATTAAAGAAGAATAGCCCTTTTCATGAGGAAGTTCACCTTATGGGTGAAGCGTCATGGTATCTAGTAGGGAGTTGAAGATTGAGCAGATAGTAGATATCTAAAACACACAATCACAGAATAGTTGAGATTGGAGTGAGCTCCAGGTCCATCTGGTCCAAATCCTGCTCCAGCAAGGGCAACTAAAACAGTTGTCCATGACCAAGTCCAGGCAGCTTCTGAAGAGCTCCAAGGAGCAGAGTCCACCACCTCTCTGGTAACCTGTGCCAGGGATCAGTAGGCTTCATTGTAAAGAAGTGCTTCCTGATGTTCAGAGGAAAAAATTCCTATGCTGCAGCTGATATCCATTGGCTCTTGTCCTGGAACTGGCCACCACTGACTAATATTTAACTTGGTGTTCACTAGGACCCAGGTCCTCCCTGACAAGTTGCTTTTGGCTCACAGCACGTAGTGGTGCAGAGAGGTGCTCTGAGGTAGAAGGTCCTTTGTTGCAGTCGCCTACTACAGTCCTTAGATACTTAGGGATCAAAAGGGAAAACAAGCTTCATGCTTTATGTTCGTGCTACCATGTTGACAGTTGTGGTGACTGGGAAATTGAAAATGCAACAATTTTTATTAGTAGAGGTAGTTTCAATAATATCATTGAATATATGAACAATTTTTCTTATGAGTTAACCAGACACCCAAGCTTGCAGTAGATTTCTCTGTCTTGTGTTTTGTTGTTGTTGTTGTTTCTCTCCTCTTGTTTTTTTCTGTGGTCCAAATATTCTCTTGGGAGGGAAGAAAGAATGACCTGAAGAGAAATACAGTCCTAAAGGGCTTGAATTAAAATAGTATAGCTTGTGTATTCATCATTCAGCAGGTTTATAAGAGAAACACAAACATATCAAACTGACAGAAAAATGTCAGAGATGTAATTGTTGAAACAACAAGTTTGGGTGGGGAAAAGAGTACAGTTTCCATCTTTCCAAAACCAACAAAGAACCTGCCAGCATGTTCTTGAGGAAGGAGCAGTTTCCATTCTGCTTTTGGCCTTCCCTCCTACACCGGACTGTGAAACACTGGCAAAATGAGAGATTAAGGATCTGTTAACAGGTTGCAGACAAATTTTGAGAAGTAAATGGATGCCTGTTTTGTGCTGTAATTAATTTCTTATGAAGGAGGAAAAGTTCGACCCTCAAGTGACTCCAAAGGGAAGGACGTGGTCCTGCATCATTACTCCATATATTTGACAGCAGATCTGGTCTGCCTAAAACTCTGTGGTCTTCCAACTTCCAATTGGAAGTTGGCCATGTTGTCCACAAGAATGCTTGGAAATCCTACCATTAATGACAGCAGAAAATATAAGGCAAATTACCAGGTTTTGAGTTGCTTCCCTACATCCTCACTTACTGAATATGCATGAATGGACACATCTAAACAGTCCAGTACTTTATACAGCCATGCAGTTTACTGTTCATCAATAAAAAAATGTGTGTTTTACTGTGTTGTAATTATCTGCTCACACGTGTGTTCTTTCACCTTGGAAGAATTAGATAAGGCCTATATACTCAAAATAAAATAAAAGGAAACCAACAAGACAGAAGTCTGTCTTCTTTGCTTACAAAAGAGACTGGTTCTTCAACATTTGTATAGAAATATTTTGAAAACCAAATAGCAAATTGTGTCTACTGCTAGTAATTTGGACTAACTAAGGTGAAGATCAAAGTCATTGCAGGGCAGGTAGCACCTGTAGGAAGTGCTTTGTGCCAGGTAGGAACAATATCTTTCACACACAGAGACTGCAAATTTTACCTCATTAACCAAAACTTGTTTTGGTCTCAGGAAAGATTCATTATCTTCTTGATTCGTGACTAGTCTGTGCTTCTTTTTTACCTTCTCCTTTTTAGTAATTGTCCACCTTCAGAATTTATTAGCCCATATTTAAGGTAATTAATATTTAAATGCAGTTAATTGAGGTACTTAATATTACTTAATATTTAAACTCCATCCAGTTAATTCTCCTAAGCTCAGTGGGCTTCTTCCCCTGTTAAACTGCATTGATTTTAAGCATGTGTACATCAAAGGATAATTACCATGAAGGTAACAATGTTTTTCTAGGTTTTACTATAACTGATCCAGTAGTTCAGTTTTTTAGAAGTGGTGGTAAGACCATTTTTTTAAATACCTATTTAAATCTCAAGAAGTATTCAAAAGTGCCCCTTCTGTGAAAAAGTTGCAGTATTTGTTACCTTTAACAGTCTGGCCTGAAGAATCCTGTCTTATGTCACTTAAATTATCTTTGTTTTATTCCCATATTATATCCCCATAATTGACATTTCTCCTGTCAGGCTTTCTAATGCTGAGGCAGAGCTATAGTGTGCTGGTAATAATGGACATTGCAATTTGATATTGGTCAGCTTAACTTTTGATTAGACAATTATCCGTGCTAACACTTATACTTAACACAGACAACTACTTTGTATTAAATGACAAGTAGCAGATAAACTGCAGATTTATGTTTGATTTGCTGATGATGTTCAAGGTAACTCTAAGTTCCTCTTGGACAGAAGTGCAGATGGGAGAAGAGAGGAAACATGACGGGATTTTCCCCTACAGTTTTGTCAAAGTGAGGAGGGCTCATAGAAGTCAGATTTTCTGCAGTGTCATTGATTCCCATTCTAGAAGGGAACTATCAGTCTTTATTTCTCTTTCATTTTTCCTTTATCCTTATTTTTGGGCATTCTGCTGGTACACAATTAAATGCTGAACTTGTAGCATTTTTTTTTTTACCTAACTGCCTGTGCCCTCATGCAATCTCTGTTGAATATTTTATTGTAGCAAATCGTATCAAAAGGTCTAAAAAAACCCAAATCAGCACTGTGCTTCAGCTGTAGAAAACAAGTCCGATTATGGATGCCAACAGTCTAAAATTACATTTGTTTTTCTTTAGAATGGTTAGAAAATGCCACTGGCATCGCTATGGTCTTTCAGCAATGCGCTTAGTTTCCTTGAAGTGCAATATTGTTAATAAAATTTGCAGATGAATAAAATTCATATTTAATTTAATCCTTTACCATTTTATGAGCATTTACTCATACTTTTCCACTTGAGGTGCTGTTCTCTGTTTATTTTGCAGCTGTTACACTTTCAAAACTTCTAGCTTTACACCTGAGCTATATAATACAGATCTATCTTTCTGACTAATTATTTGTAATCTTTGAAGAGGCAGTTCTGTCTCAGGACACAGAACAAGACTGCCTAGCACAAGGGTTTTGTAAGGTCTTTGTAATTCAAAACAAAGAATGCAGATTAAAAACCTTTAACCGTAGACAATAAAGAGTGCAGCTGAATAACAGGCAGAACTTCTCAGCTGGTGTAAACCATTGTAGTTCAGCTCAGGCCTGAATCCATTGAGTAACAGGCTGTTCGCGTTTCTTTCTAACGCTGATTAATTCATTCCTCTAAAGGTACAAATGCGAGTTGCGTGCCATCTGAGATATGGGCTTAGAAATGTCAGCAAGGACAGCAGCATTCACCGTGTCACTCACATTCTAGGTGATTTAGGGATAATGCACTGAAAAGGCCTTGGCAAACACATTTCTAGAGTTCTTTGATCTCATTACAGAAGGCAAGGTGTGTCTGCAGATTCTTTTGCAGGGAAGATTTAGTTAATTGTTCTTACACAATTTCTGGTTTGTCTTCTGCATGGCAAGTAGTATTTCCACACCTGGTGCAGCAAAGGACAGTGTGTCACCTGTCATGCTTGCAGCTTTTTAAATTGTTACTGGATTCTTTGTTCATGGGATTCATTAAACTTCAGTTTTGTGATCTAGGTGAATTTATGTTTTTTTTAATGTAATTTATATTGAAACAGTGAACTACAATCTTACTCTTGTCTTAAGATAATGAGATATACTATCTTAGAGTGAATGTTTTCATTGCAGTGTCTGTAGAATCTGACAGAACTGGGCTGACTGTGCTGACTGGTTACATGCTGTTCTCAGTCACTTACAAAAACTCTTGTAAAACAAGGAACTTAAGACAGACTCAGTGAGTATGATTTAGATAAGAATCTCACTCCCTGTACATAATTTCTGCTGAAGTGCTCTAAGAAGAAAACCAGGAAGGAGGAAGTAACTATGTTGTGGGGTTTTTATGGCAGTCATAACTTTACCCTCTTCAGAATACGTATAAACTCAGTTCCCAACGGAAAGCGGCTCCTGTGAGCCACTAAGAAAGAAGGAATAGCTGAAAGTGGCCAGATAACATCTATCCTCCTGCACTGGCAATCAGCAAATGTGTGGGCAAAGGACGTCAGAATGAGAACAAGCAATGCAAAATGCTCCAGCCACTCTGCTCTTCCAATTTTTTATGGCCAGTGGGTTAGGAATTTCCTAAGCTGAATCTCGTATCTCACTGATCATATTTAATAACCAGTTATGCCCTGTCTTCTTTGAGTTTTCTCAGCCCCATCTTGAAATTTCTTTCATCAGACAGCAACATTTCCCATCACACTCTGACAGTTCTGGTGTTCAGCTGTTGTCTTAACACAAAATCAATTTGTGTTTGTAGATTTTTTTTGGTAATCATTGGAATTCTCATCAGATGTAGGACAATAAGCAGAATATATATTAAAGACATACTGAAAATATGAACCCCCTCCTTAGTGACCACAGAGGAGCACACCATGCATGAAGGCTCAGTGAACTACCCTAAAAAGTAGTAGTGAGGGAGCAGATAATGTCTGTAACTCTCATTTGGTGTAGGCTAGTGTAAGCTTTTGTAGCATGTAACATTTGTTTTTCAGAGGATCAGAAGCCACACAAGCTTTTAACATGAAAGAGATCTGAAAGAAGACCAAATCTGAAGTTGCATCATGTAGAGGTAGCATTCTGGACTGTAAAATGTGGGTCTTGGAGTGAAAATCTGTGTTTTGGGATCATGAGCTCACCCTAAGTACTAACATACATGGTTTGTGACAATTGTTAGGACAGAAAGTTGTTAGTTAAGAAAGTCCTAAGTTTTGGGAGCAGTGAATTACTGTAATTTTGCAAAAGTATTAGGAAAATTGCCTTTCTGTAATGTGAATAAAAATCTGAATTTTTTATATGTATCTGATTTCTAGTGGTAAAGAAAATTTCATAGCATCAATAAAGTGACAAAATAGCTATTGATAACACTAAGGAATGAAGTATTTATTATTTAAGAGACAATATCACTCAATGAGCATTGCATTTTTGATTTAGAAAACCAGTGACAGTGACAGAAAAAATCATCTCCAAGCTTTCGTGTCCCCTAGAATTTCTGCTTTCTTTTGCAGGTGGATCTACAGGTGAGCTCTCATGTGATTTAGTTTCTGAAGAAGGCCATGATGGTACCTTTCAGTCCAGATTTTCAGACTGAACATCTATCAGAATGCAGAATTTAAAATTCTGACTATTAGCATGCTGAAATAGAAAGTCCTTTTGTCAAATGTGTGGACCAGATGTAAGCTGAAGACTGGAGCAGCCTTTAGGAGGTATTAGAGAGAGACCTCCCTGAAATCTCCCTTGCAACGGAACTTACTAAAGTGTGAGGTGTGAACTCACTCACAGTGACTTCTTTCTCTAAAACCTCATAACTGCAGAATAAAAAGTCAAGCTTCATCATGTCATCAGAGCATTCAAGTAGCACTGATCTGCATCATAAGGAACGATATGTCTTTGTGGTGAGGGGAAATGGAAGGAGTATAAAGGTGCTGTAAGGGCTAGAGGGGGAGCACTACTGGCTTGTCCATGCAGACGGAGCCCAGTTCTGCTGCTACAATTTGTAAGAGGTCCCTGAACGAAGATTTCATCTGTGGAGGAATTGTTCCTGATGACAGAAACAGTGGTCTGACAGGGGAATAGGACTTAACTCCTAGATAAATAAACTATAGCTTATAATTAATTTGGATCTAGTGTTTAGCAATCTTTACCTGTATATGATGAATACACAAAGCTGATGACGTAAGAGTTGTTTGTTTATCAGAGTAACAAACCAAGTGAAGGCTTCCATCTGTTTTGTTTTGAAGTACAGAGAAGAATTGCAGAGATTTCACCTTCCTTTTCTTCTCAGGAGGAATAAGAATGGTTATTAAATGTAATATACTGATGGATAGAAATGCTTTTGTGCATCTCCTAGGTGGCAGTTACTGAAGATGAACTGAAGATGTCTGATGCTCTTTATTTGGTTACTCAACTCAGAATTCTCACTAGCATAAAACCTAAGTTACTGTAGAAATGTTAATAAAATC
>NW_024884767.1:10811738-10915789 GCF_019232065.1 Centrocercus urophasianus
AAGAAAAGATCAATAAATTAAAAATCCTGTTCTGAAATGTGTTTGTGAAAACCTTCCAGAGAATTGAGTTCCTGACTTGCTCATTTTTCAGATCAGTCTGGATCCCATTCTTGGGTCAAAGCATCCAGCAAACATCACTTTCTTATCTTCTTATAGGAGAAGGAAAGAAATATATTATGGCTCCTGTGTGAATGCCGTGGAACCATCTTTTGTTCTCAAAGCATTAGATTCTCATGAAGAAAATATTAATACTTCTGTGGAAAGTAATCAGGTTGTCTGGGGAGCAGAAATAAAATTTGAAGGTCAAATTTTCTCCTCAGATATTTTCCATCAATATTTTTCTGTCAATCCTCATAAAAGCTAAAGATACTACTATATCATAGTGTTGTTGTGATGTTCTTAAATCACATTTCTTCAGCGTAGAAAACCAGAGTAGAAAGACTAGAAAGGTGGGGAATGGCAATGGGTGGCACAGAACTGGTGGCAGAGATGAGAAATTGGAAAATGGACTAATTGTGCTTACAGCTTGATTCCGTGACTATGAACTCTGTGTCTGATCCTTCAATTGTAAGGTAGGATAAAAATGCTGAAATTGTCGCTTCACTGACTTATGACTTGCCTTTCCACTCAGCTTTGTGTAAAGCATGTCATAAGCTCCCTGAGTCCACCACTGCCATTCACTGTCTATTGCTGCACTAATTCTATTTGTCACTGCTCCTCTCTCAAGGCATGTTGCAGCCTCAGACCAGTGCCCTGACCTTGACTGGGCCCTTTGTTCTTATTACACCGAAAATCAATTAAAGAAGGAAAAGCGGTAGGAGGAAGAGATGGAGAAACAGTGAGCAAGCAAATGGAAAAAAAAAAAAAAAAAAAAAAAAAAAGCAAGCAAGATAGAAAAGGAAGAAAAGAAAAGAACTAGCTATAGAGGGCTAAATTAGTCTCTTGTGCTTTGCTTTCAATAGAATTTCTCCACAAAGTCATTTAGCCCAAAGGGCAGTTGCAGTAGATTCCCACAATGTCTTGACAGTTTGGTGTGAATGACTCATATCTTGATTTTTTCCAGTATGTTTCGTAAGATTTACACTGGGCAACCCCAGAATTAACTTAGAAACGGACCCTAGTTTTCCCAACGTCTGAATTGGTTTCTGGCAGTGATGTAGTCCTGGGGGAGCAAACAAGAACAATTTTGTTTTTACATTTTTCAGCAATATAAAACTGGAATCTTTATGCTTTGTAAGTTAGTCATCAGCTACTTAGGTTTTGTTTGAATTGTATGTAAACTGTTCCATCCACCAAACACTGCTTTGTTCTTCTGCTGAGAATTCGGAGCACATATTCTCAAGTGAAAAAAAATCTGCTATTGTGTAATGTCAGCCCACTAGAGAATGAGTTTGAAGATCTATGCTCCCCAGCTCCAAACGCATGAATTGCAGTGTTGAACTGAATTTATGACAGAAGACTTCTGTCTGTGTGTTGCAATGAGCTTTCACGCTATAAGGATGGTGCACGAATGGAAACATTTTCAGTTACATTTCATAGAACCATAGAAGCATACAGTCATTATGGTTGGCAAAGATCTCTAAGATCCAACCATCAGCCTATCACCACCATTTGACACAGAGGAGAGTGATTTTATCTTCCAGATTTGGCTCCATGTTAGTCCTACTAGTGCTTGTTGCCCAGTGCAGTCCAGAGGACTGTTCGGCCATGACCAGTGTATGACCATTGCTTTCTATCTGTGTATTTCTTTCTGTAAGGTATAGCAGAGTTGATTGTGCCATTCGGAGTTATAATCTAGTATCTGCTCTGGCAGTGAATAAAATATACCATGTGGCATTTGGCTCTGCGTACGTTCTAATCTTCCATAGCTTCTGGGTTTTTTTCATGGTGCAAACGTGTCCATTGAGGTCCCAGTATCTCACAAACACAAGGTTTGGTTGCATGCTGCACTTCTGAAGGTTGATCTAATCCTTCCATGGTGGGCAGAATTTGAATATCCGTTTGCTTTAGGAATATTCAACTTGCCTTCCAAGTCAGTTACAGAATGACTGTAAAGCTAAAACAAAAAGGCTGCTTCTCGATGACACATCCCTGATTCAGTTAGTCTTGAAAAAGCAAGAGTTTTCCTTGCCTAAACCTGCCGGTGGAAATCTGACACTGTTTGGTGGTTAACAGTGGAATGCTTTATTAAACTTCAATCGTTCTTTGAAACTGAATGGTTTCGATTGCCACACAAAATGAAACTGCAGTCATTTGCTCAATGGTAGGATGCTGGCTAGACAATTCATTGAAAAGTACACTGTAGCAATAGTAAACACACAGCATTGTATTTCTAACCAGTTGTACGGTAGGAGCCCTACATCCACCTTAAACAAGTGCTTTCTTGTCCTTTTGTTTCTTGCATTCAATCAGAACATGAAAGTTCCAAAATAGTACAGTGAGTACAGTTAAATCTATTGGCTTGCCTAAGAGTAAAACGTAGAGAGCACGTAGGGAAATGGTTTCTTTTGCCTGCCCATCACTCCCTACTTCGTCTGATAAAGGATAGGCAAAATCTTTCTTGCATTATATTTGTATATATTTATATATACAAGTATAATTAATGCATTAACATTCCTCCTGAAAAGTATATTGAAATGGGCAAAGCATCCTTTCCAATGAAAACATTTTATTTATTGCCTACAAACAAGAACTCTTCAGGAAGAAGAAATTTGATAACCATATGCACTGAAAATGTCTATCAGTGAGTCAAAGCAGCATGAAATACAAGATTTTTGCAAGTATATCTGAAGGGTCATCAAACAGAAAGCACCAGAAATGGTAGGTGACTGAAATAAATGTGAGTCTGAAAGGAGATAGAACCTTGTCAAGAATTTGAAAGCTGTGTCTGATTATGAACTTGTTAATGGCATTTGTGCAATATGTTGCATCCAAATGCCTTGGCTGATATTTTTCTGAAGTCCTAGTAGAAATGGATGCTGAGCATCTTGGCAGGAGAAATAAGAGCCAATTGTGATCACATGATACCAACCATGAAACAAATGGAAACGTTGCTGAGGCTGGTGTGCACCATTGTGTACTCAGAGCAGCTTGGCAAAATCATAGAATCATAGAATCATCCAGGTTGGAAAAGATTCAGTCCAACAGCTTCATATTGCCTGTACCATCCAAAGGTTGCTACAGGGAGAGCTGGCTGTGGCATAAGCTTCCTTCTAGGAGGCCATTGAGACAGAGCAGGGTCCTGCAGACACTCACTGCTCTGAGTCTTTGATTTCACACTGATTACAGCTTTCTGCCCTATTTTCTGCACCATTGACAATTTTTTAACTACGATGTTGTCTTTTGTTTTATCTTTCCACTACTCAGTTTCCTTGTTAATCTCTCGAATGGAAGTGTGCTGAGAGCTGGCTTAATTCTGATGATGCGGAGTCCTCCTTTCAGCTGTAGAACATGAAAGGATTGAAAGGCAGTAGGATTCCTCCAGAGGAAACCATAAGTGATCTGTTCCTTCCATACTGTAGCCATCCGAGTGGAGAAATTCCACACTCACAGAATAGCTGGGGATAAATCTACTAAAGCAAATGACGAAAAAGCATTCTTTGCTTTGAGAAAAGAAAACTAGAATGCAATGGTCTGCAGTACAGCATTGTCTTTGTCTTGCCATTGGTAGGTGGCATATTGAAGTCTAATAAGTTTTAATTCTGAATTTACCCTGTAAATATGTATGTTTCTTGTGTGGGGGTCTGTTCTGCATTGTTCTCTTTTTTTCTTTTTTTTTTTTTTTTTTTTTTTTTTTGTGGGTATTTTTTTTGTTGTTTTTGTTTTTTGTTTTGGGGTTTTTTGTTTTGTGTTGTTTTTGTTTGGGTTTTGTTTTGTTTTCTTTTGTTTTCTTTTGTTTTTTTGCAGATGTTCATCGAAGTGGAGAACAATCTTATGAAATCAGTGCCTTTCAGAAGATTTTGCCACAAGAGAGCAAAAATATGTTCCTGCATTATGGCGTATCTCTAAATCTTTAGCTACATGCGAGAAAGGAAACAACAACAAAATGAAACGTGGAGATTGCCTTCATTATCTTTTCCACTCAAGAACCTTCAAGAACTAAATTTCCTTTACAGAAATTACTCCAGTAAACATCGGAACTCACCTAAAATCAACATTCCCAGCTCATCAATGTACTTTCACTCTATGAGTTTAGTTGTAGGATAGACTGAACTGCAGATTAATGATTTCAGGAAAAGAAAAAAAAAAAAATTCAGGAGGCAGGATCACCCTGAACTGTGAACTGCTGTGTTCCCTGCATTCCCAGATCTAGAATTAGACTTGCCAGGAATCCTTGTTCAGTCACACTGAAGCTATCTCTTGGATTTGGTGGAGGCCTTTCAAGCCCAAATATTTCCACTAAAACCCTTTAGGGTCAGAAACCTGCCTTCTACAATGAAATATTGTTTCATCAGTTTAGTTCCAATCTTCTGTTATAAACAGCATGATCAGATTTGGGGAGAGATGGAAGCACTGTGAGGGAACAAAAGGTCTACTTTGTATTTTCAAAATAGCTACATGAACAAATGCTTGTGGAGTACATTTAGAAGGACATATTTCTTTGATAGACGCAAAATTCTGCCTGCAACTAAAGCAAGATCATTGGACTAAACAGAGTTTCATTCTCTGTTCTTGGCAGGATGTGTGCTGATGGCTATAATTTGTCATTCTGGAGCCAAATCAAGGCAACTCATCATGATCCATCTGCTGAGTTTTGAATATGCATGGGGTGAGCATGTGTGCTTTCCTGAAAGCTTTTCCTAGAAGCAAAATGCATTACAAAGATTTATATATCTATTGTGTCATCTTTTGACGTGGCTGATGAAAATAAAGGCATAATCCCATGCAGGAGTTTTGGCTGGGAGATACATATGGGTACAAGAAAATAGAAAATGTTGAAAAGAGTGATTATTAACCAATATTTGGCAGATGTTAATTTCCAGTCCCCAAAAATATTTATTTTAAAAATGGCTTGCGAATGTTTTGTTGTTTTTTTTTTCTTTGAGTAATAACATTCTAAGTATAAAAGCAATAATGAAAATAATGGATGACTGTAGTTCTGAGTTCTTGAATCTTGTCATGTGAATCCACAGTGCTAATATTTGAGTACTTCCCTGTACTTTTTGTTGTTGTTTGTTTATTTGTTTTTTAAAGATTGGCAGTATTTAAGAGCCCTAGAAAGTATCCACAGAAAAATTGTACTATGTTCAGCCTTCCATCACGTGCTGATTGCCTTTTTTACAGAACAAGGAAATCCGATTGAATGGTGGCCATGTGCTCTCTCATAATGATGTAGGAGCAGTAACTGGGCCTGCCCATGCATTTCCAGTGCAGTTTTCTGCCTTCGTGTACATAAAGTGAGCTTATAAATGGGAGGGAGACTGAGTTCTTGCATGGGCAAATTGTGAGAAGATAAAGGTGGGATGGCTTTAAAATACAAGGAGTGAGATTTGATATTAGAGGGTAATTCTTTACTCAGAGGGCAGTGAGGCCCTGGCACAGCTGCCCAGAGAAGCTGTGGTGCCCCATCCCTGAAGGTGCTCAAGGCCAGGTTGGATGGGGCCCTGGGCAGCTGAGTTGGGGGGGCAGCCCTGCCGATGGCACGGCTTGGGGCTGGGTGGGCTTTGTCCATTCCAACACAAGACATTCTGTAATTTTGTGTTTCTATGAAAGAATTTGATATTTCAATATGCAGGTTCAGAAAAAAATTGAATGGTAACCTTTTCCTAAAAATTTAACATTTTTTCTATCAGAGCAAAATCATGGCTTTTACAGAAGTCCAATTATAATACCCAGGTGAAATAACCCTTTGTTCTCATAGAGTAAGACTTTATACCTGTTGAATACCTAATCACCTGCAAGGTGATATTGCAGCGCAGACTGTGCCTTTCTGAGCCTCATCATAACTCTTTATTGTGCACTTGGAAACTGACTCTGCCTTTAATGGAGGATAGATGTGCTTAGGTGTTGGACCAATTGGAAGAGTGATGACATCAAATGCTAGTCATCTTTGCGAGGACCTGAAAGGGAAAAAGGGACAAGATAAGGGATTTAACTGTCAGCAAAAAGTGGACTGTTTGGGAAATCTATAGTATCCTCATATCTTCTGCATAGTGTTAAGATCATAACTTTCATAACACTTATCATAGAACACTTCTGGGGCTATAAGAATGACAGTTTGTCATTCATATTGCCTTGGGATGAAGAACAGTCAAAGCTTTGGTGGCAGAGGGATTCCTTAAGCAGCTGTGTTAGGGTTTTTCCCTTCTTCTGTGTGTACTAACCACAGTTGAGCCACTTTGCTGACTTTTTCAGCACTAGATAGAAACTACCATCCAGTCAGCCTCAGAGTTTTGAATGCTAGAGATTCCCAGTGGAAGCGGAGGAATTTACAAGGATAAAACTTGTCTTGAATCTTACTTGTTTTTCGTCTCATAATGCTTCCTAAATAACAATCAGATTGAAAAGTATTTATCTGACAGGGTATAAATTTCTGTCCACGAGAACAGCTAGCATTACTTTCCCAGCACCACTCTGATTACTTCAGCTAATTTCTCCAGCCAAAACATAATGACAAAATGAATGTACAGATATTTCTATAAACAAATACACACACGCATAAATCTCTTCATAGTAGGCATTGCATAGCAATGCATTTCTCTCAACTAGCCTTTAAATATGCTGCAGATGAAGTGATGGATTTCTCAGAATTCTGTTGCACATGCTTTTGTGCTGACTGTTCCCCTTGTTCTGGAATAGCTCCAGAGTAAACACTGCCAGCCAAGTGGCTGCTTTGCATCCTCAAAAAAAAAAATAAAATAACAGAGTAGAGGGAAGGTGTCTGTTACTTGTTAAAGAGAAAACTAACAGAAACAACTATTTCTGTTTTCTTTTTTCTCTTCCCATCTCTTAGACTGCCCAGACAAGCTGTGGTGTTCCATCTCTGCCATCTCTGGAGGTGCTCAAGGCCAGGTTGGATGGGGTCCTGGGCAGCCCTGCCCACAGCACAGGTTGGGACTGGGTGGGCTTTGAGGACCCTTTGCATTTCTGTGATTCTATGATTCTCTAATTGAGGAAAAAAAGTTCACCTTAATGAAGTATTCAGTGTTTCTGCTTCTGTATTGTATTGGATCTTACTGCTTTAATCTAAAGGCTTTAATAGTGTTTGTTTCAGCTATAGATAGTGGCTTCTGCCCATTTGGATAATTCATAATTTTTTGCCTTTTCACATTTTTTATTGTATTGCATGTTTCTTTGTTTCTGAAGGAAAATGGAGGCCCAACGTTAGGCAGAAGATGGAATTCCTACAACAGATTTCATATTCAATGGCTCCCTGGTACTGTTGTACTTGAAAAAGTCGTTTTGTCTTTATGCTGCTGTGAAATGGGGTGCCAGAGGAAAGTTAGAGTTCTTCAGACTTTTAGAAGCTCAGTATCTATTGCTCAGCCATTTCTATTTTCCTTCTGGTCAGCCTTACCAAACAGGCATATTGTTATGCCTAATTGACCACTATGCACAAATGAGTAAGTAGTTCAGCCTCTGGAAAGTGGAAACAATTTAGCTATATTAGCACGTTATTTTGCCCTGTGCAATTAATTTCTGCCACACTGACGTTAGGGATAGCTAATTTGCAAAGGAATTCAACACTTCTTTTTGCAGAGAACTCATTACTTTCTGCCTTGAAATTATGTGTTTCACTTAGATTTTCTTCAATACTTAATGCTCCTATCCTTCAGAAGAAAGGCAAGTTTTAATACAGTGGAGATCGTATCTCCCAATTCCAAGCTTTCTGTGGTGCTCTACAGCATCTTGAAAACCACTGAATGTTACCAGTGTTGGTACTGTACTGTAACAAACAGCATTTATTAGTGGCACATGGTATGACCAGTTAGCCATAAAACTTCAGCATGTGGATAGTACAGACTTCCCTAGTATTGTCTCCTTGCTGCTGCAAAATAAGTTTGGAGCAGATCGAATCTGCAAAGGGTTCTGATGCTGGCAGCAGCAATTTTGCTTCCCAAGAAATTTCTGTTAAAAAAAAATAATTGTCTCTTGGTCCAATTGCTCAAGCAGTACTGCCCTCTCGTGGTCCTTCTTGCTACAGCTTGCAGGGAAGAGAAATGCCAGCGGGAGCATTCTTCAGTTCCCAGGCAGAAATAATAGATGCTGTTGGGTTGTGATCCTGTCAAATGTCTACCTGAGTGTATAAGCAGAATTGGCTTAGCTCATCTGCCAAAGCCTGTGAGACAATGCCTTACAACAGAAGAGGATCCTTATCGTGCAAAAACATAGTCCATGTGTATAGAAAGGAATTCCTGTTCAAAGAGAAGGAGCCTAACCTGCAAAGACAACAGCCCAGTTACAATTGCAGACAGAAAACCAACAATAACAAAGAATTTTTTATCTTCACCTGAAAAAACAAACAGCAATTAAAGATGAGTGGTTGGATTATGGAGGGGGCAATGCTGAATGTTCTGAACTAAATAAAGAAATGCTGAAATAAGCCTTTGGCAATTAGCATGAAGTGGCTGAGTTTTTTAGTGTAATATTTGCTCATTTGCCAAAAGACCTATGGCTGTAAATGTGCACTCCTCCACAACTAAATTGGTAATTATTTTAAGAGCATAAAATCCTCAAAGCAAGATATTAAAGAATGTAATGGAATTTAAACTGTAAGGAATCATTCTTAGGCCAAAAAAAAAAAAAAAAGAAAAAAAATCCATAACAAAGACCAAGGTGATGATTCAGTAGATTTATGAATCACCTATTGAAATCAATGGGACAACACACTTGCTCAAGATCAAACATGCGCTTACGTACCTTTCTGAGTCAAAGGTATACAGCAAGGAATAAATTATCTACCAAAGCAGTGGAGGCATCAAGAAATACATATATATAAGATTGAGACATCTTGATTGCTTCGTAGTAGGCTACTGGATATACTGTTGAATAATACACAAACAAACCATTGAAAGTCTTTTCCTTTTCCAAACCAGTTTTCCACTTGTTGATGTAAGACTGTTGCTGTGCAAATGTTATTGAAGACATACTGTATTTTAACAGATTTTAACAGATTGTATAATCACATGCCTGTGCCTAACTGGTGACCCCAAGGGATATTCACATTTCACAACAGCTTATGTTAGGGTAATCCAGCTGAATGGAAAGTCCTCATGTATACTTTGCAGTGCTTCTACCACAACTGAAATGATTATTTATTCTGCACTGTATTCCCACGATGAAACAGGGATTCCCACGAAGAAACAGGTGATTCTTTTAGTGACAAATGTTATGGGTGACATACAACATTTTTTTTTCCATCTGCGATGATTTTTAAAATTAAAATCTTTTTTTCTGGCTTCTGCTTCCATTTTCAGTGGGTTGAGAAGCTTTGATGGTTAATGATAATGCCACTGTATTACCACCGAAGTGCCTAAAATTTGGGTTTGAGACATGGCCAGGTTTTGTTAGTTAGTTTGTTTGTTTGTTTGTTTTCCTGTTTTATTTATTAATTGATTGACTGATGCAATTGGATTCATTTACTACACCTCACTTAGCAAAAGTTCCTCGTGCACCTGGTAGCCATCACTGCACTTAGCACTTTTCTCCATGTAGGAGGTCAAGTATATGAATTAGGTTATTTGTATCTTAAAGCAAATGCATTGAGTTTCCCAGCTATTCTGTTTTTACAGCTTTTTCAGCTGCTTTCCAGTTCTTTAACTGACAGTGTGTACATTACGTATGATCTATCTTCAGACTGGAAAACAGAGGAGTAGTGAAATCTGGGGTTTCTTGTTAGCTGCAAGGCTATGTATCAGACTTTGACCTGGAGAAGATTTCAGGGCAGAGCTCATCAATGTTCATAAATATGTGAAGGGAGGGTGCAAAGAGGACGGAGCCAGGCTCTTTCTCATGGTGACCTGTAACAAGAAAAGAGACAATGGCACAGAACAGAGGTTCTTTATGAAGATCTGGAAGCACTTCTGTGCTGTGCAGGTGCCAGATCACTGGAAAAGGTTGCAGATAGCCTGTGGAGACGACTCCTTGGAGATCTCCAGAAGCCACATGGATATGGTTTTGGGCACCCTGTTCTGGATATCCCTGCTGGAACAGGGATTTGACTGGCTGATCACCAAAGGTCCCCTCCATCTGAGCCATTCTGTGGCTGCTCTAAGGCAGGCATTTGTCTCTCTTCTCTCCTAACATACCTTATTCACTTCACAGTGTTCCTTTTTTTGGAAAAAAAGATTCATCCCAGAAGTTTGTGTGAACTTTCAAGCTCTGTGGAAATGGACTATGATTCATTTTGGAGCAGAGCTGTTACTTAAAACACCTGCAGACGCTGTGGAAAATCTTCTCCATCCATGTCTGATACAATGAATAGGAAATATTCATCTGAAGGACAATAAGAATGCAGCATCAAATAATTATTTCATAGGTTGTCCTCACTGAGAAGGTCCAGAAGCTTCAACCAAAAATTGAATCCACATTGAATGAGCTCAAAAAGAGTTCCAAAAGCAGTGATCATTGCCTTAAGAAGTATCTGTGAAAAGTAAAGGCTAGGAAAACAAAAATTCCACAGAAATGCGATGTGCTACATCTCATGGCTGCTTTTGTGACAACTTGAGCTAACTCTTCAAAAAAGAGCCTTAGAAACCTGTGTAAATTATGTTTCCCTTCTTTGAGATTTTTGGTGGAGGTGTTTTCCAGCAGTAAAAATTGATCTTTTACATAGGAGTTAAGTGGAGCACAGACACCTCAAGTTTGTACGAGCACCACTCTTCAGAGCCTCTGGATAGATGTTCTGAAAATATTTTAGTTTTACAAAAGTGTTGCATCAGAGCTTAAGTTGTGGAAGCCTTGTGCCTGCATGTGTCATTTTCTTCTTGAAGCTATTAATCACATTGGTCTCTTCTCTTGGCAGGCAGGTGATGCCACATTGTTATAGACATGTACTCCTTCAGATTGCAAAAGAGCCCACTGGTATAAAAACACACCCAGGGAGTGGCTGAGGAATAAGTGAAATGAATCATGGACCACAAGAAAGCTCTTCCTGTCATTCAGGGATCACCTGCCAAATGCAGGAGATAAAATATAGAGGGGGAGACACGGAAAAGTCATAAGGAAGAAACACATTGATCACTGAAAGCTATCTTGGTTAGAGTTGTGCAAATAAGGGTTAATTCCTGTGAGAACGATGACTGAAATGTAGAGCAACTGCTGCATTTGGACATACTTGAACAAAATGAATAGCAGTAGTCATTCTCTATGTTATACGTTGAAAAAAGAATGCTTTGTTCTCACCTAATTTTGTGTGTTCTATAGTTATTGCCTTATGCTTTGCTGGGGGAGATGAAGGGATTGCTTTACAAGACACTACTTGCCAACACCTACAGAGACAAAAGAAAACTGAGCTAATTATAAGAACTTTGAAGAGAATTCAAATAATTCATCAGACCATATGCTGGGATACTGGTGCGTAGTGGCAAGCTGGAAATATCCAGCAAAATCCTGAGGCTGTTGGAAATTTGATAGCACAATCTGAATTCTGCTAGTGGTCTTAGCAGAGGCTAATTGTGAACATTAATCATATGCTCCAAATTTCAACAGGCCTCACATCGTTCTTGAATTAAGAATGGAAAACTGACTGTAATGTTTTGACTCCAACTGCAATCCAACTTTTCTTTTGAGCACTGCTGCAATTCTGCCTTTTTCAGCTCCAGCAAATGTTATCATTATGCAATGGATTTATCTAATTAAACCTGTTGAACTTGTGCTTTTAATGTACTTATGTAGGAAGATGCCAGATGACATCACTGTATTCCACGTACTTTGGGATTAAACACCCTGATTCACATCTCCTCAATGATATTTTTCATGTATTCACCTTACCAGTAGCTACAACTTCCTGGTTAAGTTTACCCAATATTTGTCAAGAATAGCTGTGTAAAGTGAAATTATTTTAGTGGAAGTGGTGTGACTTCAGAAGATGGTGCATAGCTAGAATGAAGATGGTGCAGACTACATTGAAGTTAGTGGGAGAAGCACAAATTCTGTTCTTCTGAAGGACAGTGGACCCATCTTTTCAGAGCCAACTAGAAAATGCTGGTCTGGTCAGTTAAAATGGGCATGGAAGAAAACCTACAGGGTATGTATGAAAAGATTGATTAGAGTCTGGGTTATGGAAATTGTGATAGTAAACAACTTTTAGCATAGAAGGAGAAACAAGTGTTCTTCAATCTTAAGACTTGGGAGAATACTTGGACAACAATTGTTTATTTTATGTCTTTTAATAGACCCTGTATAAAATAAACACTGTTTAAATTAGGAAACCATATACACTCATTTATACAGATATACACTTGGTAACTAAGAGTCATCATGACTGGCTGCATCTCTGAAGTGGCTCCTGTAAAATGACGAAATTCCATACTAACTGATACTGAGAACTTCAGCTACCTAAATTGTGTTTCATATGTGAAAATGAGTCATATCACTATAGATGGATTGTAAGATATGACTGTAATGTGCCCACCTTGACAGTGTTAAAAGTAAATTGTTCAATGTAAAATATAGGGACATGCTGATAAAAAATTAAAAATCAGTGTTGCAGAGAGTTATAAAAGTAGTTCCAGAAATAGTCTCTCAGTTTTTATCTTGATCAGAGAGGGTGCAAGATAGCAATTAGAAAACATTTCTATTTCCTTTAAGAAAGTATTTATTTTCCTTCAAAAAAGCTGTCAAGGAAAACTTACGCTACAGCAGCTTTCAGAACAATGCCACTTGTTCTGAAAGAAGAGCAAAGTTTGACTGATTTTTTTTCCAGTCATCATATTTCCTTAATGCTTTTCAACTTTTGTCTTAACATTTATTATACTGTGGTAGTATTCTCTGGTCAACAGTTATTTGATGTTCAGAGGGAACCTCCTGTGCTCCAGCTGGTGCCTATTGCCGCTTGTATTGTTAAAGGTCATCACTGGAAAGAGCCTGGTTCTGCCTTCTTTACACCTTCCGTTCAGGTATTTCTATACATTGATAAGATCCCCACTGAGGCTTCAGTTTTCTATGCTGAAGAGCCTGCATATAGTTATGCCTGTGTCTCTCTTGTACTGGGAAGCCCAGAACTGGATACAGAATATCAAATGTGGCTTTGGCAGTGCTGAGGATAGGGAAGGAATTACCTCCTTTGACCTGCTGACTATACTAGTGCATCCCAGTCTTCTTTGTGGCAAGGGCACACTTACCCAGCTTGCTGTTCATCAGGATTCCTACATCCTTCTCTATTCCTGTCTTCTACCTGGGGGGCCACTAGCATGAACTAATTCAGAGGTAGTTCCTCTTCTCCTGCCAAACTGAACTTCAGGAGTTTTCTAACAGTACGTTTCCCCAGCTTCTCAATGCATCTCTGTATTGCAGCCTGACCTCTTTTGTGTATCAGCCACTCATCTTCATTTTATGTCATCAGTAAATGTGCTGAGGGAGCACCCTCTATTCTATTATACAAATTGTTAATGAAAATGTTAAACAAGACTGGACCCAGTACTGACCCCTGGGGCATGACATTCATTATTGCCTTCACTGAGATTTAGCACTACTGACCACTACCCTCCCAGCAACTTCTTTACACTATTTTCTGTGCAATTTCATGGCACTTCAACAGAGATGAAACAGAATTTCCAATCAAATGAAGGATCATGTTTAAAACTGGTATGTTGCATACACGTATAAATTCCTGTATTTATGCACAGAGACATATCACAAACATGAATAAATACACACACACATATATACATTAGCTGTAACATTTTCCAAGAAAAGGCAGTATGATGGCTTAGCTTACACGCAAGCACTCTTCAAGAGAGGCCCAACATGCTATCTTTTGTTTACTTGGAATGGAGTTACAATGGACTCACAGGTTTATACAAGGAAAGAGTGAAACATAAAACTAATTACATTAATCACATATTGAAATAATATTAGAACACACTGCTCAGTGCTACTAAAGGGAAGAGGAGGAAGGACGGAAGGATTTCTCTAGAGCCAAGGAAATCAGGAATATGCTTTCAGTAGAAAAAGCTTTTAGTAGCAATATTCCTCTGTGTTTCTATGCTTACTCCAGGAATCTGCCACCTGAACACGCTTTTTTGCTTGGGTATTTGTGTTTTCAAAACTATAGCTCTGCTCCTCTTTGATATGACTTAGATATGTGTGCTACAAGATGCCAGGATAGAGGACGTTTTATCAATTGTAAAAGAAAGTGCTGGCATAACATCACGGACTTTTGGGAAGCTCTGACTCACTCTGCAGAGGATGATGGGTGAGACTTGGATGAGGCCAGAAGCCTTTCATTAAAAAGAGTTTCCACTCAATCTGCAGTGTGGGATGGTCTGCAGCAGATCCCCAGGACATAGTTATGTAAAGCGATCCAAGCCTCATTGATTTCTGAGATCTGATCTGCCCCTGGCTTTCTGGCACTTTCACTTTGTTCCTAAGAGAAACTCAATATGGGTTGATCACAGGAAATATCTGCTTTAAAACAAAAACAAACAAACAGTTTAAATCACGGGTAGTGTAGTATTCCTAAAGTGCATTCAGTAAGAAAGATTTTCCTCCCTTTGTACGCTGCTTCCCTTCTCTTCTCAGCTAGAAATTGCTTCCTGAGTTCTCATTTGTAGTGCCTCTCTTCTTCACGGGCGCTGCCCTAAAGCAACACAAACAATTTCAGTGATTTCTTTCAGTTCAAGTAAAAGTATCTGACAATTTAAATAAGCTCCTTGCACAGTGAACAGCCAGAGGTACACGGAGTCTAGCTGAAATTTTGTTAATTAAAAAATTAGGTCTAAACAGCTCCAAGCAAAATAATGAATAAGATTCTATCTCTTTCCCTTTGGTCCATCACCACAGTATCTACGTTTGGAAACCACTTAGAGTCAAGGAGTCTGACAGAAATTTGCTTCATCCACTGCTAATGTTGCTGCCAAACAGCGCTGTATAATCAGCTGTTGCTTGGTGTAAAACTGATACCAGCTCCAACCTGTTTTGCAAAGTTGTCTCCCTACTTCACTGCTGTCAAGGTGTTCTTTCTCCTTCCTTCAGCTAAAACTGATTGACTTTCCCTCCTCATTTTTCCCTACTTTCCCAAAGTCCCAAAGGTTCCTTGGCTTTTCATATTTCACAAAACACAAGTGCTCTAAGAAGGAACCACTCTGGCCTCTGTCAGTTTAGCCATACCTCCACCACTTGGTGTTGCACGTTAAAGAGTAAATTGCTGATGAGGATGCAGTCAAGTGGCTGTGACAGTGTTACACTGGGAACTGTTTATAAGAGAAGAAGCAATAAATACTGGGAGTGGTATACTTTGCAAAAACGATTAAAGCTAAATGACTGGCTTCGCCCAGCCAGAAAAAGAAACTTTTAGGATGACAGGCTGTAGGCAAAACTGAAATCAAGAGTAATACAAGCAACCTATCCTAGGCAGGAGAATTTGACTGACCATATGTGAAGGAAAGGGAATAAGAACTTGCACTTTGACTTCATGAACAAAGCAGGGAAAAAATGAAAAATGCTTATAGGCCATTTCATTAGTAATTTATGAGAGACACTGAGTAAGGAAGACTATAAAAAGTAAAGTTTTAAACCAAAAATGAGACACAATTCCAATCTCCAGAAGGAGAATGAAAGAAATTTTTGTCATAGTCATTGGAAAGCAGGACTGGACTGGAGGTACTTTTAGGTTAAAAAAAAAAAAATTTGTAAGGACTGAGAGTTGAAACTTGTAGGACTGCAAGTATTGTGTGGCAGAGAGGGGGGAAATGTGTTTGAGCAACAGACCAAGAAAGAGGAGAATCCAGAATAGACAGAAAGGATGTATTACTAAAACACAATATTTATTTAATTAGTGACAAATATTTATTCATGAGTTTCTTACCTGACAAGTCATAACACCTTTCTATTAAATGGAAATCAAGGACTGACATAAAAACATAAACCAATCTAGGCATGTTATTGTTTCACATTCAGAAAATCCAAGATGTGATGATAGGGACCCCTGAGTTTCTTTTGCCTATTTTTTCACTTCATAGCTATGAATTAACATGGGGAAGAAATAGTAAACTGCAATAAAATCAGTGAAGATTACTAACGACAAGCCTAAGTAGCTACAACTACTTCAAAAGAGAATCTGGGTACTGAATAAAATGAAAAAAATATAAGTAAAGCAACCTGTTTCTTGAAGTTTAAAAATTGCTTACAATTGTGCTAGGACAGTCACAGGCAGTTAGTTAAAGAAATTGATCTGTAAGTTGTTGCCTCTGGGACAGAGTGAACTAATTATCTATCTCCTGTGTGAAAATTGTCCCATGAAATTAATTTTACTGTTCTGTGGAACCCGTAATACTTCAAACATAAAGTCTTCTGATTTGTGTTTGAAAAGTACAAGTTTTGGAGTATTTTTTCCTAGAAAATCTGTGACAATTGAAGGTAAAAAAGCAAACAAATCAAGTCTGACATGTTATGCAATGCAGACTCCCTTGGGAGGCAGGGATGGCTTTATGGATTAGAAGTCAAAAGAACAAAGAAGAACATTGCATTTTTACAAAAAGAGTCTCAGTGAAGAAACTAAATTAAATGAGATGTTTCCTCCAATGAGGCCCAGTAACCAAAGCAAACAGAAGAATAATAATGAGCCTTGCAATATTACCCGTGAAAGAGGATCAGGTAGCTTCTTTGATGAAAAGTGAAAATCACCCCAAATCAAACAAGCCTCTGCACATCGTCACGCTTTGCTCTCACATTCTTGGCTGCAGGCACATTTCAAATGCAGCCTGGTTTGACAAGTTGCACTGGAAAAATGCCAGGACTAGAAAATCTACCTCTTTCAAACTACATAACTACAGTAAATATAAACTTTTGGTATTGATTTATTAATAGTTTTTCTTTTGAGATACTGAATGCAGAGATCCTTCCAAAAGTGTCTGAACAACTTTTCCCAAAACTGTTTGTCCTAGAAGTTAACAGAGAATGATGAATAACAAAGTATAAGAAAAGACTTGATCAAGGCATCAGACTCTGAAACTTACTTTAAAGGCCATGTTAGAGTAGAGAGCTGTCAGAATAAATTCTGTCTTTACAGTGCTTTGTGCAACCAGGTGAATTCAACAAAACTGTACACGGACATGTATAACAGAGCTTGGTCCATTAACTTCTACTGTTATCTAACTTCCTTTAGTTTGGGGTGTGATCAGATTAGAGTGGAATAATTCCCCTGCAAAAAGATTCACCGAGTCACAGAATTCCTCAGGACAACTGTTATATTCCCTGCCACAGCTACACAACATCCCATGCAGTGAAGGACAACTTTCTAACTGCCTGGTAGAGGTTTTCAAGGAGGCCTCAGTCAATGGAACATTTTCAATAATTTGAATAGGTGAAAGGAATACTGCTAAGTACCGATGTGCCTCTTTCTATACAAAGTAAAAAAAAAATGGATGGCCAGAACATTAGAGATTTTCTGAATATACCTATCTTACTTTCACTACAATCTCTGTTTAAGTGGGAGGACCAGATGGATAAGGGCTGGAATATGTGATAACAATTTCCTCTTATTTTATGCTTGTTCTTTATGCTTGTTGATTACCTTTGAAACTACTGGGAAACCTCCTGACAAAAGCATCTTGCTGTACATTAGGTCAATAACCTCTCTTTAAGTCATCCAATAAGCACGTGCTCATCAAAAAAAGAATGCACGACACCAATTAGACTTCAGGCTGTAGTTCTGCTGGAGCAGTGCTGTGTGTAAATTAGGAGGAGGAATGGTTTAATCTGTCTTCTAGAATCAAGGTGAGGATGATGATGGAAAATGATTGGCAGCTTTCAGATCTGCTACTCATTAGAAGGGATATAGACTTTGTGCATTGCTTGTACTGTTTATTGCTTGTACTGAGGCAGTGAATCTGTGTAATATGTTGCAGCGTAGATATTACAAGAAAGCATTCATGTTTAACAATATACTTTTTAGCATCTTCACATTTGCTGGTGAAAGCCTTGAGATCAGGATTAGATCTGACACAAACACACAGTACTGCAGTCTCAAACCACAGTGCAAGAGCTCCCCACTGTCCAGGAACACAAGCTCCACTAACTCCTGCTTAACGCTGAAATTTGGAAGAGTGTCTTGCCTTTCTTCATCCACCTGATGCTGTCTTGGTTTCTGTACACTAAGCAGCTGTGTCACTGAACCCTCAAAACTGATCACAAATGTATTCACATTGCCTGAAAGATCCATTTTAGGACGTCATCCATCAGAATGACTCTTGGACAAAGTACATAGCTTCTGGGAGAAGGGCCCAAAAGCCTCTCCCCTTGCCTCCCTGTTGCTGAAGTTTGCTCTAATCATTAGACGACAAAATTATATCCTCTCCAGTGTATATTTGCTCTTTTCTCTCTGATGGACTATATTTGAAGTCACTAACTCCTCACAAACCTTTTACAGAAAGACCAAACATCTCACAGAATCTTGAAGAAAATTCCTCTCAGGAAGAAAATGCACTAAAGATGAAGTACTTTGGTACTGAAATTTAGGATCATTAAATCTTTTAGAAGAAATATATTTACATTCTACAATACACGTACATACAGTTATATATAAAGTTGTGTGCCTACTAGCCACACCTGTATGGAAAAAATGTTGTTCTGCACATATTTGAAGACTTCAGCAGAACAATGAAAACATTGATATTTGGTTTATTTGTGCAAAATCAGACTTCTTGAGACCAATAACTGAAGTCAAATCATGGCTAATTTCACAAGTGCCCAAATTTCTTCAATTCCTAAATAATTTATTTTCAGTGAGTGTGAAACATATGTGAGATTCTTCTTACATTTTCTAGCAATAGACATCATAAGGAGAAAAGGTTTTATCTGCTGAAGTAGACTAAATGAGCAATTTATCCAGAAGTCTTTGGGAAAATAGAGTGCTTGGAAGAAATCACCTTGAAAGGAAGCGTTAAGAAAAGTGGACATTATTCAGCAACATCCACTCTATTACTTGCTGTTGTCCTCTGCCATAATTCTGCTCACTCTATAGAACGTAGCATAGTAAAAATGGGTTTCTTGGAGAAATGTACAGTAGTATTTAAATTAGAAACAAAACTGAAAGGGAAAAGAAGAAAAGAAAACAAAATCTATTTTGGCCTGAGAAGTTTTGTGAAATATATAGGTCTGTAAATTTGGCAAGACTAGTGGGTGCCAGATGATAATTGCAAGGGGCCCTACAGGCACAAGCTCAAGCCAGAACTTACTCTTATTAATCACAGAAGATGTGAAAGGCCAAATGTAGTTTACAGTTAAGGCAGACTACTGCAGAAGAGGAAACAGGTCATACAGTAGGAAGATGTGTCTTCCCCCTCCCTACCTCTTGGCAAGACATGTCTCTGTGTAAGTCCAGTAAGCAATAATGAAAGATGCTCGAGAAGCCATTGTGTCAAATAAACACATATATGCACCTGGGATAAAGTATATGCAAGAGCTGCAGGGGTGAAATATGTCACACTGACTAAACCGCAAGACTGCTAGTATTCAAACAGTTTGGGAGTTCTAAATTAGTGATTCAGCTTGGGAGAAAAAAACTCTGAAGCTTGAAGCATTCACAAGGCTTTACAAATCATAGAAAATCTTAGGAAATCATGAAAGAAGAGGATTTAAAAATATATATTTAATGGAATGTCAATGTTAGGCTTCCTTAATTTTCAAACAGTTCACCTGTTTTCACTGAAAGCTTGAATTTAGAGCATAGAGTGTTGCAAAGTCTTCTGAAGCACTTTCAGTAGTGGAAATATATGTACTGAACATTTTCTTCAGAAAGAAGAAAATCTAGCCCTCAACATACAATGATTCCATCTTTGAAACAGCCAATTAAAATCTGCATCCAACAAATCTAGCAAAGGGGCTCAAAATGTCTAACTTGAGAGGAAAATAAGCACAAATAAGTATCACCAGCAATCTTAAAGGTCCTATGGGATGAAAGATTTCAATTTGTCTGTTCAACAGGCTATTAAGACATGGAGGGAGATAAGCATCAATTAGCTCTAATCTCATAATCAACTCCTTGTGAATCTCAAACACGAAGCTATCAGAGCTATATGAAAGTTACCTGAACTCAGATGTCATTAGAAAATGGATGAGATCTTACAAAACAAACCAGGCACGAAAGCACTAAAACTGGAGATGTAAGTCTCAGAAATCTGCAGTCAAATAAATACCCAAACCTTCATTTTAATTCTTCTCTGAATGCTAAACTGCTCTACAGCTAAACTTTACTTATCAGCCTATGTCTAAAGAAAAGGAATACTTTTTGTACATAGTATATATAGAGAGAAAATGCTGTGTTATAAGGATCTCAAACAGAAGAGAATATTGAAAGTCTGCATTCAACTGTCCAAAACCCATGTCACTGTATATATTCCATCAAGATACTTCCAAAGAAAAATACAGACTTTAAGAAGAATCAAATAGTGAATTGCCTACAGCTAGATTCTATGTATAAATTTGCCTATATAAAAGGAACTTCGTTGGAATTTAAACTTTAGTATAAATTCTAAACTATAATGAAAGAACTTTGGATTTGCTTAATACACCACTTGTGTTCATAGAGGCCATCTGGTGTAATTTCATATTTGGCATCCCCAATCTGTCTTTAGATACAGATTTTTAATGTTTATCATATTTCACTTCATGATTTTTTTTTTCCTTCCTTAATACGAGATCAGAAGAATTTACAATTCACTGGTGGGAAATAAAGATTTGGAGCTCTAGGTATAATAATGTAATCAGTATGTAAGAGTGGGAGAAAATCCAATTTTTTTTCTGCATTCACATGCTGTTATTTTGCTGTTCTGAAGTATCTCAAACTTTCTAGAAAGCAGCTGGAAGGCTGTTTTCAAAGAAACAAAATATATTTGGCTACTTCAAGATATTTATTACTAGTCTGTTAAGAAAACATGGAATATTCTGTAAGCGTTGTTTTAACCTCAGGTGGATAACTTGAAGGTTATGTTTACATAGGTTTTTGAAAGAAAAGTAAAGGTGTAATGAAGGAAACTGATTCACAGACGAGGAAGTGTCAAGCTTTCTCTTAGAAGGCAAAATTGGAATAAATTTGAAACGAAGAGACGGTGGTGGGGAGTCAAGTCAAAAAAGCAAGACATCTTCAAATATTAGTTTCAAGGTGTAGGAAGTGTCAGTGAGATACGACACAGTGCTAAAAGGATGAAAGCAGGAAGTAAGGAAAATATGATCTAGAAAGGGCAGGTCCCAGTAGTAAACAAATCATGTAAATACACAAGCAACACTCTGATCATCAGCAAAACAGCTGGAACTTTGTCTACTTGGGAGGAGGATGCACTGTTTAAAGAGCATTATCTCGATAGATGTGTTAAGTCTTTGAAAATCTGGCTGCACAATGAGAACATCAGATATGAATTTTGTCCCGGTATCTTGGAGCAGGATATGCTTTGCTATGCCCTACAGGACAGTATAGAGGATTAACTCAATTACAGCTTCTCTCACATTTTAGCCCATAGGAAGAGTCAAACAAAGCACATGAAAGATTATTCAGTGTATAAATACTCAAAGCTTCCTCTCTTTCAGAGAGAGGTATCTGGGTCAATAATATCTTCTGTGTCTCAAATTTGTCTATTGAAGGTGACATCTTAAACATTGTGTATATTAATTATGGTCAAAATCACAGATAAATCTACACTATCCTGGTCCTACTATTGGTATTTTGTGACCTCAGACTCAAATAGAGGACTACTGTGAGAAAGAAGCAAGCCCATTATTTGAGATTGTCATCACATTATGCCTAGTGAAAAACTCCCTTTTCTCCACAAAGAGTTCAAATCAATATGCTGAATTATGTCACCAGTAAAGGCAGAATGTGTCCAGAGAAGGGCAACGAAACTGGTGAGGGGTCTGGAGCACAAGTCTTACGACGAGCGGCTGAGGAAGCTGGGATTGTTCAGTCTGGAGAAGAGGAGGCTCAGGGGAGACCTCATTGCACTCTACAACTTCCTGAAGGGAGGCTGTGATGAGGAGGGGTTTGGCCTCTTCCCCCAGGCAACAAACAGGATCCGAAGAAACGGCCACAAGCTGATTCTATGATTCTGTGATAAATACAAAGAAACAGATAAGTTCAAGGCAGAGATAATAGAAAATAAAGAAAAATAGACAGTGCAGATAGTTCTGTGCCTTGTGCATCAGTAGAAGAGAGCTCATGAAGTGGAAAGAGGCATTTGCTCATCTATGTATGGCTGAAATTGAAAGGGCTTAAAAAGAGAATCCAGATAACTGATGGATGGCTGAGAGAAATTACTGATCATTCCTCCATTACTGACAAATGCTAAATGTAGAAGGCTTTTCTTGGTCCATGCTTTCTTTAAATAGCAGGTTCCAATGGATTTATTTGTGGTAAATCAGCCTTTCCACAAACACACCTGTTTCTAGAAACAGCTTCATTGTGCTTGTATCAGTTCCTTGTGGAAAATCCCACTAATACAACATTAGTTTGCTGTTTGTCTTACTATGTGCCCTATGGAGTTCTGGAGAATAAGGAGGAATACAATAAAAACAACCTGAACACTACCTATAAATAAAAGGAAGGATTACAGATTAAGAATGACAAATACATTCCTTGTATAATTTCAAATGAGTTAACACAGGTCACAGTGACATACTCTGTGCCATGCCTTATCTTATTAGGGATTAATATGCTTTCAGAGAAAGGTTCACAAAATCCTCCTTTTATCTTGGGATTTGCTTCCTAACCACCTTTAATGAGATGAACTTTCATAACAAGCACCCTTAGTAGTTACATCTTTTCCCACTGTTGAGTCATTTGGCCTAATGCAGTGTTTCCCTTGGCACAAGAAAAAAAAGATGCTTGCTGTAGCAAAAACAGAATTTCACTTCTGGATTCAGAGAGCAATCTTGTTCTGTATGAATGGGGGTCGAGGTAGCAACAGAAAAAAAAATACGTCAAGGTAAAAACCATCTAATTTGATGCTCTTGTCTCTGGGAAGGTTTTGAAAATTCTTTGTGATACACATAGGATGGTCAGCACTCTCTGTCTGAAGTAATGGGCTGTAAATGTCTGTGACCCTGCACGATAAATAAGAAATACCAATAGGATTTTTATGTCTAGCATTCAGCACGGGATGTGAAAAATGATTCAAAAACGGGCATGACTGAGACAATCAAACACATGGGCTCAGTGTAACAGATTAACTGCTGCATTCAGCATGCTGATGAGCATGTCTGAGCACAGCATACGGCTGCGCTGTACCAGCACAGTCACTCCCACAGTCTACTGATGTGAGGCACAGCTACGAGAGTGTTGTTCTGAGAATGTTGTTTGTTAGTGAGAACAGGTCTGAGAGATAACAAATTCTGTCTTGAAGAAATAAAAGGCTATTATAGGTGATAGAGGGATTGCTGGCTTTGGAGAATGTGCAGTGTCCAGAGCCATGCCTCTACATCAAGATGTAGATTAGAGTCTCTGTTAGGTTATACTCCTTTTGTATGCTGCCTAATAGACATAGTGGCAGGAAGGGAAGCAGATAACTTCATGGTCCATGAAAAGTCATTTATATTCTTTCTGTCTCTGATACTCCGCTTGGTTTTGTTCACATTTAATTATACCAAAATTAATTGAAGAGAAGGTGTGACCTTCCAGACACATTTGAATGTGGCCTGGTCCAATCAAAACTTTCTATCTCAGTTGGCATTTCTTTTCTTCCTTTTTTTCTCTTTTTTTTTTTTTTCTTTTTTTTTTTTTTCTTTTTTCTTTTTTCTTTTTTTTTGAGAAAGGCACTTTCTTTTCAACATCATTTTAATACCAGCTTTTCAGCTGATTATATGAACAGAATCAGAGAACGAAAAAGATGTGCTACATTCTCTCCAAAGAATTAATACCACCCCAGTATTTCAAAGTTCTTTAACTGCAGTAGGTTTAAGGCTAGCCACAGCGGCCAGTGTCTGACCAGTTCAAGCCTTTTTAGTGTGTTCACTATCTCTCTCCTCTAGCTCCCTTGAACTCACTGCAGCATATATCCTGCCAGTTCAAACAGAAATGTAGATAGTGAGTAAGCCTGCTAGAATGCAACAGTCTCTTCACTGCTGCTTCCAAAGACCCAGATCCTTCCAGCAGGAGGTTTTATTTCTGGAACAGCCTGACACCACTACCCAGGAGCAAAGTGTACAGCACACATACATATCCACAAACACATTAACTGATCACAAATTAATCTGACGTTGCAGTGGTTGCAGTGTAAGAGTAAGAGTATATACGTTGCGAAGAGGAGTTCTAAAACAACCCATAAGAATCAGGACAGTGAAAATAAGCTACTAGCCTTTGACTTCGATGACCATAACCCTCACTATTATTCAAACCATTCTACAAAATTAAATTAGGCTGTTGTGGGGAGAAGCTTCTTTTGGAAATTCTTCCTATATCATATCAATGCAAATATTTTATATAAGGAATTAGCTATACCTCTGGAGAATTTCAGATAGCTTTTTTTAAACACTGTTTGTCCCCAGAGGGCATCATCACAGAACTCCCTGTTGTTGCAAGTAACCATGCACATTTGGCACTGTCCTCCCTTCTTTCCTTTCTTCCTTCCCTCCCTCCCTCTCCTCTTTCCCCCCTCGCCTGTTTCCCTCCTCTCCTTCCTTCCTTCCTTCCCTCCCTCCCTCCCTCCCTCCTTCCTTCCTTTCTTCTTTCTTCCCTCCCTTCTTTCCTCCCTCCTTCCCTCCATCCCTCCTTCTCTTCCTTCCTTCTTCCCTTCTTCCATCCTTCCTTCCTCCCTCCCTTCCTTCCTCTCTCCCTTCTTCCCTTCCTCCCTTCCACCTTTTCTTTCTTCCCTCCCTTCCTCCTTCGCTTCCAAGCAACATTTAAGCCTGAACAGCAATTGGCCTAAGGCTGAGGCAGGCTAGTGGTCTGGCAAGCTTGTTCTTAAATCTGTTGCTGTTACACAGAATTTTTGTGTAACAGTTTTGTGCTACATCGTCCACAGTGAGCAAGTCTGCATAGTGAAAAGTACTCTTTGTTATATGATAAAAATGCAGTCATTTCAGTGAATAACAAACACTCAGGAGTTCTCAAGCACATATTTTAAAGATTGTTATAATGATCCAGATTTTTAAGTAGCCCCCAAATGCTAATAAAAACATCATTTTCTTATAACCCTGTCCAAAAATACATAATGAGAGTGTATATGGTGGATGAAACACCCCACTTAAGCATTTAAATGGATCTAAAATGCATCTTATTTCCTTGTATGACTGAAAGGAAAAGGACCACCAACATTTTCTGCCTTCTGGTCATCTGGAACCAATGCAATCTTTCTTTTTCTCTTTCCCTCTTATATTTTCTTTCTTCTTTTTCTTTTTGCTAAAACTTATTGCAGTTTTAGCACCAGTTTTTAAAGATATAATACAACAGTATCATCTAGAAAAGATAAAAAAAAATCCAACAGATCAAAGGTAATTAAAAAAATATTAATAACCCACAAAAGCCAGTGGAGGTTTTTATTAAATTCCCATCACATAAATGGGAAAAGTCCTATTCCTTGGCACTTGTGTTCTAGTGGTTATACAGTGCAGGAAAATGCTTCATGCTTATGTCCACTGTGTTTGGAAAGAGATGTGGATCATTCTAATTTTTTATCAAAATTTAGTAAGCACTTTCTGATAATAGCAGCTATTTGACCAAGTCCTTAGGAACAAGCTGAAAGAGGTATTTAGTCAGAGAAGGTCACACTTACTCCGATGCCCAGTGTCACGGACTTTCAAACAGTTCTGTGAACAGACAATAGCTCCCTTGAAAGCCTGAGAATGAAATCAGGAGACTTTATGTTTCAAAACGTTACTTTCTGGAAAGTGCAAGTCTTCTGTAATGTTTGTGTTGTAACTGTCCATTAAAAAAATTTAAATTATATAAATAAATAGAAAAAACATTGTGTTTTCTTTGTTTGCCAATCCCTGTCCAAATTGTAAATAATAAATCTTTTCTGCTTTCCATCTGTGCTGGAAATAGCTACAGCTCTCTCTCTCTGTGGCATGCAGGATAAAAGTGAATGAACACATAGCTCTGTTTGGTTTCATTGCTCTGATGAAACATATCGTATGATGTGAGTAAGAGCAAATGAGTTTTACAGCTGGGTGTTGTGAGCAAGTGTGCTGTTAATAAGCTCTCACTGCCCTTGATGAGCTAACATAGCTGACTGGCACCTTCCACATTTCCCACTCAATCTTCAAGATACATGTCCTGACCAGCTGGCTGCTTGTGCACCTGTCTGCAATATCACTCACTTGGTAAAGTCAGCAACAACGCTGACTGAGGATGTGGCCCTTGGGCCTGTGCACCAGGCTAAGGGGTACTATCCCATCTGAAGGGAGCCAAGAGGGAAGGGAAGCATGGAAGGATCTGCTCAAAGGCTCCTCTTGTTTAAGTTGGAAAGCATCTCACCAGTGTTGCTGGTTAATAGCAGACAGAAGACCACAAGTATATTTGGATGCAAGGGGCACGTTTTCACAGTCGAAAATGTGTGATACCCCACCCCTGGAGGCACTCAAGGCCAGGTTGGATGGGGCACTGGGCAGCCTGAGTTAGTGGGGGGCAGTCTTGTTCATCCAAAGGGACCTGGATTGGCTTGAGAGACGGGCCCATGCCAACCTCATGAAGTTCAACAAGGCCAAATGTAAGGTTCTGCATTTGGGTCAGGACAATCCCAAGCAAAAATGGAACAGGTTGCCCACAGAGATTGTGGACGCCTCCCTCACAGACACATTCAAGGCCATGCTGGACAGGGCTTTGAGCAGTCTAGTCAAAGGTGTCCCTGCCCATATAGGGGAGGGAGGAACTAGATGATCTTAAAAGTTCCTTCCAACCCAAACCATTCTGGGATTCTGGGATTCTATGCTTCTATGATATGAGCTCAGTGTGAGGTGGTGAGTGGTGTGTATCAGCAGTGGTAACAGCAACAGTGGGACACCTCTGCTGGTGTAGATTGTTGCAAGCATGGCACGCAGGCTCTTGTTCACTGCTGGTGAGAATGTGTAGGTAATGGTGGTGACTGTGTTGAAAAATCATTTTGTAGCTGAGAGTTTGCTCCATCAAACAGTGTTAGCTTGTCATTTATATCTGTTGTTTCCACGGAGATAAATAGGACACATTACTTTTAGAGTGACCTACGCATAATTCTGCGATTCTATGAAATTGGATGTTCTGGAAAAACTTTCTGTAGGCCATTGTTTTCCTTGGGAAAATAAAGCAATTTATTGACTGGTGATTTGCAGGGCCGCCTGTTGTCATGCCCTGAATCAAGACTTAGCATTTTTTCTCCCAATAACAAAACATGATCAAACTTTTCCTGACAAACATTTTCTAAATACGTGCTCTTTATGATACGGAGAACACAATCCAGTTTTAATCCTAAGCATCCATATTTTGTTTATGTTGTAAAAAAGACTTGCAGCTTGCCAGCTGCAAACCATTCACAGAAATCCACAAAACAGATCTTGATTTCTGAGGCCTTTTTTTCTTCAAAGTTTAGTGGTATAAAGCTGGAATGACTTCATTCAAATGGAGTATTGCAGAGGCAACAGCATTGGCATCTCAGCAAAAGTTTGCTCAAGGTTAGACCCTAAAACACAGCCAGAAAGGAATTCTCATTGCCTCTTGAGCTCATTTTTTCAAGTCCAAAAGAATTTAGGAATTAAAATACTGTTTAGTTTAATTCCTATATAAGCTGACTGGACCAGCACTGAACAAATGTGTCTTTACAGTTGGTTCAAATATCATATATCAGAATTCTTTTCTTTTTCAATTTAAAAAGTATGATTAATACCTTTAATTTTGAAAACTTTTTTTATACTGTAAATTTTAAAGAGGAATAAATGGATAGAATGTTTTACAAAACCAAATCTAACCCAAATTAAGTTATTTCAGGTCAAGCAAATTATCTAAGTTGACCCAGAGTATTTTTCTTCCTTCCTAACCGAGGAACACAAAAACTGCTTGAGACACCCTGTTACCACAATTTTTTTCTAATTCAATCAAAAAGAAAATGCTGTTCCCATTAACTTACCACACAGAGTCATGAAGTTCATATTCATTCAGACTTTCCCAACTGCCTGTCCCAGAAATATTCGAGGCTATCAAGTGTGTGAAGTTCACAAATGAATAGAGTCTGTGAGAGGATAACTTCAGTGAGAAAGTAACCTCACTGAAGTTATCCTCACTGTGTGTTGGTAGCTTTGCCACCACTAGAAAGTTTTGAAAGTGTCTGCTTCAAAATAAGGCAAATGGAATATGCAGAACTCCGTGATGGACACTACCACATAAGCTGCTTTTGTGATGATAGTCTGATCAATTTAGAAGATTTTTTTTTCAGGTTAGGATAAGTTGGCTTTCAGCCTCAAATATGTTCCTAAAAATCAGGAGGAAAAAAAAAAAACAACAAACCCACAAGGTTTTTTAACATTTTCCCTTTATCTAGTGTGTGTGTTCAGCATGCATAGAGCAACATTCCAAGACAACCAAATTCTACCTGGTGTCCCTGTAATATTTCTGAGTAAAGTGGGGTTGCTGCAGTTTTCTCAGAAGCACTGGCAGAAGATAAAATGACAGCATTATTCACCATTTGTGCAGAAAGATTTCCATTCTGCAAAGGAACAGTGCTGCTTTTGTCCTTCTGGCAGCGTATGTGTTCTCAGATGACAGCCGTGGTGTTTCAGCAACTGGTGCAGGTCATCATGTTGCAAAAGCTTCCTTACCAATGTCCTTCCTTGGTAAGCCAAAGCGAGATTCATCCCACTTGGAGTAGGTGATAGGTCTTTAATCACCGTGTAATTATCCTGCAAGAACTAACGTGATGTCACGACACTTAATAATTGAAGCCACATCCTACAATACTAGTAAAGTTATAGACAGAGAGATTAGAGATTAGAGTGATTGCTGATAGCTCTAGTGGCACTATCTATGCCCAATATATACCAACATTGTCTCAGGTACCTGTTGGAATGTACCTCGAAAATGATAAACATTTGTTCAATAACAAGGCAGATGTCTCAGGCTTTGAGAGCATTGCTCTCACAAACCAGCTGTATGGACTTGCTTGTTCTCCAGGTCTCAATCTGGCCACCTGTCCCTGAAGGGAAACCATTCTGATGCCCACAATGTATACTGCACTGGCTTAAGAACCATGCACATCAGATTTGTTACATGAGGAAAGAGAAGGCCTGATGCTTGCAATAAGTGCCATTTGCCGCTCACCACATTGGCGTCATAAAAGCATGTGATTTGGCCGTGGCTGTCTGAGCACTTCACGACGGGACATTATTCAGAGGTTGCCGAAGCAAAGGCAACACTGTGGGCATCCCAATCTCAGTCATAAGAAATGCCCCCATCAGATGTACATTTTGGAATGGAGATTGCAGGATACTGCTGCCATTAAGTGAAATGTCTATGCTGCCCGCTCAAAGCAGGCTTAGGTGGAAGGTGAGTGGCCCTAAGGCTGCATCTCACAAGTGAAGACAATGTATTACTCCAGCGAGTGGGCAGCCAGAAATCTGGAGGACGAGAACAGCACACCAGTCTGAGGCCGAGCAAAGACATGACTCAGACCAGGCCAATGGTGGTTTTGATTAAAGGATGCTCACACACCAGCTTCAGATGGCTTCATTCTCCTTCTCTAGGGCAAGAGCTCTGAGTCACTCAACTCTAGGTAAAAAACTAAGCACACTGCTTCCTCACTTATGCGGCAGCATTTATCATTCTTTATTTCTGTATATCATGCACAGAGAGGTGATGCCACACAAGGATATCCAATTAGTCAGACTGAATAATAGTGGAAAGGAAAAAAAAAAGCCTTCGTGAAAACACCAGCTATTACTGATATCTGTTTAAATGCAACAATAGCATAACAGTTTTTATACTGATTACAAATTTGAGTTTGACATTTTCACACCAGAAACATATATATATATATAGACATATATATATATATCTATATCTACAAGGGTATGTCTGAATGTGTATATACTTATTTAATGCAAACTGTGTATACAGATACGGATATTACAGATATGCATTCCATATATATATATATACATATAGGTGTTTAGCATACACAAAGCACATTTAAGTAGCATTTAATGCAAAACACTTAAGAACTTTGAACAATGACGCCCATTTATTAGACTAACAAGACAGACAGATCTGCAGTCATTTTAACCAGCATTCCTAACCTTACCTAAAATATTTTCATCCATAATATGACAGTACTATTCCTAAAAAAAAAAAGCACAAAAATCTAGCATTTGGTTATTAATATAAAGTTATTTTCTTTATATTAAAAATCGCAAGATATAGCTGACGATCAAATTTATCTTTGGAAAAAGATGAGATAGAATTTATTTAAAGCAATGAAAAAATAATCGACGTCAGAAAAAGCTATGATCTTCTTTTCTTTAAGGAGATATTCTCTAGCATTTTCCTTGCAAATATTGTCTACAGGCCCAGGCAGCAATGATTAAGCTGTCAGCCACATTCCCTGCAGAGATGTGCCTTGAGTTAAAATCAGTTACACTCCTGATACTAGCTAGAGAAATACACCGATATTCAGACTGCAAGCTTAAAGTTCACTGTCCCAGTTATCTGTTATATTCACTGCCCACTGTGTTTTTTATGCACAGGGTTCTGTTTGGCATTTTTCATTGAACAGTTACAGTACAGGAGCACCACAAAATGAAGTTGTCATCATGCACTACAGGCTGGGCTTGAATTCTAATCAAGGAGTACAATACCTTCTTTCCCTTGAGATATATGGTTCGGTGCTTCCAGTTTTTCTGTTGGGTGTTCAGGTGGTTGCTAACAGATAAAACATAGAAGGCAATGTGTTTTTGTATTTTGAAATGATAAAGGGTGCTGCACTCTAAATTTCATAAAAAGACCCTGCCCAACATCTGCTTTGAGACACTTGCAGCTACAAGCAATTACATCCTCAGTGATAAGAACTGCTCATGACCTTGAGATTTTATTGAGTATTTCCCTGTCCATACTGACATTTTGGACTACTGTCAACTTGGAAGAAAGAATACAGTCTGTTGAATTGCTATGGATAAATGTAGGCTGTTTGGGATTTTTTTGCAATAAACCTGTGGTATGCAGACGATGCTTTTCATTAAAGGAATGTTCTCATCAACTTGATTCATGGAAAGTTACTCATCTTTTTACCTCAAGGAAAGAATAGGTATGTAATGCCTGAGAATAGCTATTACATCACATGTGAATAGGTGGTCGATGGGAGGCAAAGTTGTGAAAATTTACAAGGCAGCGAAGATTGCCATGTAATCTTTTCTCCTTTATTTGTGTTGCATCTGTAGGAAATACTCTGCAATTAACATACTATGAACATTCTGGTCCTGTGAGATGACCTCATACTACTGGCCTTTTCCATCTCTGATTATGCTTGAAGTGCAAGTTACAGCAGATATTCTTGCATTACTAAACCCATTGTCATCACTTGCTTCATTCATTCCATGATATAAGATGTAGTATCCTGTGAAAGCACTGTGTTTACACATTGTTATTACAGGGTACTGATGTCAAACTGGGAAAATGCCATTAGATACATGCTTAATAAGTTATTGACTTTTGAGAAATGCATGGAAAAAAAAAATAGATAATGCATACTTGGAAATAAAGTACAGATGAAAAAGTGCTACACAATCCTGTGGTGTGCTACACAAGCATTGTCAAAGACAAGGGAAACAGGAATATGAATAAGTTTTCTGAGGTATAAGATACAAACCACTGCAATTATTTTTGTGAACACAATTGACTGTGACTGGGACCTTCCGATGTGGCCTAATGTCTTTCTTACCTGACATACCCTGCCTTGTCTAATCCTAAGTGTGGCTCAGATAATCTTGCCAAATATTTGCCTGGACAACTCAATTCCATTTCAGCTTCATGTCATATTAATATGAGATGAGGTTTTTTGTTGTCTTCTAAGCACCTGATTCTGTGTCTGAAAAAGAAACAAGCCTTCATTTGAAATTTGCAGAAACTGCTGGAAGGAAGCTGGATGTTACTTGAAAGCTAGAGAGCTATGCTAGCCATGTGCTATGCTTGATCTAGGAAACCTATACTTAATGACAGGCTTTATTAGTTTAAGCATAATATCATGCTATCACAGCAAATGGTTCTTGTCCAACGTGGCTCGGAGGAGCTTGAGTCTGCCCATACATGTACATGTGAGGAAAGCTTTGCTTTTATTCTACTGGGCGCACATGTTGAACACCCATGTTTCAAGTCTACAACTGACTAATTTAATGCCACAAATATAACCCTGAACATCTTAAAACCTTTGTTCAGCTGTGATCACATCCTGGAGTTGATTAATATCCACAAATGTTCTTCTGGCTCCTACAGGTCTGCCTGGTATGCCTGGGACTGCCTCAGACTTGAAAGCATTGTATGAGTTAGGTATTTCTCTTTCCCTCTAACCGGTAGATCTTGACCAGTGGTTGTGTTCAGTACATTCCACCCCGGTCTGACTTTGCTCAAAACACTGTTGGGGACTGAGAAACACTGCCTTTTTTATCCAGAATGGCAGTGGTTCATGTACTTGTAGTCATGTAGATTGTCTTTACACCGCTCAGAGTGAAGAGACAGCATTCATCTGGAAATAGCTGTTTCATTGTATAGCTTGTTTTTTTCAGCATTTATTGCAATGAGGATGGATAAGGAGAGAAGGTTGGACTTGAGTTGTAGTGATGGTGATTGGCTGGTAAACTGCATTAGGATCCAGTACCACCAGATGTAGCATATACCACCAGTATTTCTTTTTGTAACTAGAAGTCACCAGCATTTCACCTCACAGTGTATTAAAAGAAAAAAAAAGAAAGGAAAAAAGAAATGAAAAAGACTGAGCTGTCCATCTGAAGAGAGCAAAATGTGTTTACCTCAAGAAAATCTTTAGATTCTCAACAGAAAGGATGATCCTCCTCTGTAAAATCTAGATGAATAGTATTGTAAAGCAGCTAAAAAGGATTTAGAAAATATTCTTGTCTTCACTGCTAATTTTTCACCACTTTACAAAATTTCTCACGCAAATGGTCACATTCAAAATTGCCACATTATAGAAGGAAGTTGACTTGATGTTGGAAAATAAAACAGGAAGGCAGTAGATGGAAAAATATGTTGCACAGTAATACAGCAAAATTACCACTGGGGTTTCTCCTCTCCTGTCAGATGGTAATGACAATACTGCAGTATAACATAAGGAGATGGTAACAAAAGGCATTTATCCCATTATTGCCATTATTACTGAATTCCTGAATGGCTAATAAAGGAGGAAAGGAGACCTCCACTAAGTGAAAAATAAATCTGGCTGCAAATGCTTTGGTAATTGGGAATTTCTCCTGAATTAACTTAAAAGATATAGGGATGGATAACCAAGTAAAGTAATACGGACTTTATCTTGAATGAGGAATAGCATTTTTGTTGGATTTTTTTTTTCTTTGCTGGCCACTTAAACATTTGATACTTCTATATGCTAATTGAATCTGGAAAATATATGAACATTGTTCAAAGAATATATGCTTATTACGTCCCTTGTTGTATCACTATTCTGTGCATCACTATGGTTACTGCAATAAAAAGGTAGATTTTTTTCCCCCCTGTTGTAACTTAGCAGAATAGGGCATAAATATTTACTAAACAGCATAGAAACTAAATCTCCAATGTTCTTTAAAACAAATCTCTAATTGTGGAACATAGCTCTACTAAATTACATGTTCAAACAAACATTCTCTGCTAGGATTTCAGCCATTTCAATGTTCATTTTGTGCTAGAGCTAAAAGGAAAAACTCTCTTCTGCATGTAGATTTATTTCTCTTTTACTTCTTTGATCACATCTAGGGTTTTTCTGGGTATTACATTGTAAATCTAAGCATAAACACTCCTGGGATAGTCAGATGCATGCAAGCTGATTCAATATTTGATGAAACAAAGAGAAAACCCAAGCTCAAAAGTATTGACTAATCTAAAATTAAACAAATAATACCCTGACATAGTAAAACGGAATTCTTTGCCAAGATTTCCTTGGCCTCTTGTTCTCCAGCAAATATTAATGTTTTTCAGTGTCCATGGCTCGGTTAAAATCTCAGATAGACAAGTGCCTTAGTTCCACATACCTGTTACGTTTTATTCTTATTTGAAATAAGCCCTCAGGACAGACCTTAAAGCACTCCGCATTCATATGATTTTAAGCAAGCTCAGGTGTGACTAAAGTACCCACGAAAGGTCTCTGGTTTCTTCTTTTTCTGTTCCATGTTCCACCCCTTGCTTTATAACACATTTTTGGCCAGATTCCTGAAACAGCTCAGCCTGTAAGCTCTGTTGAAATCCTGACCACACAGCTCTGGGGTCCAAATGGAGCAGAGCCCATTGCAGAATCCATTCTGAAAAACGCTGGTGTGGCTGGCAGGTCTATGCAATAAAAAACAGCTGCTTGTAGCTTGAGAAGTTACCTCGTTTGGAAATGACCGTGGTGTGCTGTTCCTATAAGTAACAGCAGTAAGATTAATGTCCTGCTGCATATTCCTTTCTGACCAGCAAATCTCAGGACTGGACATTTGGCTGGACATTTTGTTCTGCTAGCAAGTAGAAAAACCAAGTATTAGCTATTAAAATATACCTTTTAGTCTCTGAATATAGCAAATAAAATGCCAAGTTTGGCAAACCTGCTCTGCTTTCACTAACCTTCCTCAGATTAATGCTTGTTCTCATGGTCATCTCCTGGCTCAGAGAAGTATAATTACAACATTATTCTGTGGGGACAACCTACATTTCCTGTTGAATTCAGCAGAAGTTTCATGAAGACTGATAATAAACTATAAGAATGTCGAAATCTTATCTTGCCTCAGTAAGTGCACCTGCTGATGACCTTTGTAGGGTTTCTTTCCAAATAATTATCTAACAAAAGTGGAGTGAGTTTTGTTAAGTGCATCCTCTTAAAGCACCTGCTGGCTTGCAATCTGTGGGAATAAAACCAAGCCTGTTTCAAGGGAAGGGCATACAAAACTTGCTGAAATCTTCGTATGCTCTCATCTAGTATTAAACCATAGCAACTACAGGATATTGTTTGTAATTTTAATTCCTAAAACTACTAATAAATCACTAAAGTACATAAACTTGTCAGTAGATGGTACTGAGCAAGACTGTAAAAGGGACTTGTGACTCTACTGGCATTGAAACTACACAAAGATAGCTTGTAAAACAATTCACTGGCTGAAAATGAGGGAAGCCCTACCCAAAAAAGCAATATCATTAGTCATTTTTTATTACGCTGTGTTTGCGTAATTCCTCTCCTTGAGGGAGGTTTTGAACAGGAAGGAGGATGGCCTTTGGCTGCAGAAGTACAGGTAATAGTATTGACAGCCACTAAATTTGAATGTGTCATGCTTGCTAACAAGCAAAACATGTAATACCTAAGATGCAATAAATGAGAACAGCTTGAAAACATCCATTACTCTGTTTCTCTCCATCTGTGTAATGTTACTAATGAATTCATTTATTTTGCATTTTTACAAAGCTTTAAATTAAGCAAAACTTAAATCTATTCAGAGATTTTCTCTTCTACAGGATTTCTTTTTCTGCACACCCTAATAAAAATAAAAATGATGATAATACAATTAAACATTATAGTAAACCTCTGGAACTGATATCTCCAGAAAAGGACAGTCTTATGTCAAAGTACTTATGGCAGCTACAAATACTCAAAAGCTGTCTCTGTGTAAAAATAAAAGAACAGTGCCATGCTTCCTGAGCTAATTTTCCAAAACGGCTGTCCATTTCCCGGGCTACTTTTAAATAGTACTGTCAGATTAAGATTTTAACCTGAAGCTCTCCTAGTTCAACAAGAAAAGATTCAGCTCCTGGTGTCTACAGATGAAACAGAAACCTGCTTCCTGTATATTTCAGAAGTATTTCTGCATCTTAGGTGTCTGAAGGAGGAACCTGAGACCATTATGAAAAATATATAAGCAAGTAAAGTGCAATATCAAGGTATTCTCACTTTTTAAGTTTTCTTCATAAAGCCTGGGTCGTGACTCTACACTAGTAGTCAATTCAGGTGATAATACTAAATGGACAAGTTTTTGCAATGGAAATATTCTGCAAAATAAGAAGTGGAAGAGCTTAGCTTCTTTGTGTCAGAGTTTGCTCACACACGCTCCTTCGAGACCACCTCCAGAGCAGTGGGTGCATTTATGCGATGGCCTGGTGTGCCTGATGTACAACCTTAATGACTACAGGGACATTTTACAGCTGGAGTTAACTAGTGTTCCCTGTCAGCCATACATACAAGCTCTGGCCTAAGAGGGATTGTTTGTCAGAACTTGGCTGGACTTTATTCATAAGCTGCTAGCACGATGTTTTTGGTTGTCAGCCAAGTGATTTAATAGTGCTTTTCCACAAATGCCTTTGCACTGAATCTGTACGTATTCTGGAAGGACCAAGTCCTATAACTTCTCCAGAAAACTCTAACAAAGCTGTACAAGCAAAGACGCTGCTGAGATCCACGGGGTTTACTCCTGAAGTCTTGCAAGTATATGCTCTGTGCAAGTATCAGAGTGAACAAAGAAACTCACACATTATCTTTTAGCATGGTTTTTACAAGTGAGTTGAATCAGGAACAAGGACAACTTGTCCCTGTAAGGCAGGGAATCTACACTGTAGATACATACCAATGCTCAGAGTCATTAGCGCCTTTGGTCTGCCAACTGTTTCTGTGGACAAATGCAGTTATTATAGCAGAATTCGGATAAATTTAGCCATCTTCTTGTGTGTAAAAATCTTTGGCAAACATTTTATTTTTCTTGTAGTTTCAGCATGGAGGCCGTTTCCAAGTTGTTACGGAAGCCACAGCCACTGAAGTGCATGCCCACTGTTTTTTTTGTAGGATATGAACTGCACATGAACTGTATACTAAAAAATCAAGGAAATGCTATGATTCAATGTTTATTTTTTTTTCATGCAATAATTTAAATCTTGTATTAATTAAATGTTCATTGAAGCTGGAAACTTAGAAAGAACTTTGCTATGAACCAGATGTAACTTCCGTTACCTTTTTGTCCACTTAATAGAACTGTTAGGGTTCTAGGCTAAAATTTATTATGGCATTTGTGGTGTTTTTTAATGAGCAGATCTTGCTTGCTGTGCTGTAGCTAGAGTACTTACTAACCTTTTTTTTTTTTTTTTCATCAAAACAGTAACCCATGAGAGAATATCATCAGATGGGACAATGACTAGTCAGCCATGCCTCAAATGCTTGACCACATACTTTGTCAGGACCATGGTGTCCAACCTTTTGGCTTGCCTGGGCCACAGTGAGTGAAGATTAATTGTCTGAGGATGATGTTTGGTTGTTGTTGAGTGATGAGTGCTCTCCTGGGGCCAGGCCAGGTCACTCAGGAAGGAAGCACTGCTGCCATGACGGTGTGGCAGAAGGAGCAGGGGTAACTAGTAGCTGTACAGGACCCATGTGATTCACAGGCTGTGGGTTGAACATGCCTGATCTAGGCCCATAAAAGGAAAGTCCGAGGTTAGGTGTGGAACTGCAAGTGTCAGTAAGGCCTTTCAGCAATGCAGCACTAGTATCTTCCAGAAGTAACTCAGGTGCAGGCGTGGAGATTAACTCTACTGCTTATTTTCCTAAGGTAGCTGGCCATAGCAGTACTCTGGCTAGTTTTGCCCACTGCTGTCCCAGAATCAGGGGTCCTGAAGTCTGTAGTGCAGAAACATCTGTGTGAGTTGCACATGAGTGTGCTCAGGCTAAGAAGCAGTTTAGCTGGTTAAACCCCATATAATGCATGCTTCCATTTTGCCTCTATCGTTGCACACTGATACCATGCTTGAAGTTACTTCCTTTGTAAAACAATGGTACTCAGTGAAAAACCTTCATACAGTTCAAGTTAATAAGTGAGCACCAGTTCTTCAGAGGTAATATTCAATTTTCTCCCATGCCAGAATTGCTCTAGTACTACAGCCATTCAGAAAATAAATATTTTTTTTCTCCTATGTTGATCACAGAGAAACCATGGAAATATGTGAATAGTCCCAAGAACTTAATTTTTGGTAGATTTGTTAGGATTTTGACAATAAATATCACAGGCAAATATGAGGAAGATTCTGTTGTAATCATCGATTTACAGCCTTTGCAGCTAGATTTTGGCAGGGATGAATATGTGACTTTTAAAGGATGCCAGTGGCTTTCTTGACACGTGTAATCATAGCAGATAGCTAGCTGTTTAGGACAATAAGTTATTTAGGAGTTATTTTGTATTTTCATTAGCTTGACAGAGCCTCATGAAGTCCATAATCCTTTGATTTCATTGGAATGCAGTGCAGCTTTCTGTGAAAGAAATTAAAATGCAACATTTTCTTTATTTCTGCCTTTATTTTCAGTGCAGGCTTTACAAACTCTTCTTAAAAAGATTGTCTATTTGTTGTTGTTTGGTTGGTTTTTTTTTCATCTGAGTGAATTACTTTTGTTAAAAAAAATACAGTAAAAATGCCCTAATAGAGGGCACAATCTTAATTAAAAATACTCAAAATATAAATGATCAGAACATCTGGAACTTGAGCAAGGCTCATACAGATGTTATTATTTTAAAGCCAGTAATGTAATCTATAACACTTTTTGTGGTTTCTGCTTACAGAAGAATGGCTTCCAAATTTTCATGTTGTTAAGAGGGGAAGATTCATTTATATCCTTTTTTTTTTTTTGTATTTAACTCCAAAATAAATATACTTCAAAATGAAACGAATAATCTAGAAGATACTGGAAAAATTATATTGCACCCTTATCTACAATTAATTTCAGATTTTAAAGTAATAAGTTAGACTGAAGGTCCATAGCATGTTGTTTGTTGTTTGTTTGTTTGTTTGTTTCAGAAAGTGTCTTACTCTCTCTGCAAAAACCAAGGGGAACTGCTGAATGTTTTATACCACCAGATGAGGGAGACTGAGTTAATTGTTTTTGATCTCTGCAGGAAACTGGAGTATATGGTCCTTCTGATTTTAAAACTAACAGCTACGTTGCCTAACCTTAGATCTGAAGCATAAAATAACAAAAGAAGGGAAACAATGTCAGGTTCCAAATGGGAATAAATACTGTCAAAGAAAATTTTGAGGGGTAAGCAGATTCAAGGGCAAGTGGGAATGGCTTTCATATTGAAGACACATTGAAAAAGTACTCAGGAATTCCATTTCTCAGGAATTGTCTTATTTTTAACCAGTTTCAGCCCTATGCAGAAAAACTTCAGCAACCTTGGAGTTTGTTTGCCATTCCCAGAATCCAGAGTGCCATGTACTCCATGGAAGAGTGGGGAAAAGTATCAGATTAAATCTGCTTTTCCTGGTTGGTAATTATCTCGAGTGGAATGTTAAGAAGCTTTGTGACTCTTGGGTAACAGAGCTTGTTTATCTTGGAGTTTGTTTGATCTCTGCCAAGCTCCTCCTGCTCTTTGCTCTCCAGTGACAGCTGCAAGCACAGGTTCTTCTGGGTCATTCAGCCATTTTATGAAGCCAAATGTGTTCATTTCTCAGCACTCTGTGCAGGGCTGTAGGGATGAGTCATGAAACAAAAACTTGATAAACTGAAGACCCAGCAATTATGTTTCCCAAGCCTGAAAGGGAAACATCTGAATTCTTTTCTATCCACTTTTCTAAGACCCAAAGTAAAGACAATAAAATGAAGACCACCTCAAGCTCACCTCAAAAAAAAAAAAAAAAAACAAAAAACAAAACCAAAAATGATGTTTAGTGCTTTGTTGTCATTTGATTGTAATAATGATCTCTGGAAGTCACCTGTTCTGGGACCTGGAATATCTTTAGCCTGGGAATAGTTGGCTTCACAATAACTGCTGTATGAAATGAGTTCAGGACCTGTTTGTTATGCTTTTTCAGAAAACTTACCTACGAGTCCTGTCAGCTCCATTTTGATTTCCTCCCAGTTATTGCTGGGAGCCCACAAGTGGTTTCTGCGTCGCTTTCATTCAGAAAGTCTCTGAAGTCAGCACTTTATTTCTTTGAAGATAAAGTGGCAGCATGGCAAAGAAGTTTTACACTTGTAAGCAAACTGTTTTTTATAAAAAAAAAAAACAATATTTTGTTTCATTGATGTATACACTGTGATAAAGGCTCATTTAGCCATGCTGGAACATAGCTTGCTAGAAACATTCATAAAGGCTGTTTAGCTCTATTAACAGTTGCCGTGAGTGCTCACTTTTCTTATTTTAACCACATGTTCATGAGGCCATTTTCTGCTGATGTCATGAAAAGTCTAGTGTCTCATGCAAGAATGGCAGACTGACATAATGCAACAGAATGATGCCCCTTATTCTGCATTGTTCTGAGGTCTAAGCTAATGTGTTTTCTTTTTTTATGGAATATTTTTAAAGAGGCATGTTGGGATTTCAGTGAGTTTTTTGTTTGCTTATTACTGCACCACCACATCTTAGCGTACAGTGGGAATTACAAGTTCAGAAGTAAAAAATTACCTTGTGGCAGACATGGCAATTAATTTTCATTTTCTTTAGGGAAAAAAAAAAAAAATGCTGTGGAATTCTTCTAAGTGGCTGCAAAGCTATTTAAAAAACAAAAAAACAAAAACAAAACAAAAAAAAACTTAAAGTACAAATTCCAAAATTCCAGTACTGTTTGCATCTATGGATGGCGGGGGGATATGTGTGCAAGTGTACCACACAGGCCTAACATAATATGCAACTAACTTAATACCAGATCTGACACCAAAGAAATCAGCAAAAGCAATACAATAAAATCTTCCCTGTACTTTTGTTCGTTCTGGATGAAGTTATGTCTGCTGTGGCTTTAGTTCAAAGTAGAAGCAATAATGTCCATAATTAATATTTAGTACTGAAAGGGAAGTAAAAAAAGTGCCCCCCATCACCAGAACTGAAGAATCATAGTCACAATTGGGTATTAAAGCATTTGCAGCAGGAAACCTATGTTTTTAGTGATTTTTTTCCTGAAGCAAAAAATGAGTTAACCGGGTGAAATTTCAAGTTATACGTTAAAAATAAACACCTGGCAGAGTACTGCTACATCTGGAGCACACAACAGTATTTAAATTACATTTGGCTTGTCTCTGTGTGTTTCCCAGATGCTAGGGCACAGAGAAGAATAATTAAAAGCAGTAGGTTACCATGGTATTCAGTATACTGCTATTGAAGAATTTGTGTTTGTGATTTGAATGAAAATCATCTGGGAAGTCACGGTTTTGGTGCAGGAAGATGACGTTTATGAGTGACAATGAATTTATGAAAGCCATGCTCTGGGGCAAGAAGCAAAGATTTCAGAGCAGTGAAAAGCTATAGGAATCACGGTGTAGATAAATTAGAAGGGTACTTAAAGAAGAATAAAGTCCATCTTGCTTAAGAAGAAATATAAAATGCATACATTAACGTATCAACTATTATCAACTATTGAAAGCTAAGGCCCTGATAAAGAAGAAAATGCAAGCAAAATAATGTTGGGTACTGACAAAAAATATGAAGAATGGAGAAAACTGCGGTAGTTGGGCTGCTTTTCCAGTGATCTGAGCTCAGGTCTCAGTTCATCTACAACTGGGTTGATTTCCAGATTGCATAGGATGCATTGGAGGGGCTGCCATTTACTTCCCACCTCAAGAGAGGACTCAGCAGACTCCTGTAATGTGCCTGCAACTTTGGATTTGAACACACAAAAGCATACAGTGACATGACAGCTGAATATCCCTTTCCCCACAGACAACTGTTTGCAACCACATTCTGAGAAAAAAAAGAAGAAAAGAAAAAAAAAGGAGAAAAAAAATAACACCTTCTCAACTTTGAAAAAGGCCTGTAGTGAGCTTACGGCAATCTTGATGTGAATGCCAGGAGCTGTAAGGAAATTGGAAGATTTTCAGCACTGCCTGGTATGGTCCAAATAGATAAGGGTAATCTGTGTTTGATTAATGTCTACAAATTCCAGATGAGCATTTTTCTGAGTTTACCAGGATTTCATTCAGTGTTTCATTATTTTTCATCTTCATCTGAAAAAAAAAGGTCCATTTTGTCTGTATCTAGTAATCACTTTATCTTTCTTCTGTTCATTCTTGTGCAAACTCCCTAAACGTTCAGATGTTATGAGTCAGTATGGGCACTTCCCGAGATATCCGAAAGCAAGCAATGATTTCAAGGGTGAGCTGAGTTCTTTGTATTTGACTCAATTTCTGAAGTTGCATGATGCAGTCATCATATGTGTTCTTGCTTTTTTTTTCATAGCTTGGCAAGTAACAAACTTTTGTTTTAAATTCATATGAAAACTGTGACTGTCATGTATGCTCCTGTCTCCAGGGGCTGAAGTTTAAAGAATGAAACCAAACGGGTAAGACAGGACGTTGGGTTTCAACCCTGTGATGTGGAAGATCACTAGAAGCAGAAATTGTGACAATAATATGGGTGTCTGTATTTAACCAGAATACTTATGTAATAATACCTAATGAAGTCACCTCATTTGAGTTTATTTGCAGGCTAATTCAAGTATAGGCAGTCTGCATTATGCAAGGCTAAAATTTTTCCTCCATGGGTAATGTGACATCCCCTGGCAGGGGACCAACCACACAAAGAAGATGGGAAAGGATTTTTTTACCTCAGCCTCCCCTTCACAGCTTGCTGACAAAACTCAGCTCAGCAGCTGCAGAGAAGGAAATGGCAGCTGTGGATCTTTTCACATTTCAAGGTAATGCAGTCACATGCTGCTTCTCACTCCAGGTCACAGCAGAGCCAACAATGAGTTGCCTTGCATTTTCTTCTGCATTGATTCTGAAATGCTCCAGGCTCCTTATGGTACCACCTAAGCTTCAGAGTTGTCTTAATGTAAAGAGTAAACACTGAAGGATACTTCCTGACATTTTTCTTTTACTTTGCACACCCTCTCATTGGTTTTAGTGGAGAGAGAATGGGTATATCAGGAGCTGGTAATCATTTGGTTTACTTTCAAAATGATCATAAATAAATTTTGGTTATGGTTACACCAGACTGGCAGTGTTTTTTCCTCTATGCACTTTTCTTTTTGAGGAAGTAATTGTAGAGTTTAATTGCAGTATAGAGTGGTTGTGAAAATGCTAAGCTTTAACTCTTTTCATCAAACATATGTTTAGTTATGAATTTTCTCCTGAATATTTATGATTGTTGCTTAGCATATTCCTTCAGAAATAGTCTCTGTCTCCCCTGACAGCAACATTGCAAATCTATAATACATTAAATATCAATTCTCTTTTCTTATAGTGCATCTGTATGGATTTCATGCAAACTGTGGTAAAAGATTTGGCCATACCCCAGGATCCCATGTTTAGAGTCCTGGTACTGGAAGCCATTGCTCATATGAAAAATCCTTAGTCAGATTTTTGTGTCAACATTCTCAAATATATTTATTAGACCTTACTCAAGGGAGTTACTCAAAGTCAGGAATAAATATTGAGCAAAAGAGTGTTTAGCTGTGTAGAAACGAGTAAAAATGCAGACAACTGAAACCAAAGTAAATATACCTCAATTTTAGTACCTTTAAAATTGAGAACTAATTTTATAGTAGTTCCTTAAGTCTATGTGAGCTATAAAGTAAATAGCCTTAAAACTCAAAGTACGTCAAATTGACCAGACAGAATTTTAATCCAGCAAAGTAATTTATAACCATATGAGGCTCCATGCTCAAATAAAGGAAAGTACACAAAATAATCAATTTATAGTAATGGAGACCAAAGCAAAAAGAGAGATTGTGAACAACAGATGAATATCCACATGAAAAGCTACTACTCTTTCATTTAAAAGAAGCCAACCAATATTTCTAAATAACTTTTTCATAGTGATATACATTTTGCAATTAAATTTTCAAGTAAGTTTACATGGGAATAAGATCCCAAATTAGGTAGGGCGTCACAATGCCCAGTAAGGCACGATTTATTTGCTGGTATTCACTGACTGAACATTATATTCTATAAATTCACACTAAAAATGTAATTGCTAGTGATATGAAGATTTATGCAATTGTATAAGGATTTCAAGTATGCAAAGACTGAAAGCTGTAGAGGAGTTTTATGCCAGGTGGTAAATTTCTGATGATTCAAAGATCAAAATCTGGTAATGCATGTGTCGTTGCACATTTTGTGAGCATTATTCTTGTCTCATTACATGGCCACTTCAATGGAGTCTTCTATTCACCCTATATCCTTGTGTTCCACCTTGCCCAGTGGATATCAGCTCTGTATGAAAATATTTCATGTGATTTCCACTCAAGTTCAGGCACATTAAAAGATAGGGATGTACATAAAAAATTCCCTCATCAAGCCAGGCCATGGTGAGCACTGGAGGTGTTCCCAACCTTGGGCTCTATTACACATGCTTCCTATTGCAAACTGGAATTTTACAATTGTTATGATTTACACAGTTATTTGAAAGTAACATGTGAAGTCAGCTTCTGTTGGAAGTGCTTCTTGAAAAGCAGAGTGCTCTGTGCTGAAACAGAAGCAGCTGGATTATCTTTGCACCACTAAAGGGTGTCATCTGGACCGATCAGCATGAGGAAGATAGCACCTGTCATGCGTACTTCATTCTGACATCGAGAAAAATGGTTCTAGTTAGTGAAGGCTTCCATGAGTGATACTAAACGAAACAAAACATAACAAAGGTTATCAGTCGTAAAACCTGTTCTTATTCTTCTCCAAGACCACAGCACATATCATATTCATAAAACCAGACACTTAGGCAACTCCTTTTTATTCCTGTAAATAGAGAAAGCATGAGGTAGTTCTTTCTGCCACTTGGCCAACCATCTTTGGAAATGGCTATTACACACTGGGAGAAGAGACTTCCCAAAGCACTATAGAGACAGGAGTTTGGAGAGAAAAGAGTTTCTAAAGTCATGGGGGTCACTGGTTTGTTGGCTCATAGCCTGTATCTGATAGTTGTTTTTGAAAACTTCCTTCTGTCAATATTCACTTTTTGTTCTGGTTTTGCTGCAGCATTGTTGGAAAGCTGTGCTAAGTAATCTATGGCCAAGACATTAAAACAGACATTGTTTTGTATGTCAGGGCAGCGGGCCTCATCTGTGTCAAAGACTGACTAAGATAAATGTCAGGAAGGAAAGAAGGATACAGAAATTTTCACCTTTCGATAATTAAAAGGTTTTGTTCTTAAGAAGCAGGCAAAATTCCAGCAATCTTCTCTTTCTCTTACCACTGATATGCACTGTCTCTTTCTCTGCATGTGGATGGCTTAACCAGGAACCATAAGGTTCTGGTTTTGGTTCATAAAGTGCTGCCATGATCCCACAGCCAGAAAACTGGGAAAGATTAAAGTTACCTTTAGTATGTTCAAGAAGGCCATTTTTTGCACTTGCTAAACAAAAAAATGAACAAGCAAACAAAGAAGATACATTATCAAAATATTATTCAAATGTTTTCTTAAAGAGAATGTATGTTGGAGGGATGCCTGGAACTGGCTGCAGTAACTTGCTCTTTTACAGCCTCTCCTATTTTTTCTTTTTCCTGAGGATATCCCTGCAAGGTTAGACGGACATTTTTTCCTTCCAGAAGTAGGACTCACTTGCAACTGAGGAGCATCAAGCAGGGGGTAGTGTCTTAAGTCCTGCAGGTCATCAGAGCCCAAATTGAAGCAGTGCTGCTATGGCAGTGTGAGCCACTTCTCCGCCATGATCTCGCCACATTGCTTTTTTTCTTCAGCTGCTCTGCTAGCCACTACAGCTTCCCTTGGATTTGGTGTTGAATCATGTCCCCAGCCAGGTGACACACAGTATTTAGTAATATATTATCTATTTACATCTATTTACACTTCCATTTCTTAGCCCCCAGCTAACTCTTAATTTTAGAACAATTTTCTCCTTCCATTAAAAGGAAAATTGAAAGCAAAGACTTTCACTCTCTGAGCTCTATCTTGTTCATCACAAAGTTGACATCTGTTCCATAGATGTGGTGGGAAAAGGCTCACTTAAACATTGTCATGTAAGCCAGATTTTCATTTCCATTACTGCTGCAAACCATTACCATTTTTTCACTTTGTGGAATGCCCTTTCCATTTATTTTTAACAGAATTTTTCCCATACACAGTAAAGCAACATATGTAAAATGTTCGGGCCTGTCTCCTAGCCCTTTCTACTTATTTCCTCTTCTTTCTGCTGGATTCCTATCGGGTACTTTGCTGCTTTTTGTAATCTTTTCAGAATTTGTTTTCCTTTTTCTTTTGGACAGATAATTTCTCTACTAGGTGCTGGGGACCAGATTTTAATGTCCAGTATACAGTATATATGCAATATACAAAACTGATGAGGCCTTAATAAGAAGTTTTCTATCCTCTTTCCTCTCTTCTGTCCCAAAATCCAGATCTTGGAAAATCAGAGACTCAGTCCAGTGAAGAGAAAGGAAGCAAAGGAGGGGCAAGTGGTCATGCCTGAGTATAATTTGGTTTCATTTCCATTCCTAAGAGTGGTCATGTTGTAAAGGAGCAAAAACATTGTGGATGGAATCAGGTCTGAGCAAACATGCTTCTAATTGTGCTTGGGTGAGCTTTCACCCTTATCTAATGTAGAAAAATGAATCTCTGGAATGAAAAAGGGAGATTTGTAAAAGAGATTTGTCAAAGATTAGACAAGAACAGGAAGCTGGCAGAGCAACAGCAACTTTTTCGGACCTGATAGCAGTTGATCACTTGTAGTTTGAGACTTCACTGTCCTTTACTACAGATTTGTGACAATGCCACACGATTTGATACTGGGAGATGTTAAAAGAAGCACTGGAAGGCTCCTCAGTTTTGACAGCAGGAATTCCAGAGAACTTTGAATAATTAATATTCTTAATATATTAGTAACTTAATATAGTATATTAATAACTTAAATGAAAGAATAACTTCTTATGATGCATTATACTGGCTACATTCCTTTCCTACTTTCTGAAAAATAGTTGTGTTCTGTGTTTGTTTCATACTTGCAAGCAGGGGTTTATCTGGTTTCTACAGGTGAACTTTATTTTCATTAGTGAAGAGGGTGATTAATCTTGCAGCTCAGTATGGGTAGTCATGTAAAAGTGTGTGACTACAATAAGAGTTGATGCAGTGAGTCAACAAGAGGATGGAGATTTCTGTTTTTCTAAATTCTATAGCTGCTAAAGAACACTTTGTCCTTCTTTACCTAATCATTTAGAAATAGAGAGCAATAAATAGTCCAAATATTGCTCTAACCATCAGGAAAGCCAACCCCGTGGGTTTTGCTGAATATTACAAATCAAAGCTTTTGCAGAGGCATTTCATTCTTCTTAAAGCACACTGAGTACAGGCTGGGATTTGACTGGAGCAGCCTTTGCTGTGAATACATTTACAAAAGTTTGCTGTGCCCAAGCAGGGGCACGAACACCACCTGCAGGTCCTAGTTCTTCTGTCAAGGAAACTGAAAATTCCCTCAGCACCCCAGGACAGACACAGGAGGCAATACACATCACCATCTCTGGTGACAGAGCCTACCTGCTCCACCTTTACAGGTTTGACAATGCTGAAGTGAGCTGCTCTAGGAAAACTACAGGCTGCTAAATCCCTAGGCTACAGCTGCTTCCAGGTACAGCCAGTGCCCAGGGGCTGCTGAGTTGGACTGAGATATCAGAGGTCTTGTATGTGAGCCTGGCCTCAATTCCTTCAGATTTGTGCCTTGGGAAATGTTAGTAATACTTGCTCTGAGGCAACGCTTCAGCTCTGATCTGTTGCCTTTGCTTCTCCAGGTTTGCAACAATGGTCACTGTTCTGCCCCATATACAAAGAAGTATAATAAAAGACTGCAATCCATATGAGAAAGGAGAAGAAATAGAGCATATAGGCAGTTTGATTCCCCACATGACCTTGGTCTGACAAAGTTTCCTCTTCATACTTCTTAAAATTGACTCAACATCCTTGTTTTTCCTCATTCTCCTTTGCTTCTTTCCAGATTGGCTTGGCTCTAAAGACTGAAAATCAGGGGCAATAAAAGTAGGAGGGAGATATATAGGGAAAGGAAGAAAACTACCTTGTCCTGTAATGGATCACAGTATTTCACTGGCTTTTTATTTTTATTGGTTTGTTGGGGTTTTTTTTGTTGTTGTTGTAGTTGTTTTTTAATTTGGTAATAGCAACCTCTGGTGGTTCATAGGAACTTTCACAGTTCATAGTGAATATGTTAGCTATAGAAGTGCTTGCGTCAGAAACACCACTATCTATTCCCAGATGAAAATTGTACTTTATTGTGAGCCAGCTTTCCAAGATTGGAAAATGATCCCACTCTTCTCTTACACCCAAATTTACTGTAAATTACTCTCCTCTTCCCCAAACAACACCTAGTATTTCCTTTTTTGTGTTGGTGATATGCTTCAGATCATGTCTTATTCAGGATACAGAAAAAGCAAGGGACTGCAATTGAAAGTGATCTCACATCTGGCCTCTGCTTTGAAGGCTCTGCCAGCCAGCTAGTGAAGGCAGGTGCAGGAATTATTGTTATTCCAGTTTTACAGATAAGGAAAGCAGGCACGGAGAGATTGGTTCCCAATCTGAGTAGCATATACAAGGAATGGAGATGAGAAAGGTGGCAATCCGTACTTAAAAAAGTATGGAGAAGATAAAATGTATGCAACAGATGCTTCTGTTCTGGTTTTGTTATCAAAGTTTACAGTTCAGAAAAGAAATGAGAAACCTGATTACAACAAGAAGGGTATAAGCAGAAACATCCTAAACATTTCCTGCTGTATTCAGTCCTTTTAAATATTAGATGCACATGCTTCAGGCCTCGTGTGTCTGCTGCAATATTATGTTTAAAAATGGAAAAGAAAGAAAGATTAAAAAAAAAAAAGGAGCTTATTTGCAGTTCTTTCAGCGAGACTGCAGTGCGTGAGCTCTCCCTAGTGGGATCACAGATGCCTGCACTGAAAGAGTTGGGACTGGTTGCACTGATTCCCCTTCAACTTTTCCCCGCTACCCACATCTACTGGCCAAGTATTCACAAGAGTTCTGTTCTACAAATGAATTTAGTTGCAACGAGGATCAAAGATTCAATGAAGAATCTTAATTCTGAGAGATGCACAAATCTTATTTCATGTAACCCTCCTGATGAATTTAGAATCCTTGAAAAGATTTTTTCCCCTGCCTGCAAGAAAGATGAAATGATGAAAGCAGCTTCAAATGAGAGAATAATTTCAGTTTCTCAGTGTTATTCAGTTTTAAAGATAATTTTTTGTTTTACATCATTGCTTGCTAAGCAGAGTTCTCCCTTCTGCCCCAGAACACACATGTACAGCAAATGATAGTACTAATAATATGCAGATCTCTTTCTCAGCACTCTAATCCTGGATTTTAAAAAGTCAATGATCAGAACAGACTGTGATTTTGATGAGGGGTTTGTCACATAAAATTTTAAAGTACAGAAGCATCAGCTAATCCCTGTTAAAAATCTTGCCAGTTTTCAGATAGAATTGTGATTTCCTCATGCATGCATTTTTGAGGTGGGGGAGGGGGAAACAGTGAACTGCCAAATTAAAATAGGCAAGTGAAAATTGCTATTACCAAATTTAAATTAGAAATAAGAAATACATATTAAACATTGCAGGAGATTAGTTCACTGACTGAGCTAATTCTGAAAAGAACATGTCCACCATCTCCTAATGTTGTAATGTAAAATCATGCAAGTTGGGTTGCTGTTCCAGAGATAGGCCTTAGCCTATGTAGTTGGACATATCTATGACAGGCCTTAGTCTGTGTAGTTGGACAGTGCAATAGTAACTGCACAGAATTTTCTGGCCTTTGGTCTAACCAGATGAGTTAATGGTCTCTCTGGCTTTAAAATTATGAATACACATTGCAAAAGTTCAAAGAATTGATTGAGAGTTATTTGTGACACAGATGTGCTGAAATTTTGCCCCAGTCACCTTCTCAAAATAAAAAAGATGTTGATTTTAGTAACTGTTTCTGAGCAACCTTTCGTTCATGTTCATCATAATTAGGTTAAGCTGTTTTGGGGTTGGTTTTTTTTTTTTTTTTTGAGATAAAGTCTGGACTGGCTGAGGTTACATTTTTGAAACTATGAAGACAGCTGACTTCTACAGAATTCTGTGATTAACACACAGAAGGCACATGATTTCTATAGACTAGTGTAATCACGTCTTGCCCTCAGTAGCTTAAGGTAAGTAACTATCCCTTTACATTAAAGTAATTCTGCTATTTCATAAAGTTCATTGAAGAAAAAATTCTGAGATCAACACACACGCACAAGTTGCAAATAATTTTGGCTTTTATCTTTTCAAATATGTCTTTTTAGAATGTCAAAGTCTAAAACAATCCAGTGAAAACAGGGATCCCATCAAGGTATTTATGTAAAGGAAAATAAAAGTGCTTTGGAGGAAAGTCATTCGGAGTGATGGTTTTACATTAAATTCATCTGAAGTGTCACTGTGAATAGGGAGGCATCTGTACAAAGTTTTGTTGAAAATGAAAAAATACATACCACATACATCCAGTGCCTAAGATGACTTTGCATTCATCTCAGCACCTTATCAAATGTTATCTTTGTAGGTGTCCTATCTGTGGATGATTTAGAAAAAAAAGGCTTAACTTCATATCCTATAGGAACAGTCACTTCTTAGCCTTAATAAATATTGAAAGAATTTCTCTTTCACATCTCTGTAGTGGTCTGGCTTAAGTATTCCACTTACATAATGCAGCACAGAGTGTAATAATGAGAAACTATATTCTGAAATCCTGCAGGGGCTGTGTGAGTTTCAGTGTGCATCTCTTGGACCAGGGTGGGAACATATCAAAATATCAACCTCAAGCCAAAACGTTGTACCCACAGCATTTCTTGGAGAAAAAGTTTGGCAGAAATTGAGAACAAAGAGGAAAAATGCAAAGCAGTGACTGCATTCATTTTCACTATATAATTCATATTAATATTCTTGTTCTAAAACTTCTCTTTGACAGCCTATGGCTTCTGACAGACTAGGTAATACTATACCATAAGAACACATGGAGCAGACAGAGCAACATGAGCAGGCTTCTCTGTTTCCAACCCTGAATTGTTGTTAGCTAAAATCGTCACTCAACCCTTACATGCTCTTCTATAACCTCATGTTCAATCCTTCTTCCATAGATAAGACTGATGGTTAACACCTGCAAGAGATCAGATTTTTTCATGTTTTTCCAGAGGTCTGAAAGCTGAAGAGTGGAGAGAAAGCAATAAAACACATTTAGCTGGCATCATATTTTTCATATTTATGCTGCATATGACAATGGAGACTGTAAATAGGGCATTAAAAGCATTACTATTGAAAATGTGAGAGTATATCAGTATATCAACACAGAAGTGGAAGACTCTTCTTTGAGAAAGAACCGACTCATATCTTCACTTTGAAGGGAATTATAGCTCAACCAGTATCTTTATTGTTTGATTCTGTTTCAACAGTTGTATGGACAAGGGCCTAATGGTGGTGGTGACTGCTGGCAGCCCCTCTACTGCCAGCTGCATGCTGGCAGAAAGGCTACAGCAGTTTGCACACACTGCTATTACCTACCTGCTCTCGCTCCCAGTTGATTTAACCTAAAGGACATTGAAGTTAATATAAACCTTCCTTTGACATCATAAATAGTGTTTTTTAATGAGCCATATCTGTGAACACACTGATTATTTCAAAATGCTTTGTGAAAGGAAGACAGTAGCTAATCCAGGTCATTATTTTCCTTCACAGGGAAAACCGCCCAGTCTAGGGTCATACTTCAAGACTTAATTAGGTTTGTCCCAGCTATCTGTGACTGCTTGGCTTTCACACAAATATGCACCTTGCATTGAAAATACCAGACTAATCTTGTGTTGTTACAGCTCTACTTCCAAACGGATTAACTATTGTTGTTCTCTGCAATATAGAAGGAAGAGCTTTTCCCCTTCTTCAGTTCACATGCATACCGTATCATCATTTTCCTGAAAGACACAGAATTTGTTACATATTTCATCTGTATCTGTACCTGCTCTGCACAGTCACCCTCTCAGGAGAACAACCACACTGGTTCTGAAGTGGAAGATGAGACCTCAGGGTACTTTTTCATTGCCATACTTAACTTCTTCCATGATCAGTGCAACATTCATTGACTGTCATCTGTGATTAAATGCTGGAGATAACCAAACACTACAGGAGCCATCCCACCAAACTCTGTAGAAAAAGGACATCGTGCTGGAAAAAACATTTAGAATTAACCACTCAACTAAGAAATGTAAATTGTTGTCTATATTCTCATTCAGTGCTTTCTCATCAGGCAAGGAGACACAACTGACTACAGTACCTTACACTACCTTGTGTTCAGTGCATACAATAACTGTGTTTGTACCTCTGCTCCTAGAATTACCTCTTTCATCTCCTCCTTAATATAGAAATCAAAGAGTGGAGGAAAACACAGTCCCCTCCATGCTCTTATACTGATGCCATTGAAGTATATCCGTGCAGAGAGATTGAATGTGTGCAGTGGTGACAGAACGACTGTATTACAACAAAGTAGAAAATAATCTATACCTTGGGTTGATGGGCTCCTGGTCTGGGAAGAAGGAATCGCCTGCATATTTGAAGAAACAGTAGCATATGTGAAAGTAATTTTTCAGCTGAAGAATTTTGGCAGGAGGTAGGAAATCATTTCTGATGTATCACATAGTGGAAAAGAACAGCTCAGATCCTGGACCAGGACCATCCAGTCCTGAGGAAGGGGTGAGACAACCATTCCTGCCTATGTGTGCATGTACAGTCTGTATGTGCATCAATGCACGTATGTAAACAGACTTTCATTGGGAAGCATAGAAAAATGCCTGGCTTTTCATTGTGGTTTCTGCATGCGTTATCTTTCACAGGAGGTAAGAATGACAGGATATGCCTGTGTTGAAATGTAATTGCAAAAAAGAAAACTGCCTGAAAAAAGTGGAACTAGTTTTCATGGTACATGAATAAAAGTGTCACTAAAGAATTCCATCCCAAGTGATAGAAAAAGAGGATATTATAAAATAGAAAGAGATCTTTGGTATGACTCTGCTTTCCTTTTCAGTCCTTCCTTTTCTTTATTCATCACCTTAGGTTTCATTTTTCACCATATGTGTCCTTCCTAAACAAATAGTAAGGGAAAGACAAGCATTCTCTTCTTTCTTCCTCCCTATTCATTAAATAATAACAATAATTAAAAACAAAACAAACAAAAACAAAAAAAAGAAAAAAAACTGATGTTCTGCTTTGATACCTTTCCAATTATTTACATGTAAAACTCAGGAAACTGTCAAAACTTCAGAAATACAAAGGTCTAATTAGCAATTGTATCAGAATATCTTTCCAGCAAGTGATTTATTTTCTTTATTGAGAAGAAGAAATAATATAAAGCAGGAGAAACCATTAATAGATAGGGGACGGTAGTGCTGGGAAGTCCCAGCCCTGCTGAAATTGGCAGGACCAGAATTACAGCCAGGTAATGGTTTCTTATTTTAGACCAGTATATTCTACTCCTCTACAAATCTTCTAAAAATAATAAAATATTTTGATTCGCTTTTCAGTGAGTGGGAGAGTAACACCTGTTACCAAATGTCCCCAGCACATTATTTTTGGCAACTAATGTCTGATTCTGAACTGTTCAAATTGCCTCTGCTTCTGTTGTTTGCATTCATTAATCTAAGATGCAAGAACAAAGAAGGGATGACAGAGAGCACTCGGTATGTTTCTAAAAACATCTTCTTCTGCAATATCCTCTCCTGCATGCTGAGGTAGGTAGAGCTGAGGGCTTGAATCTCTGTATAACTTAGACAGTTTTCTTCATACCAGTTTGGCTGCAAGAAGGAATATTCCTTTTCCTCCTGTCTAAACTTGACATACTGTACATATTGGTGACTACTTTTATTTACTGCAAGACCAGTTCATTCTGGTAGAGCACTTGTGTTAATACTACTTGCACACTTTGCTTGGGCTATAGCAGTAGAACTCTATCAAAGGAAAGGAAATACTTTAAAATCATTTGAGTTCCAGTGTGTCAGGACTCTGTGCACACCCATTACACCCCAAAGGTCTGCCTGCTTGATCTCAAGGTAGTGTTTGTACAGCCTTGAAAAGGGCTGTTGAGGAAAGCTGTGAGAAATCTCCACAAGAAATCTCCAAAAGACTGCTTCTTTGGAGCTCTTTGCCTGAGCTATGTTGCAGCCATACATGTGCCTGACAATGCTGTGTATTGTATAGTTCACAACCCAATGACTTGCCTTCGTGGACTGACCATGGACCTACCCCATCCTTACAGGCTTGTACTCTTTTTCTGTATACCTTCCATAAGCACATGACTGGCTCACAACTCTTCCTATTCACATGAGCAACCTCATACCTGGATTTGGTGGAACCCGACCCTTTTGTACCTTTGATTAGGGTGAATTCAGCAAACACACTTCACATCAAGGCACGCAACACTGTGAGTACAAGACTGCTCTCACGTTTCTGTATTATATAACCCTTAATCTTATGTTAAAAGAACTGGAATGTTTATCTCCCGGAGTTAATTCCCTGCTGCTGGGAGAGGCTGGGAGAGTCTACCTATCCTGTCAGTGCTTGCTTTTTTCGTCTCCCCTGGAGCCTGGCTGATCTATTCCATGCTCCCTAGGGGGTCCCTCCTTCTCTCCTCTAGGACAGCAGCACATTTAGCCTCCCCATTCACAGCCAATTCAAGGCTATTTTCCAGTAAGGCAACTTTCCCTGAGGTTCACTGGAAACTCCTATTGCTATGTCAGCTGCACAGTAAATATCACGGTGTCTTTTGTCAGGGCAATATTTTTAAAAGAAACCAATATCTGCATAGCATCTGTGCAAGAAAAAATTACTCATTTTTTCTGCACCACAGTTTGCACGACCTTCATTTGCCACATCCAGGGCTGAGTCCAAAACCATTAGAACTATTGCTTAGTGCAGCTTCTTGAACAGGCCTGCACTGAAAGCAAGATGTGGGAAAAAAATTTAAAAAAAAAAAATCAGAGAATCACAGAGTGGCCTGGGTTGAAAAGGAGCACAATCATCATCTAGTTTCAACCCCCCTGCTATGTGCAGGGTCACCAACCACCAGACCAGGCTGCCCAGAGCCACATCCAGCCTGGCCTTGAATGACTCCAAGGATGGGGCATCCACAGCCTCCTCGGGCAGCCTGTTCCAGTGTTCACCACCCTCTGTGAAAAAAACTCCTCCTAACATCTATCCTAACCTCCCCATTTGTCTGCAAATGTTAATTGGCCTCCTCCCACAGGAGGCCACACTTGTGCCTGCCATGTGTCTGGGGGGCCACCATGGCAGCTGCTGCTCATGTTGTAATGGATACGTGTGGGAATACAAGAAAACTGTTCAGAGCAGCAGCTGTGGAGCAAGATAAACAGCATGAGAACCAAGGACACCTCTAGAAGAAGAAAGGACGTCTCGCGGCTCTGATTGGATGAACGGTTGAAAAGTCTTTGGTAGAATGCTCTGTTGACATGTAAAGGTGGGTGGGAAAGTTGTAGGGGTGGATGCGAAAGCTAAAAAACTTGTGAAGGTATGTAAGTGATGTGAGAACTTGTAATAAACGATTTGGATCATTCACATCTGAGTCTGTGCATCAGACACTGCAGATATGTGCAGTAGCAGACTGGCAGCAGTCTGTCCCTGGAACAGCTGGACAGAGTAGAGGCAATGCAGAAGAACTGCTTTCCACACCTACTAGATTTAAAATTAACGATAATAAATGTAATATTCAAGGAGTCATCTGTTCTGCCCATTCCATCCCATCTGGCCCATTTTTGGGGGACTTTGTTTTTAATTGTTTGGGTTGGTTTTTTGGTTGGTTTTTTTTTTTCCTGTACTTCTTAAAATACCAAAGCAATTGTGAACTTCAGGCAGAATGACAATTTTGTCTTAACAAATTAGAAACCAGTAAGATAATGTGGGGGTAGTTACCTTTAAGTCATTCTTTCTCAGATAGTCCAGTCCCCAGCAAGGGAAAGAAGGGAGAGCTGCACAGCTGTCACAGAGAAACATTGAGAAAAGGTATCCTTCTCAGCTACAGTGCTGCAATGTAGGTTATACTTGGCTCTGCTGATTTGTGGTGTTCACTTGCCCTATTGGGAGAACAAATGTCAGTTTGAATCATATGCTTGTCAAAGGGGTGATGTCTAGTCTAGCTTCTCAAAGAAAGTACACAAGTTAAGAAAAACAGCAGCAATGAGCTCTAAATCTTTCAGACTCAGCTGTTAAAGATGCTAGTCAGCTCCTGTGAATCAGTAGTAGATCAGTTCTGTAGGACATGATGGTCTTTGCTGGCTAAATGAATGAACCATCCTGTTAAAAGAGATCACTAATCCTCTGTAAAAAGGGATAAATGGTCAAGGCAACAGCATCTGCTGGTATATTAAATCCCATTTAAGCACATTAAGTACCTCTCTACTTGTCATTGCCATCTAAGTGCTCTCTAGCTGTTTTTTCATTTCAATTCTGTGAAATCAGGATGATCTATCAGTCTGATTTTATAAATCAGATGAAGTTGCAGTGTGTATCTTGATTGTTCTTCTGCACAGGTATCCTCAGCACAGCAAGTTACACTTTGGTTTCTACAGATAAATGGGTCTAATATATCCAGCTTGCTAACTCCAATTGGCTCTTTTTGTTTTTCATTCAGCTAAATATATATTTTTTTTAATAGGGAAATGACTTTAAGTCTTTGAAAAAAAAAGATTTTTTTTCAAAGTTTTTGTATTCCCCTGTCCCAAAAGATTCTTGGACCAATGTTCATCTCACTGCGATTAAATAGAAGTTAAAGACATTGATCGCCCAAGGATTATAATTATATCATCTAACGTATTTTCATTTTAACATTCCTGGTGTCTGTCCTGCAGTGGCCGAATCTCTGTCTGCCTTGATTGGCAAGTCACTGAGTTGCTCTGTTTAACTAAAGACAAAAAGAAAAAAAAGGAAAGAGCTATTAACAATGATTGAAATTTTTACTGCAGTTTGTGTCACCAAGGTGTCTACTTCCATACAAGAAAGCCTTTACAAGTTTGCATTGCCACAGACTTCCACCAGTTAGAAGCCAACTGCTCCCATGGCTGATACAGACTGTGATGAGGAGGTGACTTGCCTTGCCTTCTCCAAACACTGACCTGTATTCAGTAGTCCTTGTTTTCACTTGCATCTTGTCTCCTGCATTAGCTCATTTTTGCCTGCCAGTGCAGTGATAGTATACTCTCTCCTCATATTGTATTTTCTTTCTAGAACAATTACAAAGGTGAACAAGGTTTGGTTTAGAGGAGGCATTTTACCCTTTACTAACACTGGATCCCATTACTTTGTCATGTCAGAGTGGCTCTGAAAATCAGGACAATCAATATTAAAAACGTACACTTTTTAGATTAAGCATCTTGTGAAGTAACTTGCATATCTCATGCTCATACAGCACTTCCGAAACAGAAATCTAGATTTTAATAGACTCAAAGGGGAAAAAGTGATGGGCTTTTACAAATGAGTTAAGAATATCTTATGAAATCTGCACAATCATCAAAGGAAAATTGAGCAATTTAAACTGTTCTTTCTATATTTGCTGTCAATCTATGTACAGAAATTGTTCTTCCTGCAGTGGGCACAATCTAACTAGGAGCAGTTCTTTCTACAAAGAAACATCTATCTGTAGAGAGTATTTCTACAGTACTGTATAGACTGCTAAGACCATGATAATTTTTCTTTCTGAGTGGAGGAAAGCTTGCTTTGCAGATCATTTCACTAAATCACACTGTAACTCCAAGGTGGCTCTGTTAATGTTTTTGAAGACAGACTTTCTATTTGGTTTGCGCTTCTCCCTGAGCCAGGAAAATGAAGAGGCAAAGAATCCCAGCTGTTTGGAACTGGACCTGAATTACACATTATAAGCAACTCACTAAGCCCACGTGCAACTCCAGCCATTGTTAAAGTCACTAACCAGAACGTACATTTGTGTTGTTTGCACTGCAAATAGAGTCAAATTGAATACTATTTGTGATATTCATCTACATAATTACATATGTATTTATGTATTATTTAAACAAACAAGTCCCTAGAATGAAGGTATCTCATATTTCTAATGTAAAAGCTGTAACAATTTCAGTTACAGCAGAAAATGTGAAAGGTTTTGATTTTCTTTGTTTGAAAGATATTCAGTTTTTAATACCCTCTGATGATCAAAGAATCACAGAATGGCGAGGGTTGGAAGGGACATCAAGGATCATTGAATCTCCAACCCTCCTGCCACGTGCAGGGCCACCAACCTCCCCATTTAATACCAGACCAGGCTGCTCAGGGCCCCATCCAACCTGGCCTTGAACAGCTCTAGGGACGGGGCATCCACAACCTCTCTGGGCAGCTGTTCCAGCACCTCACCTCTTTCTCTGTAAAGAACTTCCCTCTGACATCCAACCTAAATCTCCCCTCCCTCAACTTAAAACCATTTCCTCTTGTCCTGCTGTTATCTACCCTTTCAAAGAGTTGATTCCCCTCCCCTCTGTAGGCTCCCTTTAGGTATTGAAAGCCTGCAGTGAGATCACCCCACAGCCTTCTTTTCTCCAGGCTGAACAAACCCAGCTCCCTCAGCCTGTCTTCATAGCAGAGGTGCTCCAGTTCTCTGATCATCTTTGTGGCCCTCCTCTGGGCCCTCTCCAACAGCTCTCTGTCTTCCTTGTACTGAGGGCTCCACACTTGGACACAGTACTCTAGATGGGGCTCACAGGAGCAAAGCAGAGGGGGACAATCACCTCCCTGTCCCTGCTGGCCACCTGTCTTCAGATGGAGCCCAGGATACCATTTGCTTTCTGAGCCGCAAGAGCACACTGCTGGCTCGTGTTAAGTTTTCATCCATCAATACCCCCTGGCCTTTCTCCACAGGGCTGCTCTCAAAGACTGCTCCCAGGGACTGCTCCTTCCAGTCTGTATGGATGCCTGGGATTCTTCTGGCCCAAGTACAAAACTTTGCATTTTGCTGTGTTGAACCTCATCAGGTTTGCCCAGCTTTCTAGCTTCTCAAGGTCCCTCTGAATGGCATCCCTTCCTTCAGCCATGTTAACCACACCAACTCAGCTTGGTGTCGTCAGCAAACTTGCTGAGGGTGCACTCGATTCCATTTTCATTAACACATGTAGCTTCTTGAAGATGATTTTCTTAACTTTTGCTGATTCCTGTTTGTCTACATTTTGTGTTAGTTTTATCTGCAGATAAACTCACTCAGTGCAGCCCAGGCAAGGCAAAGATTGGACACCCACAGTCTAGAGCATTACCAGCTTGAGTTCCTGTGGTTGACAAGAGGGTCAGCTCTTCCCCTCACTGATGACAATATGCTCCCGTCCTCAATCTCACATCAGCACTGGGAAGTCCATGGTTATGCATTGCTACATAATTATCATGTTTAGATAGCATTTTTTTTCTTCATATTGTCCACCCCTCATATCTGATGCCCCCTCCTTAACATATTGATCCAGGTCTCAGCAGCACTGAGATGTAAAAGGAAGCACTAAGCTGAAAAAAAAACAAACCATGCTGTTTTAGGAGGGGTTACTGCTGTGCAGCCTTATTAAACATTATTCTGGTAAAGAGGTTAGTGGATCTCAGCACGCTACAGATGGAGCAGCTGGAGGAAGAAACATTTTCATCTGCTTTCATTGTCAGAGGAAACAAAGAGCAGCCCTTCTCTTGTTGACTTACTTCATTGCCACTGTTTCAATGACAAAGCCAAAAGAAAGGCAGTCTTAACCAGCATTCCTCAAATCGAGTCATGCAGTATTCAATTAGTTTGACCTACGGTGTCTATACCACTATAGTTGAACAACTCAGCAAAGGAAATGGCTTGTAAGAACAGTTAGGTTTTTAAAGAAATTTTCCAAGATTGCCCAGTGGTTGTCTCTGACCTGCTTCTAACAACAAAGTGGCATTCACTTTCAGACATGCAAAATTTATGCAGTGAAACCTTTCAAGCTCAGTATTCCATGAGATGTGGTCTTGCCAGCAAAGGCATTCAATTAGGTATTTTTGTAATGTGAATGAATTCATTGTTGAAAATTTCCTGTAACACTTTAATCTTTCTAAGAGAAAACCTGATAGTCACACATGCAATAGATTGAGATCTTTAATTTCTTGGATAAACTACATTAATCTGAATTTTATTTATAAGCTACAGAACAGGAATGATTCGTTCTTTTTCTTTTGCTTCTATCCCAAGACATAAGTCCTCAGCAACTAGTGTAATAGCAGAAGTCTCACTTCAGTAAGTATGTACAGCTTAAACTCCTGACAAAACAAAATTTAAAATCCATTGTCTGGCTTCCATATTTTTTTTGCTTATGCAGATTAACAGCATGGGGCAAGATTAGGGGTAGCAATATGGAGTAGCTTCCTAGCAGCTGCAATGCCCAGTGAAACACCTCCAGGCCACCAGCCTTCAGGTAATCCTTGATCCTCCATCATCAAAGCCTATTTCTGGTGTAGGTTTTTCACCTTTCCTGCCAGGACAGCAGATCATAGTGCAGGTCTAGTTCTGATAAGATTGTCAGGTGAGACAGCTAAGCTGAACTGACAGCTGGCTCTGGAGGTAGGCAAAAGCCTATGGAGAGCCATGTGTCTCCTTAAGCCCTCCATCACTTCTTTTGGTCTCTTAGTGACCCATATCAGGTCATGAGCATGGCCAGCATCTCAGTCCCTTTTGGAGGAAGTAGGCTTTCTACTGGAACCAAACCTTTCCATCCCCAAGGGCCAAGTGTGAGAGCCCATGAAGAGGATGCCACAGCAGTGTGCATCTGCTACACCTCAAAAATCTGAGTGCTAACACACGAGAGTCCACTTGGCAATGAGTTTTGCTTTAACATACGACATAAAAGTAATGATAACTGCAGGTCCAGTCTCACAAACTGGTCTGTCTTTTGTTTAGATAATCATTGGCAAGTTATTGGTTAGGCAGCTCATGCGAACCAGTCTCACATTTTCTTCTTTTAATAAGATCTCATTTTAAAAAATGAGAAAATTTTAAAAGATCTCATTTTTTAGTGAGGGAAGAAAACAAGAGCAATCAGATATGAAGTTATGGCCATGGCTGTTCCCTACCTGTCATAGTTGAGATGCATCTTAGAAATTCAAGGCGAGCAGTGCTAATGCAGGATAAACTAGTACAAAACAAAGCCCTGTTCTGCATTTTAGTTTGCAATATTTTTTCCATGCTAAAACACCAGCCCTGTGGCTTGATAAAATAAATTCACAAAAAAAGACATATTTGGCAGATTTCATATATCTGGAAGGAACAAGTACAAATTATAATGTTCTAGACACGCACTGCACTGCACTGTACATCAGAAGGATCCAGGACTTGGGAACTGTCCAACCTGCTGCAACTGGTGAGTAGGAGTGGTACTGACATTGTTCTGCAAACAAAACTGAACTTGTGCTTTCCTGTAAGGAGAGGGAGTTAGGCAGAGCGGAGCCACCTGAACCATTAAGAGGATCTGCAAAGTGAATAAAGCATTCTCAAGAAGCAGCAGAGTGATAGGCTTTTGCAAGGTAAACACGAAAACCTTAAACAGCAACTGTGCCTGTAAATTCGTGAGAAGGGTCTTTTCCCAAATAAACTTAGTAATGCATAGTTTTCAGGGTAACAAACAGAAATAATTTTACTTAGCCTTTGACCCATGCAATATACAAATAGATGACTTATCTGGCAGATATATAACCTGGAAGGTTCGTGTGCTATATTAAATTGAAAGGTCAAAAAAGAGTAACTCGTATTCAGTTACACTTCAGGAATTCAAGCATCCACAGATCATAACTTCAGCATGAATGCAGTTAAGAGAAGCACAAACTTTTGTGAGATTCCTTCTTATTATGCAATCAATATGAAGTGCATGCATCACTATAAATGAAGTGATATGTATGTTTAGAGACATCTGGCAATTTAACAATTTCTTTGTAACTCTTAACTAGGAAATCGCTCTCCTCTCCACTCCAGTCGAATCCACTCTCTTCCCTCCTGTGTCCTCTCTCCCCTTCTCTCTCCTCTCCTTGCATTATTTTACTTTCTGCTAAAGGATAAATACTTTGAGTTTTTTATAAATCCTTAGCCTGGCTCGGATTTCAAAATACCATTTTTCTGATTATGCCTCTTGTAGATGTATCATAGTTGAGAGAAATGGAAGTTAACAGGTCTCCCATAAAAGCTAAGTCACATAGCCTAACCCCAAAGCTTTAACTACCCCCTGTTCAGTGACAAGATTTCATTTACTGTTGACTCTCAACTCACTTATTCCACCGCAATCATCATAATAATCTCTTGGAACATTTGGTTAGATTCAGTCAAGCACCTGCTGGAATTTGCTAAAGGCTGAAACAGAGCACACCAAATATTCACTTAATTTGATGCATACAGAGGCTGAAAATATTAAGTCAAAGGAAATGTATTGGCAGGGTGAAGGACACTGGGACTTGCTTTCAGCTAGTAAAAAACCATCACTGGTGTCTGAATAGCCACTACCTATAGAGAAAGATCACCTGCAACTAAGTAAAACCTGTGGTTAAGATTTTTTGCCCCTGGGATCCCCTTCTGAGAATCACATGGGGAGCTCCCAGAATTCTTAAGATTAAGATTCAGCAGAAACTTGCAGTTCAAAAGAGGTCTGGGGTTTTGAAATATAACCAAAACAGGATGCTATGAGTTTCACTTTAAGTCATTTTGTTTGCTTATTTTAAAAATGAAAAACTGTTTTCCATTTGCAAACTTTTTACTCTGTACAGTTGTATAGGTTGAAAGCAATTTCTCTGACTCTTTGTGATAATCTTTTCATTTTCCTTCAAAGGACTGGTTGAAGTCCACAGTTTTAAACCACCAGCTGAAAAGGTAAAAATGTGCAGCAAGGTCAGAATAGTTTCTTCAACTTTCAATCTCATTTATCTACTTATTTCCTTTTTTTTCCAGGTAAGGCAAGTAGAAAAGTCCAAGGCACTCTGTGACTGCAGTTAGTGATAGAAGGGAAAAACAAAAATTAGAAATTTCATATATAACTTCAGTGTTCAAAATGTGTTACCCTTTTGGAACAGGAAGGAGGAGAGAATTCAACCAGTAGATTTTCATGAAATAAATGATTACAGTTTTTAAGTGGCGTTTACTAATCTTGGTTCTCACTTTGATGCCTTGTATCAAAATTTGGCTGCAGTTGATACACCCATGGCATAGCTGCTGCATAATTGCTCTCCTGGTTAGTAAATACAAAAGACTGTTACTTATTAGTCTGGAAATACCCCAATGTGAAGAGCAGCAGTTCTAAGGCAGTGAAAACATCACCTGATGCTAATTGTCCTTGCTTGTATTTATATAACGACAGGTATGTTTATACAAAATTTCTGCTCTCTTGATAGGCATGCAAGCTGACCTCCAAAGAATGGATGAAAACAAAGTGGTTTTATTCCACTTACAGGGAAGTTTTCAGGCTCAGCTCAGACCAGTATCTGAGTAACTGTCAGACTACACAGGCAGGCTCTGTAGACACACTCATGCACAGAATGTCTGTTCAAAAAAAAAACAAACCAAAACAAACAAACAAACAACAACAACCACAAAGCTAGCTTATTTGTATCTTGATATAAAGTATTGATCACTTGGGGAAGCAAATATCTTAAGGATTGGTTGTGGTGGAAGAAGTCCCTGCAACAGGGACTTGCAACCTACATTGTTGAATAACAGTTTTTAAATTATTCTTGGCACAGCAGGAAATTCCCTGAGAGAAATTCTTCAGGACAGTCAGAAATTCTCAACCAGAGATCTCCTGCACCACTTAGTCAAATGTTCTGTGAGGGTGGCTAGGAGCTCAGCCACTCACCTATATTTTCAAATCAGTCCATTTTTATAAACCAGTTCATTATTTCATCTATGAAAATATCTAGAAATGGAGTTTCTGGACCACCCAGGGAACTAATTATGAAAGTGAACCAGGTGTGTACACAGGTGTTGCCCTTAAATCTAAGAATACTACAATTACAAGTAAATGATTACTCATTACTTATTCTAAGTTAAATCCCGTAAACCTTGCAAAATTTTGGTATAAATAAAAGCAATAGGTTTGGCTTCTTCTGTAAGAGGTAGGATATTAGTCCTAGTCACCAGTGGCCATTCCACTCAGCAGACAACAGAGTGAGCAAATCCTGACTTCATAGAATCATAGAATTGTTTGGGTTGGAAGGGACCCTAAAAGGCCATCTAGTCCTACTCCCGTGCACTGAACAGGGATCCTACAACTAAATCACATTGGTCAAATCCCCATCCCACCTGATTTTGAATGTCTCCAGGGATGCGACATTTACCACCTCTCTGAGCAACCTGTGCCATTTTCTCACCATCCTGATCGTAAAAACCTTTTTCCTCATATCTAATCTAAATCTCCCCTCTTTTAGTTTGAAACCATTTCCCCTTGTCTTGCCACAAAAGACCCTGATAAAGAGTCTCTTCCCTTCTTTCTTACAGCCACCCTCAGATACTGAAAGATTGTTATCTGGTCTGCTTGGAGCTTTCTCATCTCCTACCTGAACAGCCCCAGCTCACTCAGCCTGTCCTTGTTGGGGAGGTGTTCCATCCCTCGGATCATTTTTGTGGCCCTCCTCAGGACACGGTCCAACAGGTCCGTACCTCTCCTGTACTGAGGACTCCTCACATGAACGCAGTACTCCAGATGAAGTCTCACCAGCGCAGAGCAGAGGGGCAGAATCACCTCCCTCACCCTGCTGATCATGCTTCCTTGCTTCTTTAGATACAGTCCAGGATATGGTTGGCTTTCTGGGCTTTGAGGGCACATTGCTGGCTCATGTCCTGTTGCCATCCACCCAAGTTCTTTTCCCATCAGTACCCCTGAGTCCTTTTTGTAGGGCTGTGCTCAATCCTTTCATCCCCCAGCTCATACTGATGGTGGGGGCTGCCTAACCTAAATGCAAGATTGTGGCTCTATTTAACTTTACGAGGTTCTCCTGGGCCCTCTGTTTGAGCCTGCCTATGTGTCTCTATATGGCATCCAAACCTCAGGCAGTTAGATCACACTACACATTTCAGTGTTATCATCCACAAACTGCTGAGAATGTACTTGATCCTGTTCTCAGTGTCACTGATGAAGAGTTTAAATAGTACCAGTTCCAGTACCGACCCCTGAGGGACACGACTTATCACTGACCTCCATCGACACATTGAGCCATTGACCACCACCATCTGGATCCTATCTCACAACCATTTCCTTACCCATCAAAGAGTCTACCCATCAAACTCATATAGTTTCCAATTTGGAAATGATGATGTTGTGGGGGTACAATGTCAAAAACCTTACTTAAGTCAGATAGATGACATCAGCAGCTCTTCTCTTGTCCAGTTATGCAGTAACCATCAAGATTTGTAAAAGTTGTTCAAAACAGATCACCCTTCCTTAAGAAAGTGACATTCAGAGAAGTCATAGCAGACTTCTGCAACTGTCAAAGGAAAACAGAGAAAGCAGGGTCTCATAGAAAGCATGGCTTTTCTCATGGGTACAGATGGACAGGATGAAACTGTGAGATCAGCTTTGCTCTGCTCATTTCTCTGTCTGCCTAAGTCCTACCACAGAGCCAGGCCTCACTCACAGCTGAGTCACCCAGAAGGTGTCAAGTATACGGTGATATCAAACCCAGAAAACACGGTTATTTTCTACCACACATGGTGTCAATGATTTTCTAGAAGGAAGATTTTGCCATACAGTGTGTATGAAAAATGGGTATCAGTGGGTCAGCTGAAGAAAATCTAACTAAAAACTTTATCTAGAATTAAATGTGAATGCCTGTGTGAGCACTGAATTGTTTTTTCACACTTTTTTCCAGCTCTGCTCTCTTTTAATTCCCTTTGAAGATTTTTCCAGTTCTAACTGGAATGGAGAAAAAAAAAAAAAAAAAAAAAAAAGCTATGAAGATCTTTTCCTAGATTTGCTAATATTATCCAGCATTTATCAAATATGGCTAACCAACAATAATGTTAGGTATATAGACAGTGTGGCTTTATAATGACTCTGGTTTTAAACCACTCTGCTGTTGCTGTTGGAAAGAAGAATGGTAAATACCTTCATGTATTTCTGTATTTCCTACTCATGCAGGCTCTAGCCCAAACATTCCTGACATTTTCCTTAGCACTTTTGTGTCTTATCTGAAAACAGACAGCTGCGGTACAGTCACAAGATATTTTCTGCCCTGTTTTGCTTTCACAGTAAAGCAATACATGAAAACAGAGACAAGAAAGATGTCATGAACATTTTGTCTGAAATATCTGTCAATTGATATGTCTTATGCTCCCTGCAGCAGTCTGTTTCTAACTAGAAGTGAGCAGCTGCTTTCAAGGAAATAAAAAGCACAAAACTGCTCACCAAGCAGTGTTGACTGAGACCTCAGTGCTGGCTGTTGAGAAGCTTTATTGGCAAAGTCCAAGCCTCCTGGAAGCATCAAATGCTACAGCTGCTTTCTACTTTCACTAGTGTAAGTGAACTGGGAAAGAGTTGATGCTCAATCAGCGTTGATGCTCAGTCAAGCAACAGATTTGTACAGGGCCCAGTCTCATTCAACTTTTTCATCAATGACCTAGAAGAAGGCACAAAGTGCACCTTCAGAAAGTTCATTGGTTTTACCAAATTGGGTGGCACAGCAGACATAACGAACGACTGTGATGCCATTCAGAGAGACTTCAACAGGCTGCAGTAATGGGCAGAGAAGAACATAATGAAGTTCAACAAGGGCAAGTGCATAATCCTACATCTGGGAAGGAATAACAGCATGCATTTGTACAGGCTGGGGACTGACCTACTGGAAAGCAGCTCTGCAGAAAAGGACCTGGGTGTCCTGGTGGACAGCAGGTTTGTCATGAGCCAGCAGAGTGCATTCATGGCAAAGAAGGTCAATGGCATCCTGGAATGCATTAAAACGAATGTGGCCAGGAGGGCAAAAGAGGTGATCCTCTCCTCTGCTCAGCCCTGGTGAGATCAAATGCAGAGTAGTGTGTGCAGATCTGGGCTTCCCAGTACAAGAAAGACGTGGAGCTCCTAAGCCAAGTGAAAAAGAGGGCTACAAAGTTGATTAAGAGGCTGGAGTGTCTCTCCTATAAGGAAAGACTGAGGGACTTGGGGAAGGTCAGCCTGGAGAAGAGAAGACTGAGGAAGAATCTAACCAGTGCGTATAAGTATCTTAAAGGAGAGTGTCAACAAGATGGAATCAGGCTGTTTTCAGTGGTGCCTGGTAAAAGGACAAGAGGCAGTGGGCTCAAAATGAAACACAGGAAGAAGCTTATATGGCATGTAAAAAACTTATTGCACATAAGAAAAAACTTCATTGCATGGGTGACAAAGCACTGAAACGGAATGGAAAGGTCCAGAAAGGTTGTGGATTCTCCTGCTCTGGAGATATTCAAAATGCACAGTGTGCTTTAGGTGACTGCTTCAAGCAGGGAGTTTGGACTAGATGATCTCAAGTGGTTCCTTCCAAACTCAACCGTTCCGTGATTCTGTGATTTTGTTATAGGAGCAGTAAGGCTGAGCTGGTTGTCCTGCAGACACACCATTCAGATCCACACTTCCTGGACTGCAGATAAGGTTTTGTCACATATTCTTTCAAAGAATTTATTTATCCTTTTTGAGATTTCACTGAAGCCTTGGGAGCAGTTTCAGTTACAGTTTGGTCATTTTTTAACCACCATATTTTTAAGAGACGATAATTCTTTTGAAATAAGTAGTAGTTTTTTTTGAAATATTTATTTTGAAATAATCTCCTAAAAACTTACAGCATACATTTTGTTTATCAACAGCAGTCAAATAGAGAAGAAATTCAACAAGATGAGTAGTAGTTATGTTCCTCAGTTTAAGTTTTTAAACATCCTTTTCAGCATGTTAAAAAGGAAGAAAAATGTGCACTCATCAGAAGTTTTTGTTCCACTGTTGTTTTGACTGTGTGATAGCTCTGTCCTGACAGTTATCTTGTGAACAACCTTGCAGCTTGTGGTCCTAAAACCAGTAACAGAAAAAATCAAAGCATGGCAAGCTGCTAAGGTTCATCTATATATGCAATGGGCAAGATAAATCATTGATGAATCTGAAACAGAACACAGGGATCTGTTTTCAGCATTAGCCAATCACTGAAGATAACAGACTTGTGCAAACTATAAGTTGACCAAAGCATTTACATTTTCACGGTTTTGTTTTTATTAGCTTGAAGAAAGACTTGACATACATTGATAACTTTGTTGCACACTTTGTCTTTGTATTCCTCATTTTTTTTTAAGAATCAGGCTTGTTGAAATATTTACATATTTATCTTGTTATCTAAAGGTACTCACTCACTTCATCACTCATGGCTTGCTTCATCCACACAACAAAAGCGATAGGACTTGACTCAATTTTTTCCATTAAAAAATGAAAAGCAAGTCCAGAACTGATGGACAGTAATGACTGACAGTCAGCTGAATATGAGCCAGCAGTGTGCCCAGGTGGCCAGAAAGGCCAATGGCATCCTGGCTTGTATCGGGAATAGTGTGGTGACCAGGACTAGGGAAGTCATCCTGCCTTGTACTCAGCACTGGTGAGGCCCCTCCTCGAGCACTGTGCTCAATTTTGGGCACCTCAATACAGAAAGTGTTGAGCAATACATTGAGGTGCTGGAACAGGTCCAAAAATGGGCAACGAGGCTTGTGAAGGGCTTCGAGAATATGGCCTATGAGGAGAGACAGAAGGATCTAGGGTTGTTTAGTCTGGGGAAGAAGAGGCTGAGGGGAGATCTTATTGCTCTCTTCCAATATCTGAAAGGTGCTTACAGTGAGAGCGGGGCTGGTCTCTTCTCACTGGTGACAGGTGACAGCACGAGGGGAAATGGCCTTAAGTTGAGCCAGGAGAGGTTTAGGATGGATATCAGGGAAAACTTCTTTACAGAAAGGGTTGTTAAGCACTGGAATAGGCTCCCCAGGGAGGTAGTTGAGTCACCATCCCCGGATATGATTAAAAACCGTTTGGATGTGGTGCTCAGGGACAAGATTTAGCAGAGGGTTGTTAGTTAGGGTAGTATGGTTCAGTTGCAATTGGACTTGATGATCTCTACAGTCTTTTCCTTAAAGATGATCCTTTAAGGTCTTTGCCACAGGAGAGTGCCTGATGTCACTTCTCTCAATTTGATGGTGTCTCAACCAGTCCTGGAACTGGGACAAGAGAAGGCTCAGGAAGTCCAGGCACAGGACATGTACCAGTCAAGGGGAAGGTCCTTTCCCCCCACATCTGACACCCCCACTGGCAGATCAGATATTGGATCCAGGACTGGTGATCTCTCTCCATGCCCCCAACCTACCATTCCCCCCTAAACTCTTTCCTCCTAATGTTGCTAAGACAAGGTTTCCCAAAAGTTGTGAAGTAACTCAAGCTGACCTTGATTTCCCATAAAACTGCAAATCTTAAGTAGAAATATTTGTGAGGGCCAACAAAAACAGGACAGCTGTTCTGTGTAAATTTCATACTACACTAGACACATATATATGGACCATGGGCATTATTTCACCTTGAGCCGTCCCAAAGGAGTTCATGAATCTTACTTGCACCCACTCCCCACATGTGGGATGCAGCACTCATTCAGAAGCTGATAATGGAAGATATTCCAGGAAAGCACCTAGAAAGGAGAATGCTGACAGAAGAGTAATGAGGGAAAGTTTGAAAAGGCAATCCTGAAGCAAGACGAGGGGAAGGCCAAACCCAATTTCTACGCAACACAGTAGTGAAAAATCTACAGGCTAATACTGAGGAAACAGAGGAAACAAATGAACAGTTAGAGTTGGTTTAATCAGAGCAAAAGAAAGACCTGCGCATTAACGTTAAATGTGAGGCATAAATGGTGGACAGGAATGAAGGGCAAGATACAGGAAATGAGAAACAGGGAAAAGGGGCAAAATCCCAAACATGGGTGGGGGCAGTGGGGGCGGATGGCCCACGGTGACGTCCCCAAGCAACGGGCTGTGACATTGCCGGGTGACGGATTGTGACTGCTTAGCCCTCACTGCTCATAGTGGGGTGCCAGCCGCGCCCGGCTCAGTCTGGCTCGTTCCTGGACTGTGCTGAGCATCTCTGCGAGGCTTGGAGGTCGAGCAAGGTTTTGGTTGTGCTGTGCTGGGTCACACCTGGGGCTGCTCGCAGCATCTCAGCGCCTGACCCCGCAGCATCGCTTCTGTTTCCCTGGCCCTGCCTAGTGCAGGCAGCCAGGGCCCTGCAGATTGCACCCGCAGCAGCGGAGGTGAGTGGTGCTGGGACATGTGGGCTCCTTCAGGGCAGCTGCGGGGAGCCTGGCCCTGTGCCAGCAGGGAGGTTTTCCTGCTGACAGGCTGCTGATGGCTTTCACAGCCTGGCACAGCGAGTGACTGTGACCTCTCTTCCTCTTGCAGAGTGCAACACCATCGCTGCGGCTCCGGCGAAGGAGAACAACTTGTCATCCTCAGTTCTCCCAGCCCACTGCAGCGAGAAAGCCATGGCCGCAGAAGAGGCATGGACGTGCTCCATCTGCCGTGATGTGCGACAGGACGTCGCCTATGCCACTCCATGCAATCACATGTTCTGCCTCGGCTGCATCCAGCGGTGGGCAAGGCTGAAGGACAGCTGCCCGCTGTGCAGGACAGCCATGAACACCATCCGGGTCTCCGTGCGGGGAGACAATGAGTACGTGGAATGCATTGTCTCCCCGCCTGCAGTGCCAGTGCCCGTCGGCTTCGGCACCACCACCGGCCTCAGCGGCACTGCGGCATCTGCTCCACTGCCTGCACCACCGTCCCCTGAGCCCATGGCTGCGGAGCAGGAGAGAGTGGGCGGCCTCCTGCCAGAGGTCTGGGCGGCACTTTTCAGGGCCCAAGGAGACATCCTCGACCCTGTGCTGCCCTGGCTGGAGCAGGAGTTACACCACCACGGGGAGATGCGCTGGTGGAAGATCAAATGGCTGGAAAGCATGATCCTGGCATTCTTGTGCCAGGTGGGGCCGGACAGGGACATCCTGGTGCAGTGCACAGAGCACGCCCTGGGGCCCATCGCCGCACCGCTCATCGATGCTCTCGTCACAAGCATCGAGAGCCGGTGCGGCCAGCGGGCCCGGAGGCTGCTGGGCCTCGAAGACCCCAGCGCCGACCAAGAGCAGCAGGACGGGCCCGAGGACCCCAGCGCTGCCCAGGAGCGCGAAGACGGCCCCGCGGCACCATCTGGTCCCGCCGCCTACCTGCATGGGGCCGTCACTCCCGACGCCACAACAGCCAGCTGCTCCGCGGGTCCCGACGCGGAGGAGCTCCCCGGCACATCCAGCGGGGCCCTTGGCACAGGTCCTGCCGAGGAGCCGGGTCCCGAGGCAGCCGGTCCCTCCAAGCAGCGCCGCAGCCGCGGCCCCTCCGCTCGCGGCCGGGGCAGAAAGCACTCGGCTGGAGGGCCCCGGCGCTCCACGAAGAGGAGGGCCGGCAGCGCCCTGCGCACTCCTCCACCCTGCAAGAGGCGGCCTCCCCGGTCCCTCTAGCAGGGTTTACCCGCTTTTCCAATAAATGATAAAAACATAGAAGCACGCCTTATTTCCAGTGTCCATCTTTTGGGACGACTCGCCCTTCACGCACACATCCGTACCCCCAACACTGTGCCACACGAGATCCAGTGCTCTCGGCACCCTTACTGCTCTCTTCAAATACCTGAGAGGTGACTGCAGCAAAAGCAGGGTTGGGCTCTTCTCGCTGGTGACAGAACGAGGAGAAACAGCTGCAAGTTGCGCCACGGGAGGTTCGGGTTGGATGTCAGGAAAAGCATGTTTACATTTTCATCTTGGAACCTTTGCAATATTCTGGCAGACTGGTAAGTTTATTTCGAACAATCTTCAGTCATGATTTTTTTCATGCATCCTGCTGCACGGAGGAAACAACTGCTGCCATCATGGTTTCCAGTGATGTCCTCTGTCCCACCAGCCTGATCCTACACTCACACTCACGCCAGTAGACGTCTGAGAGTGAACTGAGCAAAAAAAGCAAACGGCATCCACTCTTCAACCTGGATATTTTTTCCAAGCCCTAACAACTAGTGTCTTCTTCTACTCCATCCAAAATAGTAAATAGGAAATTATATATAGAAAATCGTTTATCTGCTAAATAACTTATTGTGTCAGTGCTGGACAAGTACCTTGGCAGCTGCAACCCTGGCTGTACGTACAGAATCGGGAATGCAACAGTGTAGGGCAGCCCCACAGAAAGGAATGTCTGGCTGGCTGATGGTAAGCAGAACATGAGCCAGCAGTGTGCCCTGGAGCCCAAATGGCCATCTGTACCCTAGTTTGCAGCAGGCCCAGCGCTGTCAGCAGGTGAAGTGAGGCTATGCCCCTTCTGGTCTATGCTTTGTGGCCTCACCTGCAGCACTGTGTGGAGTTGGATTCCATGATCTTTTAGAATCGTTAGAATAATTAAGGTTTTAAAAGACCAGTCCAGTCACCAATTCATCACCACTATATCCACCAAGAGTCCCTTCCAACTCAGGATATTCTGTGATTCTATAACTCTATCATTTTCTATATTGTTGAAAGAATGATAGACGTAATGCTAGTGTGTGATGTCACGTAGCAGTAAAATCAATTCTCTTGGTTTAGTTGTTCTCATTAACTAGATCTGGGTGGCTCCATGCTTCAGGTGTTAACAAAGATTTTTGCTTAGCTCTCCACAGCATTAGGAGTCTCAGTGCCTAACTGTATTCCCAAATGTTACCCTGCAACATAGTAGTCTGCATATCGCAGTTGTAAACACAGCTGCGGGACTATGTATATGTTAATTATTGAAGGAAATATATTAATTACTGAAGAAAGGTATAAGCTAAATTGATCCACCTGGCATTAATCAGAGCTAAAATAACCAGAGTCACTGAATTTAGTCTGGCTGCCTGATTTGACATGGATTAGACTGTTGTGATAGAGACAAAAAGAACTCAATTTCTGATAATCAACCTCTTAAATAAAGTATTACTTTATATTCATTGACCCACATCAAAGAACCAGAGATAGACTGTTGGAGACTGATTTTTTTATCTTTGTACTGAACCCACGGCGGCTTTTTAGACTCACCTGAAGTAACCCACATCGTCACACAGTAACTCTGGCTAGTAATGGCCCTGGGTCATCTTGCAGGGCACTGAGAGATGTGGTTTAGTGAGCATGGTGGTGGTGGGCTGATGGCTGTCATACAAGATGGTGAAATACCGTTAAGTTTGCTAGTGCTCACTGATGGAAAGCCCTGGAGTTGGTTTAGAAAAGAGGAAAAATCTGTGCCCTTGTACCACATAATGATGTACTGACCTCCTTACACAAAATGGCAGACATGGAAATCCTGCTTGGATCCGCTGATACTGTGAAAGCAGCTTGTGTAACCAAGGCAAGGAGCTAACTGAGCATGCATGAAGACTGGGTTCAGCCAGCCAGCGAGAAAGGCTACTAACTTCATGCAGAGGGTCTCAGGACCACTGCCACAAAAAGACTGAGCATGCACAAGGAGGTGGAACCCTATGAGAATGATTATGGGGGAACTACTGATATCTTCTGCCTGGGAAAATGTTTGCATACGTAACACACGTATAGCAGAGGTGCTTTGTATCAGATACGTGCTATCAGGCAGAAGCACCCTGCACACAGCAGGGGTGCTGAAACTAGATGATCATCATTGTCCTTTTCAACCGAGGCTATTCTATGATTCTATGATCCCCTCATGCATCCAGCGCCAAGAATAAAGTATGTTCTCTAACACTTGAGCAGCTTGAGTAATAGAGGGCTGCCTGGTCGACCGACTGACGGTATGAGTCGGACTACGCGATCTGCGCATGTTTGTTCATCCGCCGCCCTTGTGCACCCACAACATCCCCCGCCTCCACGCGGCGCCGATGAACGTGCGTAGCTCCACTAGGGGGCAGTGCACAGCACAAGATGGCGGCTGCGCACAGCGCGCCCTCGCCCCGCCCCGCGCTGCCCGCCGACGCTCCCAACGCGTCCCCGCCCCGCCCCCGCCCCGCCGCCGCCGCCTCCGCCGTCGTCGTAGGGGGATCGCTGCGCCGCGATGGCACTGGAGGTGCGGCGCATGGAGGGCGATGTGGAGGACGGCGAGCTCTCCGACTCGGATTCCGACATGCCCGCCGCCGGCTCCCCCGGGGAGCAGCAGCAGGTGAGCGATGGGAGGCTGTGGCGAGGCGGGCTCCGGGTAGGGCCCGGCCTCCCCCTCCCCGCTGCCGGAGGCGCCCTGCAGGCCCGGCCACAACGGGCGGCCGGGAGACTGCTGGCGGCGGAGAGCGGCGCCGGGCCCGAAGCTGTGCGGGTCGGGCCTGGCCGTGCGGCCTGGCCGGGTGAGCCCTTCCCGCTGCGTGGCCCCGCTGGCCGTGCCGTGGGCCCCGGCGGAGCGGGCTGGTTCCCATGGCTCTGAGGAGCCGGATGTGGTGAGGAAGGAGAACGCTGGGTGTCCAGGTTCAGGCCTTTCGCGAACAGTGAGGACGAAGCGTTCCTCCGCACGTGGGAGCGATGGGTAACGACCACCGCTGTGCTGTGAATGTACTGCTCTTAGAACCGTAAACTGCTGTTTATGGTTCTGTTTATTCCCGAGATCTAAGAGCTTCCATGTTAAGACGTATTGTAATATTTGAACTTCATCTGCTCTCACTTCCCTAAAAGGAAGGGAAGAAACGGTGCCATACCTGTGGTGAGATAATTAAAAACGGTTTTTAACCTCTGGTTGAAGAAAGTCTGATCTTAAAGATCTTAGGGTAGCATACAATAAGAAATCAACCAGGGAAAAATGAAATTAACAGTTCAGAAAAAAAAAAAAAAAAAGAGTTAATGTAGAATGGCATAGACAGCATGGCCAGAAGTTCCCTGAAATGGTAATATCAGAATTCTGGCCTATGTAACCTGTGATGTCTGCAGGTGATGCAGATTTGAGCAGGCTCAGCTTTTTCTGTAGTCTGCCAGTCAGAATGATGGAGAAGTGCCAGATCTTGAATGTTGTTTGGAGCAGTAAGACTTGTTTGTAAAGCATTTTAAAACCTTTAGGGTTTTGTTTTTGCCCTGTTTAATAATGTCCACAGTGAGTCAGTAGCCCTTTGTTTTAAAGCAGAGAGGAAATCTGATTCTAATGTGAGGCATTACCATTAGATGGTAATGCCTTGCTCTTAGTGAATCAAAATCACCAGATGCTATTAGCTTTTCAAAGTCTCGAGTAGCATCTGTCTTTAGTTTTTGTTCCTTTTTTTTTTCCTTTCACATAAATTTCAGGGAAGACTGCTGTGGTTGCACATCACTGGGCACCCACTCTCTTTCTGACAGATTAGACTCCAGAGAAGACTTTTAATTTCTCTACTGTTATGAGAACTTTCACCAAAGTGCTGTAATAGTTTTCTTTCTTAAAACTACTGTGCACATTTGTCATTGTCTGGGCTGGTAATTGCAGTAGCCTTTTTAGTCTCTTCCAGATACTTACAGAGTACTGCTCAAAATGCCACTAGTTGAGATTAGGAAATTCAAGATAATGAAATTTTTTGCATGACTTGATGGCTCTCTTTCTTTGTGTGAGTAATTGAGTTAATGTACATTTGCTACTTCATTTCAGAAATCACACGATGGCAGTAATGCAGGCAGACCTTTCCAGAGCAGCCTTTCATCAGGTGCACCAGACGTTCCTTATCGGACAACCAAGAGTGTAGATTCAAGTGATGAAAGCTTTTCTGAATCTGATGATGATAGCTGTCTGTGGAAACGAAAACGACAGAAATGTTTCAACTTTCCTCCTGCCAAATCTGAGCCATTTCCAGTTACTCAGAGCCACATGAAACAAACTGCTCTAGGTGGTAAGAAAGTTAACAACATTTGGGGTGTGGTGCTCCAGGAGCAAAATCAGGATGCAGTGGCTACTGAACTTGGGATTCTAGGGATGGATGGAAGTATTGACAGGAGCAGGCAGTCAGAGACTTACAATTATTTATTGGCTAAAAAGTTGATGAAGGAAGCTCAGCAAAAGGAGGCAGAGACTTTAGATAAAGAACTGGATGAATACATGCATGATGACAAGAAAACATTGCCAGCAGAAGAAGAAAATGGACAAGGCTTTCTCAAACGAAAGCGATCTGTAAAAGACAGACTGGGTGAAAGACAAGAAATGAAATACCAAGGAAGGTATGAAATAACAGAAGAGGATTCGGAGGAAAAAGTAGCAGATGAAATTGCTTACCGGTAAGCTAGATAATCGTATGTCTACTTAAGTATTGGTAAACTATGGATGGAAGAGAACACACAAAAAAAGACCTTGATTTGCTGTCTCTGTGATGTGTTGTACTAGGCTACAAAAGGCATGAATAAGTGCCTTCTGGGTATTTCCAAAATCCTGAAATTAAAATGCAGCATTTTATGTGGTGTCTTTTAGAAGCATACAGTAATGGTCTAACCTTTTTTTTCCTTTCTGAGTCAATCAGGTAGAGATTGATTTTAATGGCTTGGTTTTTTTTTAACGGTGGCTATAAAAAATACTATTTCTTGTTAATTATATTTAGTAGTGGCTATTTGAGGAATTGTGCCATGATTAAAGATGTAAATTTTAAGTTGGTAATTAGTATACATAAACTGTTGTCACTGTGGAAATGTGGCTAAATTACAAATCTTTGAAACTCTAGTTGACGTGAGTAGGATAATGTTTTTGAGAGCACTGCTTCTGAAATACATGTGTTGTTTACATAGATCATCCTGTATTCAGAGACTTTTCACTGCTGGTCAAATTATGATTACTAGGTGCTAGCACTGAAAGCGAGACAATATTATGAAGCTTTGCTGCAGTTCTGTGCCAGCCAGTGTTAGAGCTACCAAGCTTGAGTTGTGCCCAGAATCATTGGTATTGGAAGGGACCTTTGCAGATCGCAGGTTCCCTATAGTAGGTCAAGCAGCTTCTATTGTTATAGCTGTTGCAGTGTGAGTAATTTTGTAGCATGGTAATGTCACTTAAAGCACTTGAATATGTGGTGGTCTTCAGTAAATGTTTGTAGTTCATGCAGTATGTTGCTCTCCTCTGCTTCCCCCCCCCCCTTTTGGATTTAAAACCACTCTGCTATAGTGCTTGGAACTGTGCATCATCAGCTTTGCCATTTAAGGACACAAAAAAAAAAACATTGAATATGACTCTTGCTCGACACAGTTTTGTATCTGTGGGCTTATACTTTTCTTCCAGTGGAGTAGAGATGCTGGCTGAGCAAATAGATGCTGTGTAAGCTGACTGCTGACTTTGTATTCAAACTCTTAGCTAGAGTTCAGTGTTACCCTCCTTTAATATGTAGCTGTTTTATCGTACGGCAGACTTTCATCCTCTTGCTTCAGAGGTTTATGTAGGGCTTTGAAGTTTCTGATATAGTTTAACTTTTCACTAATTGGTAGAGGGAAAACAGCTACTCAAAGCATTTTTGTTTGGACAAACTTTTAACACGAATGCATGCTTTAGATATCACTGTCCTTCAGAAGTTCAATACTGTAAAATTGAGATTTAAGAAGCCACAGAAAAACATTTAAGTGTAGAAACTCATTATTAATAGCATAGTTCTGTATCACATAGAATGAATTGCTCATTATGGAAGTGCTGTGATTGATTTTTACTTGAAATTCTACACACTGAATGTGTTTGTTTCCCCCCCACTTCCTCAAGGCTTTGTGAACCAAAGAAAGATTTGATTGCTCGAGTAGTGAAAATAATTGGAAAGAGAAAATCTATTGAGCTGCTCATGGAAACTGCTGAAGTGGAACAAAATGGTGGACTGTTCATAGTGGTAAGAAAAATGTGACGTTGTGGCAGGGGGTGGAGGGGATACTTTTTGTTTGCAGAATGTTTGTGTAATTCTATTACATAGCTTTCACATTTGACAGGTTCTTCTAGATTCCATGCTTTTTTTTGTTTTGTTTTTTTTTACAGTCTTTCCTTGGGAATTGTCTGAGCAATGAAAGTCAATTAGCAATAAATGCTAGCATAACCCTCTAGCAGTTTGAGTAATCAATGAGATGAATGGGTCTGGAAGTTACTCCTCTTCTTGTCCTCAAATCAGTATCTGATTTGCAGTGGTAGCATAACAATTACGTGCCTTACCTTGGGATGTTTCCCTCGTGACCTTAAGACATTCTGAATCTTGAATAAAAGCTTGTACTTCTGGGATGAAGCTTCTGGGAGATTACTCTGTTAAGTCCAGTGGTTGTTTTAGATAGCAGCACTGAGCTATCTAGGTTAATCAGCATATAATCAGAGGTCAATGTGGTATGTTGCAGGCATTCCTAATGTCACTTCCAAAACATAATTCTCAATAGGGAATCTCTTAGCTTTATTATCAGACCTGTGTACAGCAGTGCAGAACTGAGGGCAGATTTCTTTTACACGTCATGGTAAAAATTCTATACATAATGATCAAGTTACCAGTTTGTGTGTGTGTTTTTGTTAAATAGTGAGCTGTGAGGTGAAAGTTAATTAATTGTTTTTTTAACTTTTGTGGTTGCAAGGCAGGAGGTAAGTTTTCTAGCCAGTGACTTCTCTAAAAGTGACTTCTCTTAAAAGCAGTGTGTTTTTATGAGGGATTCAAATTATAATCAACAAGTATTCACTGAGAAGATGAAAAGGTACAACTCTTAGTGGCAACTTTGCCTGCATATCAGCGTATACCATTTGAAAGGTAGATACAGTGTACTGGTTTTTTTAATTGAGATTTTGTGCTACTAGCATAATAAAAATTTGTGTTGTCTGCTCTTTCAAGAAAAGATATACAAATTGAGCTTCCCTGTTCTTAAACTTCTGAATTGTATTGTTTGCTATTTAGTAGAAAAGCTTGCCTTTAATAGAGTATCGGGGCATTGGAGTAACAGTTAACTTTATGTACTGTGAATGGTAATTGTAAAATATTCTGGTAGCTAGTGTTTATAATTTACAGAGGCTTCAAAGCTGTGTCTGTTCATGCACCAGCATGGTACTTCACTGTTGTTAATTTGAAATCTACTGAAGTAGATGTGGAGCATGGAACTAACATGTTACAGGGAGAAACTTTTGCCTTGGGAGTAATGCAAGATCCTGCAGATAAACAAATGAGATTTCACAGAATTTTATGAGATTAATTCTTGAAATTTTACTAGGCTTCCTTGTTAATAATGTTTTGAATATCTAACCTAATGTATATGTGTTATATGTGTTATTGCAGATGGCTGTGAGAGTATCTGAAATGCATAAGTACTTTGTTTTTTCACTGTCAAAATTAGATTTAGTTATGAACAGTTGATACTTCTGTCCAAAAGTAGGAAGCTGGTTGTTGACTATATCAGCCATAAACAGCAATTAAAAAAAAGGGTTGTGGTTATGCAACAACTAGAACAGCAGAATTTTGCTTTTTGAATTCAATCTTAATAGAAAGCATTGTATTTTATGCGCTTCTTGTATCAACAGTTGTATTTTAATTTTGCTAACGTTGCAAATTTTTTCTTTCTCTGTTAAGAATGGTACAAGGAGAAGAACACCAGGGGGTGTTTATTTAAACCTGCTCAAGAATACTCCCAGTATCAAAGAAGAACAAATCAAGGTAAAATTGCTAAGAGTGCATGTGATTGTCCAAAGTTAATTTTGTGGAGGTTTTTTTTCTGCTAGAAAGCTTATGTCTGAATTCTCCTGAAGACTTCTAGCAAGTTTATTATTCCAAAGAAATGTGCTTTTCATATTCAAAGTATAAGCAAATAACAGTTCACGCACTGCATTGACAGGTGGCTAAAAAAGCACCATTTATGTATTGCCAGTGACAAAAAACAGATGAGAAAACTGTGGCGTCTGAAGAGTTGCATACTGAGTTTTTCATAATTTTGTATACCTTACAGTAATGTTATTTACAGCTGTATTTCTATTTGGACATCGCTTAATTATACGTTAGTTTAATAATGTGCTCTTAGTAGAGTATTCTTGTCTTATTGTCTGGTGCTACAGCTGAAGCTATATACTTTCCCTTTTGCCAGATTATTGTCTGAATCTAGTCGTAATTGCTCACTGGCCTAATGTGCTTGCCATCCTAGATTAATGATCTTGTAAATATTACTGCCTTGCCTTTCACGGTTTTCTGTATCGTCTGAAATGTCTTTTTGTTTTTTTAATTCTTTTAAAGCTGTTTTGCTTTTTCAGCTCACTTGATATGTTAGCCCACCATTTTGTACTGGGAATTAGAGATGAATCAGTTCAATCTGGGATTGTCTGTCACATATTAAAAAAAAAAAAACAACAGTAACAAAAAAACAAACACAACATTCCATAGCATACAATGGCTGCAAAAAGTTGTGAGTTTGATCATTTTATCTCACTTCCATGTAAAATGTACTGTGCAGCCACCTCATCCATGCCTTTATGACTGTGTGCCTTGTTATTCTCATGCTGATTTTTGTCAAGCGTTTAATGAGGCAGCAGTTTGTACTCAGTGAAACTGACTGGTGTTTGATACACAGTTCGATAGAAAAAATGTGAGTCTTGTCATCGCAGAGGCTGTCGTGTACAACACGCTCGCACATCTGTGTACTTAGCATTGGACTTGCATCTCTTGGAGTGAAAAAAGCATTAACGTTTTTTGTGTGAAACTTTGATTTTCATTTAAAAAAAAAAAATGGAAATAAGGCATGTAGCTGCATTTAGTTAATCTGCATGATCTTTTCCGCCTTTAAAATAAGGAGAAAGCTTCTTAGAGTTTGCTTTATAGGAGTGAAAATGTTACTGGGGTTCAAAAAGGTTTTTCTGTAGAGATGTGGCCTCCAGTTTCATTTTTAAGGAAGAGTTTTGTTGAAGGGCAATAGAACCTTCTGCTTAAGATTTCACTGTAAGTTACCTTCAGTTGTTTTCTTTCATCTTAACATAAAAGATTTTCTTTGAAAAATCAAGACTAGTGTAGGTCAACAGAGACCTTTGCAAGTCCTTTGGTCCAGCCCACCTGCTCAAGCAGGGCTCCACTAGAAGAGATTGCCTTGAGCATGTCCAGATGGCTTTTGATCGGTGGAATTTCCATTTGTTGAAACAACTGTGGGAGATATCTCTGCCAGTGCTCAGTCAGTGTCACAGTCAAAAAGTGTCAGCCAGTGTTCAGAGGGAACCTTCTGTCTTTGTGCTCATAGCCTCTTATCCTTTCTCTGAATACCACTGAGTAGAGCCTGACTCTTTGTTTGTTTGCACTCTCCCTTCAGGCATTTATACGTAAGACCTCTCCTTGAGCCTTTTCTTCTCCAAGCTTATATTTAGTGGCCCCTCATGGTAGTCTCTTCAGTCTGTATTCTTCAATACTGGGGAGCCCAGAACTGGATGCGCTGCCTGAGGTGTGGTCTTTCCAGCCCTGAGGAGGGGGAAGGGTTCATTTCCCTGCACCTGCTGGCAGTATTTGCCTCGGGCAGCTCAGAACATTATTGTCCTTCTTTGTGGCAAGGGTGCACTATTGGTTTCTTGTTCACCTTTATGTCTAGCATGCCTTCCTGGTCCTTTTCTGCTGCTGTATTTTCTGGACGGTTGGCCACAAGTATGTCCTTGTGTCATTCGTCCACAGATGTAGAGTCACAGTTACTAAGGTTGGAAAAGACCTCCAAGATCATCCAGTCCAGCTTTCCACCTACCACCGATATTTTCTCACTCGACCATGTCCTTTAGTGCAACATCTGAACTTTGCATTTCTTTTTGAACTCTGTGAGATGAAGTCTGGATGAGGAGCTAAGAGATATGGCTTAGTAGCTTATATTAGTAATGGGAGGATGGTTGGACTAGGTGATCTTCTAGATCCTAGGTCCTTTCCAACGTTGTGATTCTATGGTTTTATGAAATTGCTGTCAGTCTGTTTCTTCAGACTGCTGAAATCCCTTTGCATGGCACCAGCATGGCACTGGTATATCAACCACTCCCAGTTTTGTGTCATCTGCATGCTTGGAATGAAAAACTTAGTGTTGCTTTCATGATAGTTTCAAATCAAAGTAAGTGCAATCTGTACTCCTACCCTGAGTAGTGTGAATGTTCATTATTGTTGAGCAGAATTAGAAGTTAAAAGGATTTTTGTTTGATGTTTTCTTCAGGAAATTAATGTCTTTTTTTTTTTTTTATTTACTTTCGTTCAAGGAAATATTCTACCTGGAAAACCAAAAGGAATATGAAAACAAGAAAGCTGCTAAGAAGAGAAGAATACAAATTCTAGGAAAGAAGATGAAAAAAGCCATTAAAGGGCTTAACCTGCAAGAATATGATGATGCATCTCGTGAGACTTTTGCCAGTGACACAAACGAAGCTCTGGCTTCTCTGGATGATTTGCAGGATGGGCATCATGAAGCCAAGATGGAACCTGAAGATGTTATAGAAATTGATAATGCTCATGATTTGGAGATCTTTTAGATAGTAATGATAACAAAGTCTCTATAAAACATATTAAACAAACTTTTAAAATTATACCATAACTTCTTGTTTTCATAAATTGCAGAAACGTGGGAAATATTTCATAAAGAAGAAAATGACATAGTTCATAGCTAAGCTTAACACCGTGAAAGATGTTAACTGTCTTATTTGTTTGCTGAGTCCTCAAAAATTGATAAGATTTCTCTTGATAAGAGTTCTGCATCAGTGTTCTGTAGAAAAGCTGTTTTAGCCACAAGTTAATTTTAGTAATTAACAGCTCTAACGAAAGAAATCCAGCTTAATCTGCTGAAGCTGACAAAAGTTGCCATTAGATAGGGGATGTTCCTGATTACACTTGAACAGAAACACAGTAACAGAAAAGTTACTCTTGATGTAAAAGATTATGTAATGTTATTTTGACAGTGTGCTGACAAGAATAGCGATGTTTATGTGGTTAAGACCTGTAAAATGAGATCAGTTTGTGAAATTAACTGCATTTTAATGTTGGCAATCTTAGAAGAACAATCTTGTAAATAGGTACTGCTGAGCAATGTATGTTTTAAATTTCTGCAGTTTATTCCATTTAATGATAGTGGTTTGAGCGTCATAGTTATTCTACTTAAACTTTTTCTATGAATAAACATACACAAATGACACATCTCTTTGTTCTAAAATACAGTTCTTTCCCATTAGAGAGGTTGTATTAATGTGTTTGCTTTGAGTGTCTTTATACCTTACTTGCAGGTATAAACGTTGCAATTCTTGTTTCCAAGCTGTTTCTTGTAGTAGAATGAAGTAACGTGCAGCTTGCAGGAATTACAAAGTTTATGTTTGCTGAATTTTAAGAAAACAAGGTGTGCAAAAGATAACTTCTGCTTGACACAAAAGACCTTTTGTAGTTCGAATATAATGTTTTGGTTGTAACTGAAGAAAGTTTGTGACTTTGATATGTGTATGTTTACTTTGTCACTATGGAGTTGTGATTTCTGTGAATAGACACGTTATTTTGCAATATAAAATACTGTTGTGATTTAACCGGGCAGACAGTGAAGTACCACACAGATGTTTTCTGACTGCAGTGTCCAGGAGAACTGGGGAGAGAATTGAAGGAGAAAAAAAAAGGTAAAACTCATGGGTTGAGATAAATGTAACATACTAGGACAGAAAACTGAGGGCAAATAGTAGTAATTATAATAATGTGCATCTTTTCAATACAAATGATGCACAGCACAATTGCCACCCACTACCTGATGCCCATCCAGGCCCCACCAAGCAGCAGCTGTCCCCATCCCTACCCCTTGTCCCAGCCAGCTTCCCCATTTTTGCAGTTCTGCATGGTGTTACATGGTATGGAATGTCCCTTTGGCCAGTCTGAGCCAGCCATCCTGGCTCCCCTGAACACTGCAACCCCCCTTGCTGATAGAACAACATGAAAAGCAGACTTGTCCCCATCTCCATGCAGCACTGTTTAGCTACAACCCAACCTGGTGTTTTGTTTTTTTTTTTTCCAAAGCACAGCTGGCCATCAGAAAATCAACTACCGTTCAATATTTTGGTGTTCTTAATGGATTAATTAACTTCTAAAACCAACATATCCATAAACTTTCCTCATCTGGGAGTTGAGGGATTTCAGAGGCAAGGTGTGTCACTGAAACACATAATGAATTTTTAATACTGTCAAGAGCTGGTATTTAAAGGACAAAATATCTTGAGAAATACAAGAAACAGACAGTGCGTTCCATTATGTGCTTTTAAATTTATCTAGGAGTTCTGCATTTTTCTGTTCATGTGTCTGAGCTTGCTGTTACTCATCAGGTGCTTTTGCTGGAAACAGGCTGTCAACAAAGTAGTAGGATTTGATTTACTCATTAACTTTCCTAATACAGCTGCAATGATAAGTGTACTAAAATGATAAGTCATGCATAGTACTTGATTAGTTTGAGACAGTACTTTTTGGTCGTAGTTTTTATAATTGCTTGGGAATGTCTTCCAAAAAATTGGTATATGGAACACTAATTTTTGTGGGTTAAGGTTTCTATTTATTTGTTGGGTTGTTTTTTTTTTCCCATAATTAGATAATTTTATGTTAATAAGGACTGTATTTTTTTTTAAAGTGTTAATATTTTTAGCGTTCATTTCCTAGGTAAGGATTATTGAAAGAGTGTATGAAGTCATCTCTTCAAGGAAAGAATGACACAGAGCATCAATTCCTTCTTTGTCTGCCTCATGTTTTCTCTCTCATCTTTGGCTTTCACTGTTCCTTTCAAAAGGACATGTGTTTAAAATATTTGAGCATCCAGTCTTCATTCTTTTTTTCATCAATGGGAATCAAAACAGGGCCCATTAAGAGTGTCAGCATCTGGAGTCAGGTGTTGGCTGCTCCAGGCAGTCCTGGGGCTGTGTTGTCCCTCTGCAGCCTTTTCTAGAGGAGTTTGGCTTCAGCAACCTTTGGGCTGAGCATGGGCAGTCCTGGAGTTCAGGAACCCGAAGATTTGAGTCAGATTTGACATCTGAAGTCAACATTCTTCCCTGCTATGTTTTCTTCCACCAAAACTACTGCAGGAACTAGAAATACGAGTGTCTTTGAGTGTTTTTCTCTCTCAATTTCACTTATTTTTGTTTATTCTGTCCTGGGCTGCTGCTTGCAGAGATTGTGGTTCTTTCTCTGGTTTGGTTTTGACCAAACAGGACTGTGTTTTGTGTAAACCTGATGTTCCTGGCTGTTTAGGATTTTAGGAGCAAGCACTTCACAGACTAAAATGCAAATGTAAGGATTAATGGTTTTTGTTCTTGGGAAGTTTTCGTTATGGCATGTGACTCACCATCAGCTTTTCTACCAGGACAGATGCTGTCCTCTATAGTGGGAATACACAAAACCATCTGTGTCATGTCTGAAGCTGACAGTGGCAAATGGGGGAAATACGCTGTGGTTTGAATCTGCTGCATCCAGTCTCCTGTGCAGCTCACCAGGCCTTAGAGAAGTCTTGCAGAAAAAAAAACCTTCCCAGTATTTAGAAAGGAAAGTTGAAGCTTTCTCACCTCCTTATTTGCAAAATTGGTAGATGGCAACTTTTCAGAGCTGGGAGTGTTGCCCAACAAGAGAACAATTCCACAATCATACCTGGACCTGAATGCTGGTAACCAGTGGAAATGACAAATACATGTCTGAAATCATAACACACAAATTAGGTATTCAAGATGCTAAGCCACAACTTTTGGCTTGAATGGAAACATTCTTTTTTTTTATTTAGTTTTGTTTCTTTTTTTTTTTTTTTTTAAATTTATCATTAAATAAATGCAGAAAAATGTTTCTTATCTTGAAAAAAATTCCCCTGAAAGATATTTCTTATCTTGAAAGCTTGTTTGTGATTTGGCATATCAGCATTCTTCTTTGGCACATCATATCTTCGAAAAGTAAACTTTTTTCCAGAAACAGCACTTTGTAATCTGCTTCCTAAATTTTTCATTTCTTCTACAAGTTTGGTATTTGTTCATTTGTTTGCCAGTTTTTCCAAATACCTTTTCCAAAAGTGTATTTATGGTTACTACTTTGCAAGTCTTCTACCACTGTCTGAGCTTTGCACTGGCAACCTTTCAGCACTGGTATGCCTTTATTCAGTATGCAGAACTTGCTGGAGTACATACTGGAGCACTGGCAGGCAGTTTGTTTTTGGAGGTGCAGGAAAGACTTTTGCATGAAGAAAGAAAAAGCCCCCAATAAAAATTAGAAAGGAATGCTTCAAGCAATCAAAGAATCCATAAAGTTGGAAGGAACCTTTAAAGGTCATGTAGTCCAACTCTCCTGCAATGGACAGAGACAGGTACAGCTAAATAAGTTTGCCCAGGTCCTGATCAGCGTTACCTTGAAAGTCTCAGGAGGGGGCATCCACCACATCTCTAGATAATCTGTTCCAGTGCCATACCACCCTCACTGTAGAAGACTTTTTCCTCCTATCTTACCTAAATCTACCCTCTTAAAGCTTGAAGCCGTTTCTGTTTTTCTGCCACCATGGACCCTGCTAAACAGTCTGTCTCCTACTTTCCTGTAGCCCCCCTTTAGATACTGAAAGGCCACTATCAGGTCTCCTCAGACTCAGAGTCCTCAGGTCTCTTCTCTGGGCTGAACAGCCCCAGTTCTCTCAGCCTGTTCTCATAGGACAGGTGCTCCATCCCTTGAATCATTTGCATTCCTCCTCAAGATGCATTCCATGAGGTCTGTGTTTCCTGTACTGAGAACTCTACATCAGGACGCAGTACTCCAGGTGAGGCCTCACTAGTGCAGAGCAAAGCAGAGCAGCGGGGTTACCTCCTTCACCCTGCTGGCTGCTCTTCATTTGATGTAGTCCAGGATATGGTTGGCTTTCTGGGCTGCAGGGGCACATTGCTGGCTCGTGTCCAGCTTTTGTTTAGCAAGACCTGAATAGGCTGGAGAGTTAGCCAGCAATAAACCAGGTGAGGTGCTTTTTAACAAAAGCAAGTGTAGAGTCTTGCACCTGGGAAGGAATAGCCACAAGTATCAGTACAGGTTGGGACATGACTTGCTGGAGGAGAGCTCTGCAGAGAAGGAACTGGAGGTCCTGGTGGATAACAGGTTGGCCATAAGCCAGCTTTGGTGTTTGCCCTGGTGGCCAAGAAGGCCAATGGGATCTTGGGGTGCATTAACAGCATCACAGCCAGCAGGTTTGTAGGTGATTCTCCGCCTCTACTCTGCCCTGCTGAAGTATCACCTGAAGTACTGTGTCCAGTCCTGGGCTCCCTAGTACAAAACAGACAGGATCTCCTGGAAAAACTCTAGCAGAGGGCCACAAAGATGACGAAGGGCCTGGAGCATCTTCCCTATGAGGAAAGGCTGAGTGAACTGGGACTGTTCAGCCTTGAAAAAAGAAGACTCAGAGGTGATCCTATTAATGTTAATAAATATCTTAAGTGTGGGATTCAAAAGACATGACCAACCTCTGCTGTAGAGGGCAACACCTCCTTCACTCCTTCCTCACCTGTCCCTTATGAACAGCTGCAGCTGCCAATAGCCACACTCCAGTCACGGGAATCATCCCACTGCCAGGTTTTAGTGAAGACAATATACCATCGTTTTCCAGTAGCGTAGTATCTTCCAGGCTCCTGTTTGTTTTCCAGACTGTGTGCATTGCTATAGAGGCACTTCAGCTGGGAAGCTGGTCTTGTCACCTCGTTAAAGGATAACACTTTAATTCTTTTTAAATATTTCACTTGATTGTCCCCACTCTCTTCTCCTATAGCTCCAGCAGCCACTGACTCATCATCATACAATTTCATATATGTTGCAGTATTGCCAACACCTCTCAAAGCAGCATGTCTTTCAAGGCCCCTACTAATACCCTGTTCCTCTAATCTAGCTATGCCATCCCACACATTGTCATGGGAAGGCTCATTATTCCCTCCATCCCCATTCAGACCAGTTTAAAGCCCTCCCAATGAGCCCTGAACCCCCACCAGTGCCCACAAAGCTGGTGCCATATAGGTCATTTGGTTGTCAAAAAGCCACCAGCCACAAAGCTAGGTATACTTACAGATAAGATCCTTTGATTTGTTTCCATGTCCTTACCCAATACAAGAGGCAGAAAAGATGATCTCCAGTGTTACTTGCTGATATCACCCATACGATTAAATTTTTCTACGTACCAACCACCTCTGATGCTCTTGCCTACAGGAGAAAACTGACTTCCTTTCCTGTCCATGTAACCAAGCTGGAATGGTCTGTAAGGTTTAAAGTGCTTATGACATTAATCAAACTGTTTCATGGGCTATTTTTTTGTATGGACAAAAGTGAAAAGAAGAAAAAAAGTAACTTAAAGTTGACTTGCTATTCTTCATATAGGAAAACAAAGTATTTTGAACTTGAGATTGTGATGGAAGATCAAATGTACATGCAGATGGAGAAGAGAATGGTGTCAGCCTAGTCCCTTGCTGTCTCCTGGTGGCTTTCTCCCCTTCTTCCTGAACTTTCTAAAAGTGATACCATTTACTGTTCCTTCTTACCCTTCACAAAGTATTTGTCAGATTCACTTTGAATTTTCTTGTTTAAGCAGTATTCCTACTTCCCTGTCTAAATCAAACATAATTAAAACACCTTTCTGAAAGATCTACATCAAGTGTGCAGTTATGCAGCATCGGCTTCTGAAAACTGTGCAAATCATTTTGCTTTGTTGCTAACTCCTTTGTAGTGGGGATAAAGTGTTCCCAAACATAATACAGTGAAGTAAGTTTTTTTCTGAAGGAAGAATTTCTGATCTACAGTCACTGGCAGCCCACAGAAGAAAATTAGATAGTGCAAAATGATTCTGAAGGGCTATGAGGGAAGATACGTGCTGCAGATCTAAGTGAAAAGTAATCTTCAGCAAAAAAAAAAAAAAAAAAACATATAAAATAAGCTCCACAAATGACAGCAATTGGCCACAGCCACCTGGAAACCTGCCCTATCATGCTATCAGTCCAAACCAGATATACACAAGAGGAAATGCTTTTTAATTTTCTATTGTGATTCTCTTACGGTTCCTCACTGTGGAAATGCAGTTTAAAGCTGGAGCACAGCAAGTAGGAAATCATAAGAAAAAAAAATGTTATTCTCTGAGGTGTTGAATATTTCCAAAAGTTTTTAATATCCTGGATATCTGTTTGACAGGTAGGCAGTACAATAAAGTTTTTTACTGCGATGTTCATTTAGATACCATATAACTGACTTTAAAAATGGGATATACTGAAGATTTATTTTAGCTTACTCTCTACAAAAGGCATTTCATTCCAATTAACTCTATTTTCATGTTCTGTTTTGTGGCAGACTTCATGAAACCCAATAGACAGAAGATGGCTTCAAGGCTGTTGCTAACAAAAATTCAGAATTGCCATGGAAACAAATCAGCAGAAGGGCTTTGAAGATTTTCTACCATTATTACTAATTTAGTTTTGTATACATAATAATCACAAAACAGTGGGCTGGCTTTTTCCCTTGTGTGCCTCAAATGTAAAAAAAAAAAAAAAAAAAAAAAAAAAAAGTTTTTATAATTCTTCAGGAAATTAAATTGTGGGTGTTTTGTACTTTGTTGTTTCTCCCTGTGGAATTTGTCATGGTGGATGCTAATCTATGGCTCATACAAGCTTCTATTCTAGAGAAGGTAATAAAAATAAGGTAATACTGCTGTTAACAGTAGGTGAGTCTGTTTCCCTGCTCTCAAAAAAAACATATGTTCTCCTGTTCTATCTTTGATTTAGATTTGTGATGCTTTTCCTCTGAGCTGGTTTCTGAAAAGTCTTTCATTTCATACGCTATCCAAAATTTACCCAGTGAAAGACATTCAAGGTTAGTTTCTGTGTTCGAACACCTACAGTATCTTTTACAAGACAACCGCTTCAGTAAAGTCATTTTTTTGTTGTTGTTGTCAAAATCTGTGTGGGTAAATAAAACCAGATCTGTGATTGTTCTGCATTTTACGCAGTGAGCTATTGATTGCACAGTGCTGCGTCAGTAATTTCCATCTGGAAGATTGCTTCTGAAGAACTCAGGACATGTGCTCATGAAAGGGGAACAGCAATGCCATACATATACATGTATTTTTTTATTATTATTATTTATTTTTTAAAATTTTTTTTTAATTATTTTTTTTAATTTTTTTATTTTATTTTTTATTTTATTTTTAATGGGTTTGGATTGTTGCCAAAATTCTTTAAATGGGAACTAGAGTGCAGAGCATGTTTGTGAAGTTTTCCACAGAAATTATCTGACAGCACCTACTACTCCAATTTAACATCTCAATCTCTTTCCTCTGTGGGTTACAAATTGAAGGTGTTCTGGCATTGTATAATCAATGGATATCAAGATGTTACAATTGTATAATCAATGGATATCACAATGTTACAATATAATCAAGAGAGTTAGGCAAAGTGGACAATGATAACAAGAGAACAAAATGGGAGGCTTACCCTTCAGCTGGGCTCACCACAAAACACCAGCAGAGGCAATCTCCAGACGAGATCCTTCCCCACTGGTAGCCAGCTCTTAAATAGGTCTAGGAGGAGGTCTTCCAGCAGCACAGGTGAATTGCCTGCAGCTGTGCTCCTCTGGCTGACTCATTGCTTGCCTCAGGTGATCAATCAGAGGTTCAGGCCATGACTCAGAAGTTCCCATACAGGCATCTTTCAATTTTTACCACCTCATATTTTCAAAAATTGGCTAAAAAGAATAGAGCAGATGAATACCTGAGCACCACAATTGCAATCCTTTAATCCTCCTAGCACTTTTCAGCATGATTGAATGGAAAGAAGCAGGGGTCAGCCCATTAGAAAAGAAAAGGCCTTAGTGCTCCTTACCTTTTGCCCTCAGCTGAACAAAGGAGTTTTTCCTGCACTCCCTGCCCTGGCAGTCTGCCCTAGCTCTCAAGAATTTTCTGTGCTCAGCAGCTGTTCCTGGAAGTGGCCTTCCTGCAGATAGGCATAAAGGCACATACTGGATAGGCTGTAAGCCAGTTTGCCTGACCTCTGTGAAGTATGTCCCTTCCTCCCTTGCTTCCTTCCTCCCTGCTCCAGTTTTGTTTACTGTTTTCCACTAGTCCACAGGATAATGAAGCCTCAGCAGCAGATTCCACACATAGGAGGGAGGGATAGGCCCATGGAACTTCAGTCTGTAGAACAACTCCATAGAGAATAGAGGTGTGCACGAGACAAGCTGTACCGTGATGCTAGAGTTCACCTTTGCAATTACATGAGGAGTTACACAGTTAAGATAGCAGCAGATATGAAAAAAAACTATTGTAATGAATATTTTACTCTCCTGATACCTACAAAATCATTGTTTCTCTCCAACAACTTTCTGAGAGTGAAATCAACAAACTCCTCAAATTAGCCTTTAAAAAGAGGATGAAGAGAAGCCCTTTGCCCTTCCTGGAGTTGCCAGGCCTCTGGGAAATCTCAGCACTCCTGGCTGAGGACTGAAACCAATGACATAGCCAAATCATCTCCGTGAAATTACTTGAGATGAGGAATAGATTATTTTTTAATTTTACAAGGAAGTTAGCTTAAAAGGTCAATAACAGAAATTATTCTCTGCAGATAAAATTACATGCATTTTCAAATTTGCCGAATATCCAGAAATCATAGAATCATAGAATCATAGAATCATAGAATCACCAAGGTTGGAAAAGACCTAAAAGATCACCCAGTCCAACCGTTCACCTATTCCCAACAGCTCCCACTAAACCATGTCCCTCAACACAACATCCAGTCTTTCCTTGAACACCCCCAGGGTCGGTGACTCCACCACCTCCCTGGGCAGTCCGTTCCAGTGCCTGACCACCCTTTCTGAAAAGTAATACTTCCTCATGTCCAGCCTGAATCTCCCCTGCCGTAGCTTGAAGCCATTCCCCCTGGTCCTATCACCAGTTACACAAGAGAAGAGGCCGACCCCCAGCTCACTACAACCTCCCTTCAGGAAGTTATAGAGAGCAGTGAGGTCTCCCCTGAGCCTCCTCTTCTCCAGGCTGAACATTCCCAGCTCCTTCAGCCTCTCCTCATATGGCCTGTGTTCCAGACCCCTCACCAGCTTTGTTGCCCTCCTTTGAACACATTCCAGGGCCTCAATATCTTTCTTGCAGTGAGGGGCCCAAAACTGGACACAGTACTCGAGGTGCGGCCTCACCAGTGCTGAATACAGGGGAACAAATGATAACAGCTTCAGGAATAGTGTTCTTCAGGAACACTTTAAGTAAGTAAGAGTAGATCTGTTTGTCTTGACCTTATTGACCAAGAGAATGTGGTTGGAAACTAACAGTTCAACTCTTTTAATTTAGAACATGCAGGACAATTTAATGAACCTCTTTCAAAAGCCTTTAACCCACCTACAGTCCGCAAACCACACTTTGCCAGGAAGTGCCATGAGCCTGAGGAATGATGTTTTTTGCTGTGTATGTAATGGAGGGTGCGCTGAATAGCAACACTATGAAGAAAACTTCACCCCCACTTTCCTTCTCCTCTGGCTTTGATGTTTCTGCATTGCTTGACGATTGTCCTTCTCCATTGCCTTGCTATTCATGAAGCTCTGCAATGGTCTATCATCTCCCTTTCCAAAGTAGGCCTAGCTACACTTTCACTCTGGTCATCATATCAACCAAAGCAGTTATTCCCACTGTGTTTATTGTGGAGTGTCTCAAAAGGAGAGTTGGACATTAAAGGAGGCAGTGCACAGCCTCACCCAACAGGGATTTTACTCCTCCTTGATGGACAAAAAGAAAATGTTATGGGTCATGGGGCCGGGAGCTAAGCAGTAGCACTTGAGGGTTGCTAGAGGTCATCCCAGAAGCCTGGGTGAAACTGATTTGGTCCTGGTGTGATTTGGTTGTTGATGGTTGGTTTTGTTTTTGTTTAGTTATGTTTTGTGAAATGAGAAGAAATACAGGAAAGAGGGTTTTTTTCAGTGACTGGATCTTCCAGGCTGAAAAGAAGGATAGAGAGCAAAGGCAGCAATTGCATCCTGGAAGGGAATTCTCCCTGTATGAGGCAGTGAGAAGAAAGCCTGTATCTGATCTGTGCTAAGATGCTAAGCTTCCCCAGAGAATCAGTACTTGAGGAAACAACAATCTTTTGTCTAAAACCTGAAGAGGACCCCCATTTTAAAGTAAAACTGGGTTCTTACTGAAATCTGGACAGGGACACCCGCCATGCCCTTGGATCAACATCAAGAGGAAAACGACAAACAGCTGAACACAGTAAAAAATGGAATGATAACAGAAAGTGTGTCATCTCTTCCTTCCTGTAAGAGTCGCTCTTGCCCCAGGAATCTCCCAGCAAAGAGCTAGCATAGGAAAAGCTTTTTTTTTTCCTTTTTTTTTTTCCCCTTCCCCCAGGAGGAGCTGCAGGTGGGTTTAAGTTTGCGTGTGGGTTGCCTGTGCTAGTCAGAATCCAACAAGTGCTACTATCTGTAGTAACTATGTTGAATTAAAAGATGCTGCGGTACCAAAAGGATCTAATGTAGAGAAGAAAGGTACACGCTGTACTGGAATTAGGATGATTTAGCACTTTCCTATTTTATTTTTCCCCCACTGTGCAACTGCGTGTAACAATGCTTTGTGGTTTGGGGTGCTGTGTAGTAAACTATGGCGGCTGGAAATTCAGACAGGTTTGTAGACAGAAGAATCATCCGAAACTGGCTGGGATTCTTCTGGCTAATATTTAAAATGGCAGTTTGTTCATTGTTCTCAGAGTCAGATTCAGTTGTTGCTTTCCTAGCTGAACACAGTCCAGTGTTTTCCTTTTTCACTTTGTGAAGGACATTAATTAGGTTTGTCTCACCTAATCAGCACATCAATGGTACTCACTTTTTTAAATATAAATTTGTAATGATTCATGGATTTTTCAATCTTTCTGCTTAGCTAGGTAACTATGCAAAAATTACCAGGGGATGTGGAAGGGTACTGAGTTTTCTGTCATGCTGCTTAAAGACACTAAATAAATAAAGTAAAACCACTAGTTTTATAAGTTATTTTACTAGTTATTTTACTGAGGGTTGGCAACAGATTCAAAGTGAAGCATAAATTTTATTCTGTACCCTAAACAAAACAAAACAAAACAAAATGAAAAACTTAATTATTCCCTCTGGGTTGTTTCTATGCATCATATTTCTCTGCCATTATGTTGTTAGATATTTACATACAAAAGAAGAGTTGGTGTGTTGCAACATCTTTAGTGGAATTCCCAGTCAAGAAAAATAAGCTTGATATGAGAAGAAAGGCAGGGAAGAAAAGCAACTGTTCTTTCTTTCTCTGGCTTCTAACCCAAAAGAATTTTGGGGAGGATATTTTCTGGGTTAACCATTGTCTAGCTGTATGCATATTTTCAGAAATAAGTCATCTTGGCAAGATGTTGAAGCAATTTTTGGCATAAAGCCTGAAAGAATTGTTCAGATGCCTTTGAACTTTTTGAACCAGTTGAGCAACTATCTTAATCTTCCAGAATGTCAGAAGGTGAACAGATTCTCAATGTTTGCAAATGCAGTTACAGAAACAGATCAGAGCTTTCCTTTGCAGCCAGCATAGCAATGACTTAACAACTACCATACTTGTATGTAAGTCACTCCAAAAGTAATGCCTCCTATTTATTTCCATGGAAACTACTACGAAGAGCACAATAACACTGGTGGAGAAAATTCTCATCTATAAAGCACTATATTTCAACATATTAAACACTGATTTGACTGGATAAGTTAAGATACTCTTCATTCCATGATGTGAGAGCTGTGCATGGCCTTCCACAATGTGGCTTTTCTTTGATATCACTGTCACCACTGCTGAAATGTTTGCACACACACATTGTTTGTTCTCCGCCAATGTTCACCAAGCATCAATGAATGTCAGTGAGTTCCATTTTTTTCCACATGAAGGAATTCAGTGCCACACATGTGCACACATTTGCTTCCATATCCTCACTTCCACATTAGAAGCCATTCTGTCACTCTGCGCCTCTGCTGCCATCTGTCACACAGCAACAACATGTAATGGGATATTGGTGGGAAGGTTCAACCTCATATCACCAATATCCACCTCTGACATCACGGGACAACATCATAAAGTAGGAGTTATTACTTTCAGAGCAGCCCCCATATTACAGTACTTTCTTTAAATTTTCTTTAATTGAGAGATTTTAATGTCAGTGTTATAAAAAACAGGTTACTTTCCCATTCATAGGCTATTACAACAAACAATACCTTTTATGCATGAGAAAAAAATTCTGTCTACGGATTCTAAGATGGTTTTTATCAATGAGAGTGGTAAATCAAGTACTTACTCAGTACTCTGTCCACTCTGCAGTGTTTAATGATTTGCTATTTCAATAATGCTTCAGGAGAACTACACAGTCAGGAGAACTGCACATTCTACAAATGAGAGCAGAATCAGGTAAAAGCCTTTTATCAAAACCTGTCATTTCTGAGCAGAGCAGATCCCATTAAAGTTGGCATGGATGAGCAGCCCTTTATCTCTGGATGGAATCTGTCCTTTTAGCTGTTTGGAATTAATACCCAAATCCTTTAAACCACAAGGAGCTAAGATTTGGGATTCCAAAAATTCTTTGTATGCTAGGCAGCCAGTGATTAATGTAAAACAATTCAAAAATTATACAAACAAAACTATCACCTGACAGAAAATTAAAAAGAGTGCTCGAAGCTTAGGAAGATGTGACTTAAAAACTGATTATTTATCTAGCCTGCTTAGATAAATTTCTGAGGTATAATGTTATTCCAAATGCAGTTTCTAGTGGGTAGGCAGGAAGGTTTGCAGTGCTAACTGATGAGCTTTTGAAAATGACTAAGAACATCATGTCCATTGCAAAGATGAAAATGATTTGGGGAAATTAGTTCAAATGATGGCTATACTTTTAGGATTGTTAAGGTCTAAACTCTGAATTAGACAGACACAGATCATGGTATTCATATGTTCTTGCATGACAGGAAATAAAACACAGGAACTTGAATGTACAACTATGTAAGTTTTGTTACGTGGTTCTGTGAAACAGTTGCTGGTGTTTTCTTTCTTTTTTTTCTTTTTTTTTTTTTTAATAGCATTCCTGTAATGAACAAAAAATTCTATCCTTAGTCAGCTTTCTGTTAATTTAGGAACTCGGGAAAGTGGCAGCTGTCTTCTCCTGAGAATAAACAGGAGATTCCAGAGAAATCCCATGCAGAGCACAAATACCAAGAGAAAACGGCTCCTTCAGGAGAAAACAGCTCTTCATGGCACACTGGGCTACTGGGAAATGGCAGTAGCAGGTCTGGAAAAAGCATTTTGTGGTGGTGCATTCTCCTCTCATCCAAAGTGTTGCCACCCTGATCTGGCAATGGAGAATGTCCAGTTGTGAATGTCTCATGATTATGCCCACCTACTCTTCTTTACTGCTCAAAGCTGCTGCACAGTCCCTACGCACAGCTAGACAAACCTTACCACCGAGGCCTGCAGCATTGCACTGAAGAGAATCTGCTTAACGTTTACAAATACCTAAAGGGAGGTGAGATGCAAACGGATGAGTCCAGGCTCCTCTCAGTAGTGTATAGGAAAAGGAGCAATGGCCTAAAACTTGATCATAAGAAGTTCCAGTACAAACATGAGGAAACTCTTCTTTACAGTAAGGATGATGTAGCACCGGAACAGGCTGCCTAGAGAAGATGTGAAATCTCTTTCTATGGAGATATTCAAGACCCATCTGGATGTCTACCTGTGCAACCTATTACAGGGAACCTACTATAGTGGGGGATTGGACTCAGTGATCTCTTCAGGTCCCTTCCTACCCTACAATTTTATGATTCTGTGATTCAGCCCTCAGCTCCTGCCAGTAGGATGTCTGTCAGCAGGCTGCCCATGCTCAGTCCGGGAGCTCAGCATGTAGTGGGATGTATTCCAGCAAAAGTGGGATGTGTTTTGCTCAAGATGGAAGCTTTGCTTTAATTTCCAGATATCTTGCTTTTCTAGGATAAACAACCTTCCCAAGACGTTTATCTTTGAAGATCCAAGACTGTCATGAATAAGAACTGAAGAGTTGATTGGATGATAGCAGCCAGAAGGTTGTGATCCATGGCTCTACGTCCAAGTGGAGGCTGATCATGAGTGGTGTGCTCCAAGACTCTGTTTGGCACCAGTGTTCTTCCACATCTTTATCAATGACATAGACAGTAGGATCGAGTGCACCCTCAGAAAGTTTGCAAAAAACACCAAGATGAGTGGCACAGTTGACAAAATAGAAGGGATGCCATCCAGAGGGACTTAGACAAGATTGAAAACTGGGTCAGTGTGAACAAAACAAGTCCAGGTGCAAGGTCTTACACCTGGCCTGGGTCAATCCTAGATATATGTAGACTGGGAGAAAAAATCCTTAAGAACAGCCCAAAGGAGAAAGATTTGGGGCTTGTGATGGATGAAGAGCTGGACATGAGCCAGCAGTGTGCGCCTACAGTCTGGAACTCCAACAGTATCTCGGGCTCCATCAACAGAGAGGCGGAGCAGGAAGAGGGAGGGGATTGTCCCCATCTACTCTGCCCTTGTAAGGGCCCATCTGCAGAACTGTATCCAAGCCTGAGGACCCCAGCATAGGAAGGATGTGAAGCTGTTGGAGGGGGTCAGGGGAGAACCATGAAGAATATCAAGGGGCTGGAGCAGCTCTCCTATGAAGATAGAAGAGAGAGCTGGGCTTGTTCAGCCTGGAGAAGAGAAGGCTCCAGGGAGACCTCATTGCAGCCTTCCAGTACCTATAAGGGAAGCTTATAAAGAGCAGAAGGGAAAGTGATTTCTTCAGTAGTCTAATAGTTGCAAGATAAACAGGAATGTCTTTGAAAGAAGGGAAATTTAGGCTAGATGTTAGAATGAAATTCTTTATTATTAGGGCAGTGAGGCCCTGGCACTGCTGTCCAGAGAAGCTCTGGTGTCCCATCCCTGGAGGCGCTCAGTGAGTTGGATGGGGCCTCAGGCAGCATGAGCTGATGGAGGGCAGCTCTGCCCATAGCATGGGGCTGAAACTGGCTTAAAGGTCCACTCAAAGCCAAGCTATTCTATGATTCTATGAAGAATAGACATCCTTGAAGATGAAGGCACAAGTCCAAAAATTAACCAACCAGAAGAGCCTCCTGTATCCTAGTGCTGTGCTAGTTCTCCTATGGATTAACTGAGTAGTATACCTCCCCAGACAACCACTGAAGATAACCAAAGACCTCCACATAAGCACAGAAGGTTCATACATGTTATGTAGCCCTATACTTCCATAATCCTATGAATATATAATAGGGATGTGTGACTTATGTGTTAAGTATAGTGAAAACTTTTTGGACTATAAGTAGAAGCAAGAAAAAAAACATAACATGCTTGATTTGTGGGCATTTTCCACATCATGCCCTGTGCAGAATAAATCGATGTTTTCTCTCCAAACTCTTGTCTTTTGGATTGTGTTTTGAGTTTAATATCGACAACAGCACGAGGTGTTCTCAGAAGTCTCAACAGAAAGACAAGGCTGTTAACAGACAACCTGTACCTTCTCACTTTCTACTAGCATAAAATAAGAATGTCTGTAATGATGTTACTGAACATTCAAAAGGCAAGTATCTGCTTGTAATTTTGGCACCTAATCCAAAATTTATGTTATATCCTTTCAACATGTGAGATAATAGTTATACCATAGAGAATTCCTTACCAGAAAATATATTGTCCGTGTACCCCTCATTATTAAATTTCTCAGTAAACACTGATACATCCTTATATGTAACTGTGGCTATTCATTGAAATACATTTTTTACAGTATGAGTCTGTGTGCATGTAGTGCTAAAAGTACACAGCTGGGCAGTGACTTTTTAAATTTCTACCAATAAGTTCTAGTGTTTCACAGTAATGATTTTGGACTGGCAGGGCCTAAGAAGGCCCTACTTCCGTCCTTCTCAGAAGATCGACTCATATCTGTTTTCATTCTGATAAGACAGCCCATTGTGAATGGATTGGAACCCCAGTAAGGTGCATAACTTATGCACCCTGTTGAAAATAGTGTATATTAAATATCTGAATGCTGTGTATATTAAATATCTTTGTGTATATTAAATATCTGAATGCTGGGTTTTGGTGTTTTGTTTACAAAAATTCTGCATTTCATGTCCTCTGTTCATGTGTTCACATTGTCTTCGCCATTCAGATTCCTACCTGCCAAAAGATATGCACTCCTCTGCATCACTCTTTCTGTGAGCCTTTATGCACAAGATTAGAATCTTCATGCAGCTTCAGGTTTTTATTAGAATGTAGCTCTGCCTGTTAATTATGCTATGGGTAGTGCAAAATTAAACAGTATTTCAAACAATGGAAGAGCCTGCTTAGTAAATTCAACATTCAATTTTTAAAGAACAATGAATAATAGAATAGTAAAATAACTATTTGTGCATACACGTCTTTCAGGAAGTAGGAAAAAGCATGCCAAAATGAAATACAGCAACAATAAAAGAAAAAGTAGGGGTCATGCACCAACATGCCTTAAAGCATCTTTTCTATTTAATTTGCAGAGCTGAAAACATTCTATAGTCATTTGTAGCAATAGCACAGCGTTCATAGAGTTCCAGAACTGAAATTTTTTTTAGAAAAACACATGTTGCAGCTACCTATTGCAGTTTTGGTGAATTTTTTCTTTTCTTCTCTGTTGTGATTTAATCCAGCAGGCAGCTGAGCACCACTCATTCCCCCCAGTGGGATGGATGAAAGAAATGAAAAAAGGAGAATCAGGGTGCAAGCAATGGTGGACAGTTTAATAAGAAAGGGGAGGAGGAAAGACAAAGAGAGAAGTATTAAAAAAAAAAAATAAAAAAATTTCACACTGCAGTTGCTCCTTATAACTGGCTGAACGATGCCTAGCCGGTGTCCAAGCAAGAGCAGCCTACCCTCCATCTCCAAACAGTTTTATTGCTGTGTGATGACATATGGTGTGGGATATCATTCCTGTCACATTTTGGGTTCGATGTCCTGGCTGTGTCCTCTCCTAGCTTTTTCTGCACCCTCAGCCTCATTATAGGCAGGCCAGGGTAAGGAAAAAAGTCATAGAACCATTGCAGAATCACAAACTCATTTGAGTTGGAAGGTACCCTTAAAGATCATCTTTTTCAAATCCCCTGCTGTGAACAGAGGCACTCACAGTTAGATTGGGTTGCTCAGAGTCCCATCCAGTCTTATGTTGTGTATTTTGAGGTATGGGACCTCTACTGAGTCTCCCTAGAGACTTTTCTTCAGGCTGAACAGCCCCAGCTCTCTCAGCCTGTCCTCCTGGGAGAGGTGTTCCATTCAGGTCTACATCTCTCCTGTACTAATGACTCCACACTGGGATGCAGTACTCCAAGTGAGGCCTCACCAGTGCAGAGCAGAGGGGCAGGATCGCCTCACTGACCTGCTGGCCATGCTGCTTTTGCTGCAGCCCAGGATATGGTTTGCTTTCTGGGCTGTGAAGACACATTTCTGGCTCATGTCCAGCTGCCATCCAGCAGTACCCTCAAGGTCTTTCTGATAGGGCTATACTCAACCCTTTAATCCCCCACCTTCTACTGATAGTGGGGGCTGCCACGACGCAGGTGCAAGACCTTACACTTTGTTGAAGCTCACAAGGTTCTCCTGGGCCCACTGCTCAAGGCTTTCCGGATGGCATCCCATCCCTCAGGTGTGTCAAACACACCACACAGTTTGGTACCATCTGCATATTTGCTGAGAGTGCAGTCCTTGGCTTGTTGTAAGTAGTAATTAAAACATCCATATTATGAGCACTATTTTCATCCTAAATCCAAAACATCGTATTTGCAACTGTGAAGAGAATTATTCTGTCTGAAACAAGGACACTCTCTGAACAATAAAGTGACATAATGAGCACTCATATGATGTCCTTGGCATCCATAATCCTGTCTGCTTCATCAGGGCTAAAAGTAGTTGGGCTGTGAAAAGATACTACTATAACAGTTTAGAAAATTTCATGTTTTTCCTCCTCCAAGCAAGAGATGACTCTACAGATAGAGGCAAAGCAATTTTTAAAAAGTGGAACAGATTGTAAGTATCAAATTGAGGAACCTGGAGCAAGGCTTCCCTTACTCTAAATTTTCTTTTCAGAAGCAAAAAAAAGCAGTAGAAGTATAGAACTATCATAGAATCTTTCACAGCTAAGAACTGATATTTTTTTCTGGATTCTGCCAACTTCAATAACACCAGTACAAGAAGCTGTAACTGACAGAGACATACTATTGCTGTTGTTGGATATTTATTTATGTATGTCTCGAAGCACTGTATTTACTTTCCTCAATACCAGATCAGAAGTAGGTTGCTTTCTCCCTGTATAGAGAAATGATGCTAGGACTCTATCTTACAAATCCCTTGACACATGGAGGTAATCACAATTCCTAGCTCTGAAATATAGTAAAGGCTTTGTGAGTCTTCTTTATGAACAATGTTATTAAATAAGAACTCAACAACACAGATGCCAAACTTTAAAATCATAATTAATGTCTTGTAATTTATTTTAAAAATTCATAAGTCTTTTGCATGTCTCTAAGCCCTCAAACATTTCAAGTGAAAACTGGTAATTCCAAAGCCTGTGTGGAAGCTGCCACACCCTACAAATAAACACTGACTCTCCATATTTCCCCTGCCATAAAAGAAGCTATCAGTATAAAGCTAAATACAAGGGCATGTCGACCTGAAATTTGCTGCAATTATATTGTATGTTGTGCTTTGTCACCCATGGCAGCTACATTAGGAGCAGAAAGGCTTCATATTCCACCACTTCATTGTTTTCACTGAAGGTCTCAAAATGCACTTTACCCCAGCACCCCATCATAACCCTGTTGTTATGGAGCCTGGAGCTAAGTTTCTGGTGGGAGGAAAGAGCCTTTAATTCCGTGCATCAATCTGAGCTGCTCTTCTTGTTCCAACCCATCATCAGTGTGCATGAGTTGTGGTGCTGCTGTTTTGTTGTGGTTCTTCTGCGACCTAGTAGTTTTGTTAATATTCTGCCCATATGGAGGAGCCAGCCGGGTGAGCGCTGTGATTCATGATGTTAATTATATAGTTGTATATTTATCCCATGGCTTCCCCAGGTGTTTAATCTTTGAGTGAAGAAGCTCAGAGTGGGAAGCAGGCAGCAAATGTGAGATGACAAGATACTAAGATCCACTTTTCTGAAATTCATCACTAAACTTGCTCAGAGGTGTGGAACAGATCAATCACATGAGAGGTCACATCAGTGCACAGAAACCAGGAAACTCACTATGCCCGTTGTCATCTCTCAGGTAGTAATTTATAGTTAAATATTTAATTTTCTTTAATTAACATGTTTAATTTTGTACTAACTCACACATTCAGCATTTCTTTTCCTCCACTGCTAAAAGGACAAGCATCTTTAAACTAAAACTTTGAGTTGTGATTTATCAGAGGAATACATATAGCAAGCATTTGGAAAAAAAAAAAAAAAAAGTAAGCAGTTTTATAAAACCAAGATCAGAATTGCAGAAATTGCCAACAATTAATGTGTTCCCTTAATCAGTGTCTTTGCAAAGTGAATTGGAGTTGTTTTGTCACCAGCCACAGCAACTTCCTCTCAACTGTTAATATGATTAATACCATAATTTTTCAGCAAAAAGTTTTTGCTGAAGACCGTTATTTTTATATGAGCATAAACCATCTGTACCAACTAAAATACTATCAGCAAGGAGATATACTCCAAATTATTTTATAGCTGCTCATGTGTTCTGTGGAAATGCAACCTATAAAGTTTTGTGCAGAAGTCTTTCCTTACACGAGCCTGATCTTCTCTTTGCGTGGAGCTATGTAATTATCAGTTCCTGCTTCTCCTTCACCATCTGCAGTTTCTTTCTCTCTCCTTTGGGTTTTGCAATCACTGTGGGAAGTGACTTCGGCTAGGACTAACAGCAATATCACTACATCTATTTTATGTGTATTTGTGTACTTCAGCAAATGGGTAGAGAGGTGTAGAATATTCCCTGGACATTATCCCAGACAAAATCTACTGCCACCATGCATTCATTTCTTCAAGCATGCATCCCAATCTGATTTTCCCTGGCTTGAAAATTCTAGAACCTGATTACGTAAGGCAAAATGAACAGTGGTGATTTGTATAATGGATACTGAGGAGCGCTACAGTTCTCGCAACATTCTTTTTGCTTCTGTCTTTCCTTTACTGCTGCTTCAGGCTACATTCCTTTCTCCTCCCTGCTCTCATTGATCTTAGATTGAGCCATAGGCATGCAGATACAGAGAGGCTGCAGCCCAAATATTTTTTATGCTGTGGTAGCTTCTCCTGGAGGAGGAGATCCCACAGCACACAAAATAAAGTATTCTAACAAAACATTCAATGTGAGAGATTCTGCAGAAACAAACAAACAAACAAAAATATTTTCCATAGTACCTTGAACAATAAAATTTAAAAATAAAAATTCCTAGAAGATTTTTTGTGCTTCACTTGTGTGCAGGAAATATAAGAACTCTGTTCAAATCCCAGTTAGGTACTGTGTAAGATTTTTACATTTTGAAGTAATTCTTAGGCAACTCCCCTCGCCTAAGGAAGGGAGCATATTAACAGTAATGTAATCATACATGAGTTATTAAAATACAGAGCAGTAATTAGAAACACATGTACCATGCAGAACTTACGGATATCTACCTGGCATCAGTTTTGCACTACTGAAGCCAAAAAAGGGAGGAGTATTTCTATTATCCCATCTGCTGATGTGAGGAGTCTCCAGATTTTGCTGTCTTTCAGAACAGCTGTAGACATATTCATTCCCTGCCTGTCTCCACTCCCTATCCCCCAGTATTTCCAGGAAAAACAAGATTTTGTTTCTTAGCCAATACTTGATAAGCAAAGAAATTAACATTTCTATGGACTTGTCAGAATTAAATATT
>NW_024884767.1:10915889-10920455 GCF_019232065.1 Centrocercus urophasianus
AGGGGAAGAATAATCTCCTGAAGGAAAGTTTATTGAGCACTGAAATGTAAAGTTAATTGCACTTGGGATCAGATACTGATAGAATATTCGCAAACGTACAAATTTGCTTTGGGGTTATGAAAATACTTGGTCAAGTTCATTTACTTGGCACTCGATGAGGCTGCCTGCAAGAGACCTGCTACATCTAGGAGTGCTGTAACATTTTTTTTTTTTTAACTTCTTGTTTTGGATAAACATTGATACTAAATCTTTGCTCCTTTCTGTTTCTTCAAAGCACAAATTGTGGTATTTACTCTATTGGTCTCTTCTTTGCTTCTGAGCGGAAACAAATAGACAATGTTTCAGTAAAAAATTCAGGCTAAAGATTCAAATATTTATCAGTTTCCTGAGTCATATTTACATCCGTGAAGTATGATTTACTTCCGTAGCACTGACACACCTGCAGAATATGTTCAACATAATTCTTGCCCAATTCACAAGGAAATAAAGCATAAATACTAATCATCACATTCATATAAAAATATATGTTTTAGCAATATTATGTCAGCAACAGTAAAAATGTCTTATTTTCTAGGAATCATGGACTCTACACTAATCTCCCACATACTTGCCCAGATTCTAGAATGTTCTTTATTTCAATCAGTGTACAAATAAAAACTTTGCTGTTAAACGCTGCATGTTGGAAAGCTGATACTGATTTAAAAAGAAAGGAGCAAATGCAATATTGTACCAGTAAAATACCTCCCACTAACGGAGGAGAGAGGTCTAAATGTAGTATAGCTTGCTCTGAGTATCAAATATATCCAAGTGTATACTGATGTATACAATTTATGCCAACCATAAATCTGTCAGACTGTGGCTGTGGTGCTATTTGGAAGCTGTGTTAAAATTCTAGGAGGTAGCTCACAGTTCAGTCTTAAAAGTTGCAAAGCCAGTCAGAGTTTTAATAAGCTGAAATAGTCTTGAGTCAAGTTGTAAGCCATATGAGTAAACAACACATTCCTCCATTTTGCTTTCTCTTTGTTTTGAGGTTGAGAAAACATTCCTGATTCCCCGGGGCAGCAGTCTGGAGCATGGGAGTGTCAACGCTCAGTGCTACACGGCTGTTTGTGCCTGTCTGTGAGCACTGACGCCTCTGGCTGGTTTAATAATGGCACTTATTGGCTCTTCGACACAAAGGAAGCACACCGCTCTTATCAGGCCCGAATTGCCAAAGCAAAGAGGAACAACACTGATATGCAATTTCACAAGTAAAATGTCTGATATTAGCCAGAGCATGGTAATACATGCGCTTCTGTTCTTATTTTGTGTTTCAGCATAACCGGAACAAAATGAATTCAATCACACCTACAGCAGAAAGAGATTTCAGATGAGAAAAAAAACAAAAAACAAAAACAAAACAAAACAAAACAAAACAAAAAAAAAAAAAAAAGGAGAGAAATTTAGATGTGTTTAAATATATCCTTAAAATTTGAGAGACAAAATGAAAAGCTACATCTGTAGCTCCTTCAGCAAAAACAATATGCTTTATTTCAAGTGCAATAGCTGCAAAACAAAGGGAGGGGGTAAGGGTGGACGAGTAGTAACATGTCTTTAAAATGAAATGAAAACTGGATGCTGAAGACCTGAAAGTAGACGTAGTCAGCATTAACACCTGCAGAGAGCTCAGTCTGATAAGTATCCCAAATTCTGTTTGATTCGTACTGCTTGTGAACACAGACCCTTTCACCCTAGTGCCAGCTGCAGTGGAAACCTACCGTGGGCTATAATCCTGGTTCACTGACAATTTTATTCTACAGCAGGTGCTATAGAGATGGAATACCATTTTCTTTTTTTTCTCCCAGCTGCTGTTACTCTTTGTAGCCTGCTCTATCTTCCAGCAGGCTGGAAAAGAGCAGATTGCAATAACAGGCTGAGGAAGAAGGAACACAGTCTGCAACTCTGTATTAACAAAGGCATAGCATGGGCAGGGAGCTCCACTGCCAACAGTTTGCCTCTAGTCAAAAGCCCCTGTGGCTGGATTGTATTTGCTTCCTTGAGGAGATATCTCTTCACAGTTATAATCCACAGGAACTATTTTGCTAAGACAACTGAACTGAGGATGAATGTCTAGAAACAAGCATTTGAGTCAGGCCAACCTCACATCCTTGATGGGAAACTGCTGTCTTTCCAGATCCAGCATTAGCTTGTTCTAAGGAACTCCTTTCAACAGCTGTGGGGAACCTCGGTTAGAGAGGTGTATGGAGTTTTCCTGCAGACAGGCTCCTTCTTCTGTGATTTATGTCAGAAGGACACTCGGGGCTGTGAAACAATCAATCATTTTAGCTGTGTTTCTCTTTCCACTTTTTATTCTCTAATGTCTTGCAGGTGATGCCCAGAGGACAAAGTGTAAAGTGACAGATACAGCCTGCTTAACCCTTTACAAACAGGTGCTGCTGCTTTTTTAAGCCACAAATCAGATTTCCAGGTCAAACCCACAGTGAGGAATCTGGCTGTTTGATCTATTATACCGTAATGTGAAGAATGTGGCCTATTCCTGAGGAGTAGGTGATTATGGACACAACATCCCCCTCACAACAACCTTCAACAGCCAGGCAAATTCCAGATACGGAACATCCACACACTAATGCTAACACCTAGACTGAGCTGAACCCGACTTACACACTTTGAGCATTACAATGCGAGGAGACAGATAAAACTAGGCGTCGGCTTGAGTGCTGTTTTTAAATCGCAGCTCACAGCTTCCACGCTATCGGGAAAAGCAAACAGGCGGGGAGCAGAGTAGCACGGGGATTCCTTCCCTCAGCACCACAACAAAGGATGGCGCGATACAGGGCGTTCCGCTCCTTAGCGCAGCGGGTGGGGCGGGACCTCACTGGCGCGCGGGCTCATCTATATGTCGGTGGCGGCGGGATTCGAATCGCGCCCCCGCCTACAAAGCCCGAGGCGCGCGGCCGTCCTCAGCATATTATTGGCTGAGAACTCGCCACGTGATGCAGTGTTACAGGATGGGGGGGAGGCAGAGAAGTGGAGCCGGCCATATTGCAGGGGGCCCTCGAGGGCGTAGGGTTGCTCGGGGTTGCTGCTGTACGTTAAGAACCTTTCGGCTACCGCACGCGGCCGCCCGTTCCCCGTCTCCTCCCGCTCGGCGCTCTTCTTCTGCTTAGCCCTCTCGCATCCTCATCCCAACGCCCCGTACTCCATGGCGGCAGCAGCCGCACCGCTGTCGCCGCAGCCCCGGGGCGCTGCGGGCGGCGCAGCGCTGAGCCCCACGCGCATCTCGAGGCTGCAGGAGAAGGAGGAACTGCGGCAGCTGAACGACCGGCTGGCCGTCTACATAGATAAGGTGCGCAGCCTGGAGACGGAGAACAGCGCGCTGCAGCGGCGCGTCTCCGAGCGGGAGCAGGTATGCGGCCGCGAGATCAGCGGCTTGAAGGAGCTTTTCGAGACGGAGCTGGCCGACGCGCGTAAGACGCTGGACGACACGGCGAGGGAGCGGGCCAAGCTGCAGATCGAGCTGGGCAAGTTGCGCGCCGAGCACGAGCAGGTTCTCAGCAGGTGAGCCGATCCTCCTTTCCTGAGGAGGGAAGAGTGCGCGGGCAAAGCGCGGAGCCCCCGCCCCCCCGTTGTTGTGTGCCGGCGGCTGCCGGGCATGGAATGAATGAGCGCCGGAGGCTCCGCCTCGCCGCGGCCGCAGCGCCACCCCGTACGGAGCCCGCGGCCGTGCGCAGAGCCCTGTGCGGGGCCCCCGGGGCAGGGCGGGGGGGGTTGCTGTTCCGCCCCCCGCCGTGCGGCCTCGGGGGTAGCGCGGTGGTGCTCAGCGTCGGTGTGGGCGTTCCTCTGTCTAAAGCCGCTTTCCGTTGGGTGTTAACGGAAAGGCACGAGTGTGTGATAAGCAGGGCTTGTTTAAAGCCCCCGAATGAACAATTTCTGTACGTTTTTTTTTATGGATGTTCAGGTGAAGGCAGGCTCTGTCACTAGGTAGTAGGAAAAATCGTGGTGAGGTACGGGCTGCCCAGGGAGGTGGTGGAATCACTATCTCTGGAGGTGTTCAGGAAATGTGTAGCAATGGCAGTGAGGGACGTGGGCAGTGTTATGGTGGGGATGGGCTGATGGTTGGGTTCTGTGATCTTAGAGGTCTTTTCCAGCCTTAGCAATCTTACGATAATCTCAGAATTGCAAGTTTTATGGCACAGCCCAAAAATCTGCACAAAGAACTGATTTCTTCCACTGAGTGTTGGTTCTTGAAAATCAGACTTGATTCAATTGCTTATCTTGCTCATCTTGATTACACTGATGTAAAAAGCTTGGGAAAAAGAATCTTGTGTAATCTGTCAATTCTGATTTTCTCGTAAATCTGGTCTCAGTTCTGAGTTCCATAATGAAAAAGACACTAATGTAAACCAATACATGGCTGTTTCCGCATGTCTGCAGGCAGCTCAGTGCCTTCTGGGCTCTTTGCTTTTGCATAATGTGGTTCTCATCATTGGGTGGTCCTTCTGGTTACTCTTTGGTGACCACTGGTACACTTCCATTTAAAAAAAAAAAAAAAAAAAAAAAAGCCAG
>NW_024884767.1:10920555-10975080 GCF_019232065.1 Centrocercus urophasianus
AAAAAAAAAAAAAAAAAAAAAAAAAAGCCAGATAAAAGGGGGAAGTGCACTGTAGCTACAGATGGGCACTCAAGTAGAAGACCGGGCAGGGATTGACATTGTTTTTGTGACTTCATGGGAGGGATGGGCACTTCTCAGAAGCTGATGGCCGTTACATGTGAGCTTGGGGTGAAGATAATCCACAGTTTAAAAAAAAAAAAAAAAAACAAAAAACACAAAAAAAACACATTGTGGCTTTGCAGAATACTTCTGGATGCTGAAGGGGGATTCACCTCATCCAGAAGGAGCACAGATGGTTGGCTGTTCAGTTGTATGACCCTGAGCAAAGGGAGTCACAGTCCAGCTAGCCGTTCTCTGCTATTTGCTTTTTCTGTGGAAAACCCAGTTGTTCTCACAACTCTGCTTTCTTTAGTTGGTGGAATGCTCTTCTGGTGTGCTTCATTCTTTTCTTTTTAAATTCCAAGAATCTTTCTGTTTTTTGACTTTCTGCCCAATCAGTGCACAAAAAACCAAAGCTACAGGTTACTTTCCAATTTCTGTAGTGGTTTACTTACAGTATAAAAATATATGAAAGTAATGCCTTATGTCATTTTCCATGGAAACTAAAACAGCTATAGAAAGCACAATAACACTATTAAATTGCTAATTTAGGAAACTCTTCTGGAAGTTTCACTGGTGGCTTTCCAGTACTGAAGTACACTTCCTGTAAAAGCAGACAATGTGTTAGAGGTAAATTTTCACTTAAAGAAATTATGATTTATCAAAGATGCTGATAGAGGATTTAATGGTCATTGATTTTCAGCTGTATATAGTCACTTATAAGAAGGTAATTTTGTCAGACAGCTAGCTCTGTGCATTTATTAATATTAAAGAGCTGAATTCTCTAGTTATTCTGCTTTGCTTTCAGTTGGTCTACTTTCTCCATCCTTATTCAGAAATGGATTTCTGAGGTGAGACTCAGCAGTAATAGCCTAAGCAATATTGGTAACAGCTAGGATTACACCTAACTGTTACTGCCTTGTAGCTTGAATTGCTCTGCAAGTGTGCAGCTGATACACTGAGCAACTGTTCAGAAGAACCCTGTGACATTCCTGCCAGCCAAGTTCTAACAGCTGTTCCAGGGTTTCCTGTGGTGCACATGTGTTGTGTCATAATGACCTAAGGGTACAATCTTGGGCAGCTAATATAACACTCTTCAAAGTGTGCTTCAGGACAGGATTGGAATGGTTTTAAACAAAAGGAGAGATGATTTAGATCAGATGTCAAGGGGAAGTTTTTCACTGAACGGATGGTGTGGCACTGGCACAGACTGCCCAGAGAAGCTTTGAATGCCCTATCCCTGCAGGTGTTCAAAGCCAGGTTGCATGAGGCCCTGGGCAGCCTGCTTGTTCTTTGTCTTGCAGCTGGCAGTCCTGCCTGTGGCAGGGGCACTGGAACTTGATTCTTGGGGTGCTTTCCAAATCCAAGCCATTCTACGATTCATGTTATTGTGGGTGATGTTGAGAAGTGAAGTAAAGTCTGGGGGCTACGAAACAGCTGAGCTTTAATCTGAACCCTGTCTCTGTTCTCATGTGTACCCTAGAGATGTCATCCCAAGGAAATAAGGAGAGGAGTAATTAACTTGTTGCACTGTAATTTAAACAAGTGAAATGTAAGAGTGAATGATCTAAGAGCATGTCTTCCACGTGGAGTAGGATGTAACCATATCCTACAAGTATGTGTCTACTTGCAGTGGTAACTTGAAGCAGTAAATTTGGAAATCAAACTGTAGTGACAAATTCCAGCTGTTATGGAGTGGGAGATCTACTGCTGCCAAATATAGTGAAGTTATGCGAATGTTAGTTTATCAAATGCCTGCTGTATGTTCACACCCTGATGTAGACAACTCAACAACAGCTTATTCTTCATCTCTTTTGAAGCTTTGATGCCTGCTTTTGTTTTGTGGTTTTTTTTTACCTTCCATGGGGTTTTATTAAACAAAGTCATTAAGTGTGTTCTGCAGAAATTTTGTGAGTACTACTACAGACATTGAATAAACAGGCTGTTTGTAATGTGGTATTTTTACTGGAAATTCAATATGTGGTAGCATTTTGGTGCTGTTCTCTTATCATTTTGAAGTTCTGTGAGCTCTTTACTGCTGTTTTAAGATTTGTTTGGTCAAGATTATGATGTGTACAAATACATCTGGCAAAGGAGTCAGTGCAGCTGTGGAATCACCACTCTCATGGACCGAATCAACTGATCACAGGTGTCTGTATCATTAGGTATGGAAACACATCAAACTTCACTGAACCATAAATGCTTATACTTGAGTCTTTTTTTTGCAACTGTAAAAACAATTAATTTTGAGCAACGGTTTAATGTATGTAGTTCTTGTGCAAAGGGTCTGCTAAAACTGATGGCTACAATTCTTCAATTCACATGGTCAGCTGAGCTCTTCAGAATGGGGTGAGTGATGGGGATAGTCAAATAGCCATGATTTCAGTTACCATTTTCAACTGTTTAAAGTTGATGAAATAAGAAGTTGGAACCAGGTTGTATGTATTAATTTACACGAATAGTGAGCTTAACTGGTGGTGTTTATTGTCATGTTGATATGTATACAGAGTCATTAATGCTTTCTGACAGATACCCCTTCTGTTTTTGTAAATTGTATTCTTTCAAAATGCAGCTTTACTGTATTCTGTGCCTTAGGGGAAGAAATATGGGAAAGCAATGCTTGATGTCTTGTTTAATTAGCGTGACTAGATTTGTTTCTGCACATGCACGCACACCTCCCCAACTTGACTGGAGAACAGCACAGTGTGTGCTACCGTGTAACCTTAAGTAAATGTAACTGTGAGCTGCTTTATCATTAGTTACACTCACATAGTCATTTCACAAATTGTCTGAAAAATTAATGTTCCTTGAAATTACTGCTGGCAGCACTTACCTCTAATGTGGCTGCCCAAATACTGTCAGGAATGAACGGGTCTGTGGTGAGAGACAAGGAAAGGGTCTCCCCTAGGTTGCTGACATTTTGCACTTGGTCAGCTTCAGTGGAACTTTAATCATGCCCAGGCTCAGCTTGGGCCTGGTATAAACTGGTATAAAATTATTTGTTTCCTAGGTAGCTTTTCAGCTAGCTTAGTAAGAAATTCAATGAAATTGCAGGAAATTCTAGGATGTTTCATGAACTTCAGAGTTTAAGAAAGAGGAAGGGTGGTTGCAAGAGCATGAAAAGGGAGCCTTCCTCTTTCCGTGAGATTCAGTGGTATGTCTGTTTCTCTGATCTGCACCAGAGCAGTGGTAGCACCAGTGGCATTGTGGGAGCATTCTATTAGTTTTAAATGAGCTGCCACAGGTAACCAGACACAACCATGGTACCTTAGGATTGTGTGCTTGTTCGTTCTGCTTTACAAGTTGTACAGTGGGAATGGTGAGCAAACTGAGCTGTCTAAAATGATGTACAACATGGAAGTGTGAATATAGTGAAGGTGAGGCATTAAATTCTTCCGTGGGGAAAAAATGGCACCCACTGACATTCACTGACTCTTGCTGAATGTTTTTGGAAACCAAACTGGCTGTGAGCACAGTGAGGCAGGTGATGCATTTCAGCAGCAGCAGCTGCAACACTGGGTCACCTCTGCTGATGCAGATTGTTGTGTGGCAAAGCAGGCTCTTGTTCATGACTAGCTAATAGTGGTTACTGTGTTGAAGAAGAGTGGTTGCAGTGACAGTCTGTTCTATCATAAAGTGATATTGCGATCTTTGTATGTGTTGTAGTTTCTAAGGAAATAAATAGGAGGCATTACTTTCTGAAGGGCAGTTTGTGCAAGGCCTTATCTAAGGTATTATTGGCTGCAACTTCTGTTAGGGAGAGCAGTGAGGTAATACCAGTTGAGAGTCTCTCTGCAGTGTTTTTATGTGTTAAATGATGCGGGTTATATTTCTGAAGCACAAGTTCTCCCTGAAGTACAGAGAAAATAAAGAGCAACTGGCTAGGTTTTGGTCAGATCTTAGTTCTGCATTATTTCAAAATAAATTGTAAATGAATGAATTGATGCTTGAATAGATGCTTGAATGAATAGATGCTCTTCAAAGTCCAAAGAGAAAAGCAGGTTTCTTCTTTGAAGAGGCAGGCTAGCAATTCTTTGCTTCTATTGCTTTCAAGAGTGAAACTACTTGGAGTACAGTTCTAGGTAATTGCTGAACGTGGCAGCAAGAAGGTACTTGGGGCTTGGGCTTTTTTGTTGTCTTCAAATGCAGCTTCAGCTTTTTGTGGTGGAAGAAGCTAGCTGTTGTTGGGACTCTGAAGTTCTTCCTGGCAGAAATTACTAGGTGTGTGGGGTATGCATGTGATGCTGAGAGGTTTTTCTGATCTTGTTGCTCTTTTCCATATTCCTTTAGGGCTGGGAAGATGCTGATGGGGTGCTGAGATTTAGTCTGGCTTTCAGCATTAAAATTGTTGAGCTCCCATTTGTTTTCCTCCTGAGAGTATGTTCAGATGAGCTCTTTGATTGAGACAACTTATGGCATATATAACTAATAACACTTCAGTTCTGCCTTTTTCCCTTTTGTGACCTCGGTCACAGATGGAATCTTCTCATTTTTAGAGTTCAGGATAATTCAGACAGGATTGCACTCTTGTATACATGCCCTACTTTGAGGACCAGACTCGTAGTTTTAGGATCCAACTTGACAGGCTTGATTTCAGTCTGAAGCTTTGTGAGAGCATGAGTGAGGCCATTTCTGCATGTTTTTTGAGAAGTGTTATCCAGTGATGCTCAGAGCTTGATGGGCCCTCATCAGTCTTAGAAGATGGAGAGGTTTCTGTTGTGTTGATACCATCATGTGATACTTCTCCCTTTTTTTTTTTTTTTTTTTTTTTTTTTTTTTTCCCCCACCTTCGGTGTCATTCAGGTGTTCTTGTACAGTGGAGTTCTAACAGGCCTGAGAAGGAGAGGAAGGACAGAGTAGTGGGTTTCTGGTGAATAACAAAGGGAGCTTGGAAGTAGGGGACCCATGTGGCCAAAACCTAAATTACTTTCTGTGATCTGATAGATGAACCCAGCTATTGGGTCTAAGCAGTCATATGTAAAACCCCATTGAGCAAATGGATAGCACTGAGCAGCAGAAATGTTAATAAATTCTTGAAAACAAGATTCTCAATTCTTGAGATCAGTTGTACTGTGTACCACATCAGTGTGCTGTGTCATTCAGAGGAGGTGGGTTTGGCTTAAAGCTAAGTCTGTTACATAAAGCCCGCCATCTGGTGGCTGTACAGCCTAAATCGCCTCCAAAATGATTCATACACGTTGTGGTAAGCCTTCTGCACACCCTTTTCTCTTGGAAATTGTTATTAATTGCATGTACTTGCATGTGATCTTGGAAAAGCCACAAATTTAAGCTTCTCTTCAAAATTGTGTGTTGATCTGATGCTAGTCTCATTTTGCTGAGAAGCTTTGCTGTAAGTGCAGTGCTTTGATTTGAAAAGTACTGGCTGTATTCATGCTCTGGCCGTTAGGATCTAGTTCTTAAGAGTCTTTACTGGTTTCCAGATTTCTCTTTTTAGTGTTGTGAATTCTATTTTTTTTCCCCAAGGAAATGTGGAAACTGAAATCTGCTAGCTGTTGTCCTAATCCATTTATTCTTGTAGAATGGCTTATGGCTTGACTGTAAATATTTAGAATTTTTGTGTGCTGCTTCCTTCACCTGAGAAGCATGGATATCACAGAGAGGAAGTATTTCAGCTTTTAGAAATATCTTTCTTTTCTCGCTTGCCTTGTTTGCATATGCCTTAGAGAATAACCCCATTTGGGCACCTATAAAGACCTGACAACTAGTTTGAACAATAATTTGAAAACAATGTTGGCCTCTTTAAAAATAAAGATACTTCTACCTCATCACTACTACAGTTTTGTTGATGGCAGACTACTATGTAAAAAATATTTGGGTATCTTTCCTCTGACCTGTGGAATTTAGTCACGATGTATGATTAGAAGGGTGTAGTATAGCAAAGTAACTTGCTATATTACAGCTTCTGTTCATGGGCTGTTATCTTGTACATAGTGAACTTCAATTTTGATTTAGAAGCTGGTTTGTTGGTTGAAAGAGGACTGTTTGCAGGCTGGACTGTTGATCTGTACAAGTTCCTGCATGGATAAAAAGGGCTGCTGAGATTATTTGTTTCCACTCTATGAAAAGGGCCTGTTAATGGGAGCAACTTATTTCTACCTATTAAAACTCAGGCGATAGGACATTGTTACAGTGGCTTGTGAAGGAGAAAACGAAAATCAACTTTAACCAGTTTTCACTTTCCATGCATACAGCACTTATAAAATCTTTTGTCACACAATTTCCTCTATAATAAAGTTTCTACCGTTCGAGTGAAGTACTAAGTAATTTGTAGTATAAGAGAACAGAACTAAGTAGTTGGTTTTTAAACAAAAGTAAATTAAATGAACAAAGTGTTTAGATTGCACCTTGTTTTGCTTGTCAACTTTGGGGCGTTTCTGTTCTTACTGCCTTCTGTTTTATTCCAGCTATGCAAAAAAGGATTCTGATCTTAATGCAGCTCAAGTCAAACTTCGAGAGTTTGAAGCAGCGCTAAATGCTAAGGAAGCTGCGCTGGCCACAGCACTGGGTGATAAGAGAAGTCAGGAAGAAGAACTTGAGGATTTAAGAGATCAAATTGTGCAGGTGAGGAAAAGGAATACTTAACTAAGGAACTGGTGTCATTATGGTAAAATGCAACTTTGTTGCCAAAACAAGAATGCAAATCTAGAACTTAAGGTTTGCCGTCAGAATTTAACAAAAGTGTCGAATAGGTGTATGTTCAGTATGGTTCAGTTTATTAATAGCATGAATGGTAGAGTGCTTTTAAAATTCCAGGCTTGGCAGAGTATAAAGGATCACATTTCTGTAGACGAACATATCAAGAGTTCAAAACAGACTTAAACTGGAGAAGTATTTTGTGGGGTGACTGAGGTCACTGATATAAATGAGTAACTGGTTCAGTACTGTTCTTCCAGAAAGAATCTGAAAAGTGCAATGGACCTTGGACTTATGTAGAAAGCGGAACTGTAGCCTTCACTTACAGGACTGCTGTAGTCAGTTGTTTGTGCCAGTCCAAACCAACCAAAAACTGATAGCTTTAAATTGCAGCCGGGAAGATTCCTTAAGAGAACTGGGGTAATTATTTAATAAAAAAATGAGTTGATGAAACAATGAGAGATGGCTGGAGGAGAGAAGCTGTAGCTGTCTTTCATAGAGGGTAATGAGAACATATTTGATTCTTCTTGAAGATACTTCCTGAAAGCAAGTTGGGTCAGAGTGCTGGAACTTTAAAGTTTTTCCTACTTTTCCTACTTTTATGATTATCTTCATTCTTTATAGTTCTGTTTGTAGCACTCTGTCTTCAGGACATCTGATAGCAAGTAAAAAAATCTTACAGTTTTGTTGACCCTTTGAAGTATCTTAACTGTGATTTTAAGCAAAAAGAAAACCAAGACCAACAAAGAAATTCTTTGCATGAGTCTAGGAGACATCTGAAACCAGGAAGCTGTTCTTTGTCAAGTAGAAAAAATGAAGGCTTGTTAGGGCATTTTAGGACATTTATCACTAGCATGAATCTTATCAGTGTGCAGAATCTATTATTCACTTGTGCAAGCAATCACAAAGGAGAAAAAAATCATTGCTTTTAAATACTAGACTTGATTGTCAACCTCAACCTTAATATCTATTTAATGTATCAGTAGGCAGATGAGTTATTTGTGTTATGCAAGTTTTGCTACATAATCATGCTGAGCGTTTGTGTTCTTTTCCTAAAGCTTGAGATTTCTTTAGCTGCGGCCAAGAAAGAACTTGCTGATGAAACTTTACAGAAGGTGGATCTTGAAAATCGTTGTCAGAGCCTCATTGAGGATTTGGAATTCCGTAAGAATATGTATGAGGAGGTAAATTTTCTTAGTATAAAATATTTGTGTTTTTAAAGGACAAAGGATAACTGAAAGGTCATTCTGAAGTAATAGAATAACTTTTTGAACGCCCATTCTGAGCAGAATTTACTTTTCTTGTATCTAGGTTTTCATCTTTTTATTACAAGCACATAACATGAACTCAGAGCTCTTATAAATGGTGAAATAGCTTTGGGTGTCATGTCACCTCGTTGCAACCTCCTTTTGGGTCATTTTAGAGAGTGATAAGGTCACCCCTAAGCCTCCTCTTCTCCACACTAAACAGTCTTCGTTTCCTCAGCTGATACTCATAAGACTTGTGCTCTAGACTCTTCACCACCAGCTTCATTGTCCTTCTCTGCACACACTCCATGGCCTTTATCTTGTAGTGAGGGGCTTGGCACTGAACACAGTACTTGAGATGTGGCCTCACCGGTGTTAAGAACAGGGGGATGATCACCACCCTAGTCCTGCTGGCTTCACAGCTGGCACAAGCCAGGATGCTGTTGGCCTTCTTGGCCATCTGGGCTTACTGCTGGCTCGTGTTTAGCTGAGTATTAACCAACACCCCACAGATCCTTTTCCTCTGCACAGCCTTGCAGCTATTTTGCCCTAGGCCTGAAGAGTTGCCTGGGGTTGTTGTGATCAAAGTTCAGGATCCAGTACTTGGTCTTGTTGAATTTCATCCCTTTGGTCTCAGCTCAGTGATCCAGCCTGACCAGATCCCTGTGTAGGGCCTTTCTACCATCGCATAGATGAACACTTCCCCGCTCCTTAGTAGCATCTGCAGCCTTCTGTGAGTGCACTCAATTTCCTCATCCAAATAATCATTAAAGGTATTAAACAGGACAGAACTCCAGTACTGACCTCTGAGGAAGACAGCTCTTCACTGGATGCTAGCTGGTTTTTACTCCAGTCATCACCATCCTCTGGACCTGACCCTCCAGCCAGTTTATAACCCAGAAAAAGTGTACCTGTCCAAGCCATTGGTTGCCACCTCTACAGGAGAATACTGTGGGTGTCAATGATGGTGTCAAAGGCTTTGCTGAAGTTTAGGCAGACTACATCAACAGCCTTTTCCTCATCCACCTCATTCTCTAATATTGACAAGCCTCCAGTCCTCTGAGACCTCTGCAGTTGACCAGGAACCCTGATAGTTTGTGGACCCAGCTTGGCAATCACCTTTGCCAGTTCTCAGCACCCTCAAGTGGATCTCAGCTGGCCCCATGGACTTGTGACAGTCCAGATGGAGTAGTAGGTCTCTAATTTCTCCTGAATTGTTAGGGCTTTTTTCACTCTCCATCCCAGACTCCCAAGTCAGGAAGCTGAGTGCCCCAAGGATAACTGGTCTGAATGTAGAGGACTCACATGCAAAGAAGGCACTGAGAACATCAGCTTTTTCCTTATCCTCAATGGTTTTGTTTTCTGTCACATGCAGTGAAGGACAGAAATTGTCCTTCACCCTCCTGTTACTGATAATTTATAAATAATATTTTTTTTTTTTTTTGTCTCTTGCTAGAGTGGCCAGGTTGAGCCCACACTTGGCTTCTGCCTCTCTTATATTCCTACTGTATCTGCTAGCAACTTCGTACTTTCCCTGAGTTGCCTGTCCCTTCTTCTATGGGGAGGCAATTTTTTTTCTCCCAGAATCTTAGCAAAAGTTCCCTGTTAAGCTATGCTGATCGTCTTCTCTGCTGCTCATCTTATAGCACAGGGGAATAGCCTAATGCTTCACCTTTCAGATTTCCTTCTTGAGGAATTTCCAGCCTTCCTGGATCTCTTTATCCTTTGGGACTGACTCCCAAGGGATCCTTTCTATCAATGTCCTGAGCAGCTCAAAATCTGCCCTCTGGAAGTCCAGGGTAGCAGTTCTGCTGACCCCCTGTTCCTGACTTCACCAAAAATGAAGAACTCTTACGATTTCGTGGTTGTTCTCCCCAAGACAACTCCTAGTCACCATATCTCCCACCAGTCCTTCTGTTTGTGAGCAGCAGGTCTAGGAGAGCACCTCCCGTGGTGGGCTTCAGCAGTGTCAGGCTGTTATTTCCACACACTCAAGTCTTCTATACGGCTTCCTCTGGGCTGTGTTGTATTTCCTGCATAAATCAGGGAAGTTGAAGTCCCTCACCAGAACAAGGGCTGGTGATTGCGTGACTTCTGGCTTGTAGAACGCCTTGTCTGTTGTCTCTTCATCCTGGTTGGAATGTCTGTAACAGACCCTCTAAGATGTGAGCCTTCTTGGCCTTTCCCTAGATCCTTACCCATAGGGTCCTGATCTTATCATTCCCAGCTCCAAGCTTTACAGCATCACAACACTCTCAAATACTCACAACCACACAACCATCCCCTCCTTGCTTGCCTGTTCCTTCTGAAGAGCTTATAACCATCTATTGCAGTACTCCAGTTATGTGAGCGATCCCACCATGTTTCTGTAACGGCAACTAAGTCACAGTTTGCTTGCCACACAATGGCTTCTAGCTCTTCCTGTTTGTTGCCCATGCTGTGTGCTTTGGTGTAGATGCATTTCAGCTCAGCTGTTGGCTTCACTCCCGACCCTGATGTCATTCCCCCGGGCTCATCACTAGTGAGCTGAATTTTAACCCACACTCCATCTTCATACCTAGTGTGAAGTTCTCAACTTCTCCAATAAAGACTCACAAGACTAACTGAAATTTCTATTGCAGTCTGCTTATTGGATAGTCAGATGCTAAAACTTGCTTTTCCTCATTTATTGAACGGTGATCTTGTCTTTTTATTTTTCTTAGGAAATCAAGGAGACGAGAAGAAAACATGAAACTCGCTTAGTTGAAGTTGACTCTGGGCGTCAAATAGAATATGAGTATAAACTGGCCCAAGCACTGAAGGAAATAAGAGAGCAGCATGACGCACAAGTGAAACTGTACAAAGAGGAGCTCGAACAGACTTACAGTAGCAAAGTGAGAATGTTCTTTCATGCAGTTGTCCGATTTACTTTATTTTGCTTTGTTTAGTGGAGGGATATCCTACCAATTTCTTAGATTTCAGAGGATTTTATTTTGGCATTTGGGTTAAAGTCACCATGTTTTTGAAGGTAAATCTACATTTGTAGTTCTCGTTTTGGAGGCAGAGTTGAAACTTAAATAGCGCAATAAAATAGGTATAGAAAGCACTGTGTAAATGAAGTATGTGGAAGAAGACTTGTACTGAGATTACTTTGAATTCAAGGAAAGTTGTGGTTATTATAAATGTAACAGAACAATCTCAATAATAAGCATAGTGTTCTGTATTTTGTGTAAAGCTTAATCCATAACATGGCTTGCTGAGAAGACAGCACTCCATATCAAACCCTATATCAAAATTCTTGTGTGGAGACCTTGACCACACCCAGTCATTTCTGCATTTATAGAAGGGTGAAACCCTACTCAAACTGAAATCAGTTATACTTCATTTCCTTCCTCTACTATGATTCAGCATTTTTGTAATTTTTATAAGGAAGGATCCTGATGTCTCAACCTGATTCTTGTGGCTTCTTATTGCAGTTAGTGTTTTTCAGAACAGCGTTCAGTATTTTTAAAAACAAAGTTGGAAAACTGTGCAGTTGCTTATCTTCAGGGCTTCGGTCTGACTTGAAAAAACTAGGAGAAAGGAAGTTATTTCAAATAAGATCTAGCAAAAATCTTCCTATAATCTGAAAAATCTTTTTGAGGCTTCCTTTTGGGTGTTTTAAACAGTCTAAAAACAAAATTACTCGAACTTGATGTAATAAATTAAAATAAAGAAGCAGTGATCACGGCATTGGTACCTGTAATCTTAAGGCACGTAACTAATGTGCTCATGTTGTCTGATAATCAGCATCAGTTGTTTACTTGCTTCTGTAGAAAATCAATGATTTCAGGTTAGTGTCTATTCAGACACACTTAGAAAACAGTATTTAAGTATATAAAGATAAATACTGTTTTTTTTTTTTTTTTAGTAAAAACTGAACTTAGCATTCCAGTTTTAGTAGTGTCTTCAAGGGAAACTTTTAATGAGTTGAGTTAATCCTACAATAAATGCTCGGATAGCTGTGGTTTTTAGATAGAGCAATCAACATGATAATTGAAACATGATAATTGAACCACCACATTTAACCACTGAAGAGAGAGATGTTTTATAATATATTAGAGCTGGAGAGAGGAACTTTCGCACCTTCATACTGTATATATCTTGTTTGGAGATGGGGTTTTTCTTTTAATTAAAGATAGTTTGAAGTTGATGTCTTATGTTTTGCAGCTTGAAAATATTAGACAGTCATCTGAGATGCACAGTTGTACAGCCAACACGGTAAGAGAAGAACTTCATGAAAGTCGTATGCGAATTGAAACACTGTCTTCCCATATCGCCGATATTCAGAAAGAGGTAACAAGTTTGTCTGTTCAGTCTTATTAGTTGTTGATTTTTAATGTGAATTCTTTCCCTTACTTTGTAAGTATGTTCATCACTGTGTTTTGAATTTGTTTTCTGTTCTGTTGTTCTGTTTGAACTTATTTTTGTAATGTCTTCTTTAGACGAAGTTGATCTTCTGTGCTACAGAAGATTTGAAGGATGTAGGCTGCCATGAGGCCTCATGTCAGCTGCCTCTGCTCTTGATCAGACAAATCAATTGATCTCAGCCAGTCCTCACACACCTCGCCCTCCAGACCCTTCACAGTCTTCGTTGCCCTCTTTTGGACACTCCTAATATCTTTATGTTCTTCTTATATTGTGGTGCCCAAATCTGCATGTAGTGCTGGAGGTGAGGCTGCACAGAGCAGAGAGGACAGCCCCTTTCCTCCTCTCCTGGTGGCAGCACTGGGCCTGCTGCACCCCAGGGCAGGGCTAGCCCTTTAGGCTCCAGGGCACACTGCTGGCTCTTGTTCAATTTGCCATCAGCCAGAACACCCTGATCCCTTTCTGTGGAGCTGCTGTCTAGCCACTCATTCCCCAGTCTGTATGTATAACCAGGGTTGCCCCTTCCCTAGTGCAGGATTCACAGAATTTGCAGCATGTGCTCTTGTTAAACTTTGTGCATCTGGTGACTGCCCAGTTCTCTAATTTGTCTAGATCTCTGCAACACCTCTCCACCCTTTATGGAGTCAAGTGTTCATCTCAACTTAGTACCAGCAAATGTAGAGAAAACTGAAAAAAATCTTATGGTACTAGTAAGGATCTGATCCTATTATATTAGGTCTTGTAAGAACTGTGCAGAACCCCTTCTTCGTTTTCTAGATAAGACAGTATTAAGCACAAGCTGTATATTCTTGACATTCTAAACAATTTAGTTCTTTTCTTCAGTATCTGAATGCTTTAGTGCAGTATTCGGCAAAGCATGATTCCAAGCCAGAGCTAAAATAAACAGTTTGCTTGATATCTTCTTCCATATTTGACCCACTTATTATCTAGAGCTATTTTTAAAATGATGAAATTGAATGATTGTGCCAGGATTGGGATGAAGTTAGAGGGCGAAGTGCATCAAGTAGCTACACTTGAGGTTTGTAGAGCTGAAGCTAAATGGACGTAGTGTCAGGTCACAGTATACAGATCATGCTTATAGAAGTGTGACACAACCTATGACAAGTCACATATTCAGTGCTAGTTTACTTGATCAAAATAGTCATGTACTGGAAAATCTGGAGTGAAAAGCTAGACAGATTTTAATGCTTGTTACTGAAGCTCGTTTCAGAACCTTACTGATCAGTTGAATGCAATGAAGACTTTGTATTTTGTTCCAATAAGTAATTAGTAATTTTGTAGTTTTTATTCTTCCTATGATTAGTGATGAATTTTGAATTGTATTGCTACTGTATAGTAGTCTTGGAGAATTTCAAAATTCAGTCTTGGAGAATTTCAAACTTCAGGTGAAGAACATTCATGCACTTTCCAAATAACTTCGGGTATGAGTCTTCCCAGTTTTTCTGTTATACAGTAAAATTATTTTCTAAAGTAGGCCAGGTTGTGTAATCAGTGTGCATGAGGTTGCACAAGAATTGGGTTAAGGCTTCTGGCTACTTAGCTCTTATTTCTGCCTTTACATTGTGATTGTTATTGTTCTGGTGGCTCAGTCAGTGTGTTGGTTTTTTCCTTCTAACTTCAGTTAAATGTCAGTGTCATATTGCTAACTTAAATTGGCTGCTAGGTTTAAAAAACTTCTAAATCTACAGAGGTATGTGCTGTGAATTTCAGCAAATTCTGTAATCTTCTGCATAACACTAAGCGCTATCTGAGTCTTAAGAGCAGCATCTAGTTAAACTGGTCCTCTGCATCTGCGTGATAGGCTGCTTGTTTTGCTATTGCTGTACTATGATGACTTTTAGAGTAGTGTGCCTTCACAGCAAATTTGATGATTTAACCAGACAATATGGTTCTAGAGCACTATTGGTTTTTTTTTTTTCCTTCAATTAAAGTATTTTAGAGAACATCAGGCTGAAAAAATGCTCTCAGGGAAAGTAGATCTTAAAGGTGTCGTGATTTAGTTATTCTTTGGTAAGTATTCCCTTCTGTGTATACAATATTAAGATCATAGAATTGTAGAATCCTTAGAGTTGGAAGGGGACCTCTGAAGGCCATCTAGTCCAACTCAGCTGCCATGAACAGGGACATCAGAGCTAGAACAGGTTGTCCAAGGCCTGATCCAGCCTCACCTTGAAAGTCCAGGGGTGAGGTATCAACCACATCACTAGGCAGCCTGTGCCAATGCCTTGCAAATTAGCTTTCCTGTGGACCAATTGCCACTGCAGTTTCAGCAGACCTTGAAAATGTTGGTAGGCAGGCAGGCATTCACTATTCCTTTAGATAAACTTCTTCAAGAATTTAGAATTGGCAGCAGTAAACTGAGGCAAGGAACATATATCTGAGAGCTGAAAAACAGTTATGTATCACAGGTTTTGAAGTTCACCAAGCTCATTTTCTTTGTGTCCTACCCAGTGTTATCTTTAAACACACTGACTTTTTAGTTCCATTCTTCTTCAGCTGTGGTAATACTTAGTTAATTTTTCTGAAATATGAAAATGTTTGCCTTCTAAAGTATGTTGAAAATTTCATTGGGACTTAAGGTGTTAAAGAAAATGTGGAGAACAGGATGTTGAGTGTGGATGGGTTTGAATTTGGAGAGAGAGAAAGAGGGTGCTTAGTCTGGTATTCTGAAGTTCAGCTTACCTGATTAGTGGAGTGCTTTGACATTAGAGTGAGCTATCCTTTAGACCACTGTTTTTCAATGCTTTCTAGTCTAGAGCATGGCAAGATAGAGTGCATGAGCTTGAGGACGCCTTGTCCAAGGAGCGGGAAAACTGTCGCAAAATACTGGCTGAGAATGAGAGAGAAGTGGCAGAGATGAGAAATCAAATGCAGCAGCAGTTCAGTGACTACGAACAACTTCTGGATGTTAAACTGGCACTTGATATGGAAATCAGTGCATACCGCAAATTGCTGGAGAGCGAAGAGGAGAGGTATGAAAGAACGTGGCAACATGGTGACTCTGCGCGCTTGCTTGTCAAACTCTGTTAAATGGCAGTTCTTTCATTAAGCCCTTTACTGGTGTTAACAAAACGCTGTTCTTTGCATCCTTGTGTCTGACACACATTTACCTCTGTGACAGAAACTTTCTTGAGTATTTCAATGACTGTTCTACAAAGATACAGATATTATTCCCCTGTTGAGAGTTAGCCCTGAGTTGTTATCCAAGTTGCTTTAAGCATGGGTTAATTTAATACTGTCATAGCTATTGTGATAACCTAATTCAGCAGATAGCTACACTTTCTACACCTGAGTTCAGCAGCACTGAGAACTTTGACTTGGCAAGTCACAGTTGTGATTTGAAATTGTGTATTCCTTTGGTTTTTTTTACTGGCACACCTCTCAGCTGATTTTTCTGTGTGGGGGTGAAATACTGATGGTGGTTTTGCCACAGACATCTTTGTATAAATTTCCTACCAAAACTTAAGTCCTTGTAAGAGTGTTGCGCAGTTGCTGTTTGTGAGCTTTTTGGACTTACTACAGCTACCCAGTAGTGCAGATGATTTTATGATGTTAATATAGTACTCTTTTGTTTTTCATGTCCCTGAGCATTAATGAGCTGTTTGACAACATTTTAATTCTTTAAAGTAATTACAGCTTCAATTCTGATGTAATGTTTTTTGTTTACAATGTTCCTCTACCTTTAGCTATGTAATTCGGTGGGAACAGGAGAAGATATGAAGAAAGTTTTTAAATGAGGGTAGAATAATTTGTTTTATTTCCTTTTGCTTCCTGATGGAGCACTGGAAGAGGCTGCCCAGGGAGGTTGTGAATTCTCCTTCACTGGAGATTTCATGACCTGTCCGGATGCCTACCTGTACAGCCTGCTGCAAGGGGGCCTGCTTTGCACAGAGCCTGACTCAGTGATTTCTAGAGGTCCTTCCAACCCCTACAGTTTGTGATTCTGATTTTCTTCAATTTAGGCTCAGACTTTCTCCAGGCCCATCTTCTCGAGTGACAGTTTCACGAGCTTCATCAAGCCGTAGTGTACGTACCACCAGAGGAAAGAGGAAGAGAATTGATGTGGAAGAATCTGAAGCCAGCAGTAGTGTTAGCATCTCCCATTCAGCTTCTGCCACTGGAAATATCTCTATTGAGGAGATAGATGTTGATGGAAAATTCATCCGCTTGAAGAATACCTCTGAACAGGTTTGAAAGTGCTCATATCACGTCTTCACAGCGGGCTGATTAGGTAGAAGGCTTTCTCAGCACCATGTCACATCTCAGGCTTAATGTTGACTCTAGAACTAAGGCTGTATGAAAGAGGGCAGTTAGAAATTAGTGACAGTCACAGAATGTTCTTTCCAACATTGTATTGTGGGTTAGTAACAATTTCCTGATTGTTTTTAATGGTTTTCGAGGTGCCAAACTCTTTAGTTCTGCTTTGCCAGATGATCTGGCTTTACAGTTACAATTATCATTGATAGCCTGAAGTCCATTTGCACTATTTCTTATCTTCAGAAGTTTCTCTCTGCCTTAAGAAGGCCCAGAAGAAATAGCACCAATGCAGAATGAAGATCTACATGTCTGTGAAGTTCTAACTGACTAATTAGAGACACTCTTTAATACTTGTGTATGTCTTCATTAAGTTACAATTTTCCTTCTTTTCTTGGTTGCATCTGCAGTTTTTGGAAGGAGCAATATTTGCTCATGCCAAAACCTTTCCAGATTGTTTTTCTGTGGATAGGCTGCAGTTTGCATCAGTGGGGAAGTGGGACAATATTTAAAGGCATTTCACTTAAAGAAATGCTTTGACTATTACTCATGCTTTTGTTTGAAGGACATCAACTGTTGCATTAAATTGGTCCTGCCCAAGATAGGAATTTTAACTTCTGTTTAAGGGGAAAAAAAAAACAATCCTGTGTTATGTTTTAGTGTTTATAAAGACGACTTTAACTTGCTCTAGTGTGTTAAGACCTCCCACTTTTCCCTAACCATTTTTTTTCAGCAACTTCCCTCTGCACCATGTGGGATTCCCTTCTATTATAGGTGACTCCTAGCTACACGTTTGTTTATCCATAGCTGAACCATCAGCTCTAAGTAGCCATATATGATTCATAGTTATTGCACTTAGTCAGGCATAAACTTTTCAGCAACATTCTGTAGTGCAGTGTTCTAAATTGTATGTGGGAGTGATCAGGAGTGCTGGACAAAATGTTGTAAGGCTTAATACTTGTGCATTTATGTGGACTAAGGTATAAAAAAGCCTGAAGCAAACTAAGACACTAATTTAAAAAAGGGTGATGTTAAAATGGAGAAGTGGAATGTATTGAAATCTAACCTGGAATAAGAAAAGATCAGCTTGCCTAAAACTGTAGCTATCTATGTGCTGAAGGGAAATACAAAATTTTATATGCATCATGTCCGTATGTGTAAAATACCCTACATGTTTAACACAATAGCTGCTGACAAACTTTATCCTTCTTTTCAGGATCAACCTATGGGAGGTTGGGAGATGATCAGAAAAATAGGAGACACTTCTGCAAGTTACAGATATACCTCAAGATATGTACTGAAGGCAGGACAGACTGTTACAGTAAGTTGTCAAGCTTCACCTGTTCAGTTCAAACTGGCTTTAGGTTAATTCGTGTATGTCAGTAAGTCAGTAATGTATTTTTGTCCTTCCTATACAGATGGTGAAAAAAAAATCACCTGTATTTAGCATTCATTTTATCATCTGTTGGGAAGGGTAATTTTTAGTGAACAGAGTCACATTTCTTAGAAACTTACTTTATATATGCAACAATAATTTTGACTGTAAGTAGGTGCATTTGCATATTCAAAAGTGTCTGTTCATGTTAAAAAAGTAAGGATATTTTAATGTTTAAAAAAAAAAAAAAGTAGTAGCTGGAGTGAGACTTTATTTTTTCTTAACTGGAAGAGATTCAGTGGTGTCACCTAAAATGGAAGTGAATTATGTAAGACTAACAAGTAACATTCATTTGTGACTTTTAACAGATTTGGGCTGCAAATGCTGGAGTGACTGCTAGCCCTCCCACTGACCTCATCTGGAAGAACCAGAATTCCTGGGGCACTGGTGAAGATGTGAAAGTTGTGCTGAAAAATTCTCAGGGGGAGGTAAAGTAACTCAGATGTGTCAAACTTGCATTTGACTATATTGCCACTCCAGCATCTAGCCTTGTAAAGACATAGGTAGAACCACTGTTAGTTCTTTGCACTTCAGTGTATGTGAGACTGTAGTAAAATTTTCTCCTGCTACTTTTAGCCAAGCATACTGTGCACTTTTCTTGAACTTAATTGCAGTTAAGGGGTGCAGCGTTGAGGAAACTTACAAATTTTATATACTCCATTTGTTCTGACATTGCTCTGATGGGGGTGCCTCAATTTTGAAGGTAAAAGATATTAGTAAACTTTTCAGTGCTCTGTTTTTATTTTGTTCCCATGAAAACTGTGTTAATGAGGAGTTAGGAAAACAAGTGTTAATTTTAAGTAGATCAGTGACTATGACATGTAGCAATTGAGGTAAAATACTAAAATACAAATTTCTTGTAATAGTAATGGGGCAAAAAGGCTTGATGTGCATTTTTAGGAAGTTTTTTAACTGTTAAGGGATTTACAACTGAAGTGTTAGGAATGCTGTGTACGTACTTTCCATGTGCTGCAGTGCACAGACAAACTGTACAGTTGGCTGTCTGAACAGGTGGCATTCCACTTTCTCAAAATACAAGTAGATCATCATGAGCTCTTGGAAGAGTCTGTTATTAAAAATGTAACTCCTTTGCAGGAAGTTGCTCAGAGAAGCACTGTCTTTAAAACAACTGTAAATGAAGGGGAAGAGGAGGAGGAGGAAGGTGAAGAAATTCTTGAAGGAGATGTTGTCCACCAACAGGTATTTTGTTAAGGCTTGTCCAGACTACTGTCTTAACAAATTTGCTTAGATTGAAAAGACATTTTTAAGCAGGGATTTTTTTTACATAAGTGTCATAACTGTTTGAGCATGGGTGTTCTGTTGTTTTTGTTTTGTTAAATCAGTAATTGAATTAAAACATAACTTTTAAGAATTATTAAAATTAGTAGGAAGATACGGGATTTTCTTAAACTTTCTGATGCAATTGGACTGAGGGAAATGTATGGTGTTTGCTCTCAGTCTGTACGTAAAATTGTAGTTGCTTACTTAGGGAACTTAAATGTTTCATTTCCTCTAGGAGTGAAAGTGTCAGGCATGATGAAAAAACGCAACTCTAAAGGCAGAGGTGTGAACCTGCAGTGACAGTATAAAGTGCTTTGAAAGATGAGAGAATACTCAGATACAGCATACTGAGTAGTTTGCATTCTGAGTTTGGTGTTAATGCTTTAACCAGTAGCTTTCTAAAAAGACAGTAATTGTAATGGGCAAATAAGTTCCTCTAAGGCCAAGGCCATATAATCATAGATTCCTCAGTGTTGGAAGGGACCTCTTGATTGTCATCTAGTCCAGCTCCGCTGCAATGAACAGGGATACCACAGCCAGTTCAGGTTGACAGGACCTGATGCAACCTCACTTAAAAGTCTGCAGGGATGGAGCATCAATCACATTACTAGGCAACCTTTTCCAGTGCCTCACCACTTCGCTGTAAAAGATTTTTTCCTAATATCTAACATAAATCTACCCTCTTTGAGCTTGAAACCATTTACGTTTTTCTGCCACCACAGACCCTGCTGAAGAGTCTGTCCTCTTCTTTCCTGTAGCTCCCCTTTAGATAATGAAATGCCATTGTCAGGTCTCCCCTCAGCCTTCTCTTCTCCAAGCTGAACACCCTCAGCACTTTCAGCCTTTCCTCATAGGAGAGGTGTTCCATCCCCTGGATCATTTTTGTCGCCCTCCTCTGGGTGTGCTTCAACAGGTCCATGCCTCTCCTGTACTGAGGACTCCACATCTGGAGGCAGTACTCCAGGTGAGGCCTCACCAGCACAAAACAGAGGATCAGGATCACCTCCCTTGGCCTTCTGGTCACGCATCTTATAGATATTTTGCTCCTTTAGCTAAAACTTATTTTTCAGTTAGTATGGGTGTTAATGTTGGTCAGGAGAGTGAACATAGAACAGTAACTAAAGTTATGTATGTAAATCTGCAGGAAACAATGAAGAGAGCTGACTGCTTGAGAAATCATGGTTTTTTGCCAGGCATGTTTTCGGCCTGTAACTGAGTTGTATCTTAGTGGCACTGAATACAGGTGCAAGCTTTTACTACAGTTTTTCAGTATTGAAGTGCATCCTGTGGCAGCTTGGTTTCTGGGGTGTGCTCTTCAGCTAAAGCAGCGTTAGCTTTTCAGCAAAAGAAATATTAGTGGATTTTTTTAAATAAAAACTTCTGACGTATTTGTATGTGCTCACTACTGTATTCACCAGCTGTGTAATCTCAGTGATGCTTTTAGCTATAAACTACAGTATGGTCTTTGTTATTTCTGGTTGTCATGACTTCAAGCTACCCTGGGTAAATATGGGAGTTGTAAGGTGTGAGGTCTCCTTGGGGCACAGTAAGGTGAAATGACAACGGACAGTTGGCTAATGAGTTTATTCAAACAAGAGTAGTTTCAAATTTCCTAGGGAATGTGATTATTGGTACTACGTAAGAAATGCAGTTTTAGTGGTAAGCTATGATGAATTGACTTGCATCTGTTCTAATATAACTTGAAAAGAGGGAGAAAAAGAGAGAAATAAAAATAAAGATACTAAGAGACAGTTCTCACCCTTGGATCCAGCAGTGGTTGTTCCTGCCATGGAAGATGTGCACACCTGAAAGGGCAGTGCTTTGCCTTCTTTGTCTTTGTGGCCCTTAAGGAGAAGTAAAGTGCTTCTTCAGAATGTTTCAGAAATGAGTCTGGGATCTCAGATGGTTGCCAGGTCTCCTCTAATGTTGTAACTGAGATATGGCTCTACCTCTGCACAAGCACAGTTCAAGATTTGGTGTATTCTGGAAATGGGCCGGAGGGGCTTCAGTGGCTGTCTTTGTCACTCTGCTGAACTGAGTACAGGTGCAGTTTGCCACATCTCTTCCTTCCCCACTAAGTCTGCTTGTTGCAGGTCAGCAGGTCCGTGTAATCTTCACAAGATAAGGAAATCAGTCTGGAGGAATACTTGCCTTGCAAGGCTCTTTCCTCCAACTTTTCCTCATATCGTTACTGTGGTGGTCTCCTTTTACTCTTCTACCAAGTATTTGCTTCTCACTTACTTCTCAGTCTCCTACAGTGGTGTCCATCTTCCATTACCTCACTTAACAGGATATCTAGCATTCCTTTACTTCATAGGGTCAAGACATTGTATTACAATTTGCATAGACCATACCAGGCTAGTAATTGTACATTGATAATACGTATGTATTATATTAATAATATATATAGTTATACTGTTTTTGATTTCTGAATATCTTGCTGTTGGATTTTTTCCAATCATGACTTTTCTGTTTGTGACAGGGGACCCCAAGAAAATCTGACAGAAGCTGTGCGATCATGTAACTCCAGTCATCCAGGTTCTTCAAATAATGGTGATCATTGTCTACAGAATAGCCTTCTCAAAAGCACAATGTATTTTTGTAGTTTCTTTCTGTGAGTTCTTAAGCTGAAAGTCTAATGGCCTTAATTTCCTGACATTGAAAATGAAGTTTTGTAAAAGAAACTGTATCTGTGACTTGTTGTTAGGACATAAACTGGTGATTCTGAACTTTGTGTACTGTTTGAAAATGACATTCCCTACCCCTAGTTTTATATGCCAGTCTTTTTTTTAAATAGAAACTTTAGAAGTTTCTGCATTCCAGGGATTGATTTTTGTTGGACAACACCACTCCAGCCATCTACTGTTGACTTCTTTATACTTAGGTGCTGTTTGGGAAGGGAAAGGCATTTTCAATACTATGAACTTTTTGTACTGAAGACATTTTCATATTACAGCGCAATCAAAGATAAACAACTTTCTTATAGAAAATAGACTTTTTTTAAAAAAAGAAGGGGATAAACCATAAAATCGTGTAAGCACTCAGTTCACGAAGGATGCAGTAAAAAAAACTTTCTATTGCTACTTTGCTTAGGTTTCTTATTCTGAAAAGGGGATTCATGTGAAATGTGTTAGTTGTATTGTTAAGGTAGTGTAACAGCTTAAATTTCTTACATGTTTTTTTTGTAACAAAGTCAATTTTAATATTGATTGCTTTGCTTGTTTACAGTTTTTAGGAACAAATCCAAGTCTTCTAGAAATCTAGTCTATGTTTCTATGGAAAACAACTGTAGTTCTGTCAATGTGGAAAGTTTCAGTTCTTTTTGCATTTACCTACTGTTTGAAAGCTTTGAATAAAGAGTAAAGTATCTCTGTATAGACACTTCAGATTAAGGTTTTGAAATTTGTTTTGCGATAAAATGGAGTTAAAAGTTGAATGATTGCTAGGTATTTAGAACTGATAGGATTTGAACTTGGGAAAACCTGCATGTAAATGGAACAGTGGCACTTGATTTGTAAGATTTCTCTTAAAATAATGAGGAACAAATTGACATTTCAAAAATGAATTCTTTGGACCTTTATTCAAAGTGTACATAACTTTCTGTAGTTACCTTTGTCTTGATCTGAAGGTTTTTTTAATGGCCAGAATCATGGGAATTCATTGTGCTTTTTTGCTATCAGTTTCTTGAAAAACAGAACTTCTTAGTGTCTTCCATGTTGAATCAGTTTCTATCCTGATGAACTACATCATGACATTCTGAATTTTTGCCAGCAGAAGTTAGAGGTGGCCAAGGCTTATGTGGATGGACAGAGATTGGTGGGTCTCCTCCTTTTGGTAGTAACATTGGCTTAAACAACTGCATTAGACCCTGAAGTAAAACTTGTTTTAATTTCCTGTTTAAATGTGAGCATTTGTATTTATGTAGTATTTTCGTATAATTTCAGTATTACTTCATATTCTGTAATATTCTCATTATGTCTAATTGTTTCTCCTAAGAATAATGTTTTTCTATTATAGTCTGAGATACTGATGTTACAGGCGTTACCTGTATAAATGAACACTTACATTGTAGTAAACTGTTTATTCCATTTCTTATTTGTTTTCAAAACTAATAGCACAGACTAGCAATACAATTCTGTTAGATAAGACAGTTGATAAGAGATTATTTAACATGTATCAGTGTTCTTGGCTCTAGCTTTTGTAGACCCTCTTTTATCACTGCAGAATGATGAATAGTGCCTTAACCTTTATGGGAGCATGTACCTAGGAGCAGCTGCTTGAGTCTTGTGAATATTCAGGTAAGTCAGCACTCTTGCGATAGATGGCAGTAGACAAGTGCTGATTTTTAGAAAGGTGCTTTAGAATACTTGCATAAACTAGCCTAAATAATGTTAGGAGATTTAAAAAGGGGTGGGGGGGTAAGCCTTCTGTATGTTGCTGACATTTAGTGTGGAAACATCCTGCCACTAGATGGAGATCTTGCTATTGAACTATATTCTTAAAGCAAAACAACAACCGTGAATACCTTTCCTACATTTCATGTGAGTCCCATAATAACTTCAGAAAGTTTCTCTTTACTAGACTGAACAAAGTCCTCCTATCTCTTCACCACAATTTCAACCTTTAATTAGTCTCTTGAAAAGCACTGACCTCAAGCTTGAAATATATGATTTTGTCAGTATTTTTTCCTACCTCTTAACTGTTGTAGTTACTGCTGTTATTTGCCATTTTGTGTGAAAGAAGGCAGGTGGATGGAATTCCTTAAAGGTATCAGAGCACTGGAAAATAAGCTTGTTGGTTTTTAATGTAATGCTTTGCAAAATGTGTTTTCATTTTCTGTAGGTTGTTAGCTAATGAGCTGGAGAAGAATGAAACAGTGTCCTAGTTAGCTCTGTAGACCGGCTCCTACTACTTCTAGAGTAACATCTAAAGATTGCTTCTAGGTACACTTCCAGAATTGACAACATAGATGATCAAGATGTGATACTGATCTGTTTTGTACCTGACAGGTGAAAGCTGCTTAGTGACTTGCTACATGCAACAGGGGAAAAAAAACAAAAAACAAAAAACAAAAACAACACAACAGTGCTAGAAATACATCTGCTAACACGTTCTTCCTGTGAAAACCAGAATAAGAACTTAATAAGCAAGTCTTTTGTCTTCTGTAACACTGCTATAATATGATGAGTGTTCCTGAAGCAAAGTGTATTCCCACCAGTTGTTCCTGGCTCAGAAGATTGAGTTTAGGTCTGGTCATAGTAAAAGCAACTAACATTTAGATCATGGTTGGTTTGTAGTGGACAAGTTCATAAATAAATGCTGGTGTAAGCAGTCTTAGCTGCATGCTACAAATTGCTATATGTTTCATCAACGTCTACCCCTGCTGTGATATAATGTGGGGAAGTGGTATCAATGTGCTCCAGGGAGGTTCAGAATGGATGTGAAGGAGAATTTGTTCATGGAGAGAGTGGTCAAGTCTTGGAACAGGCTGCCCAGGGCAGTGGGGGAGTCCTCTTCCTGGAGGTGTATAAGGGAACATATGGACGTATTGCTGAGACATGTGGTGTTAGTGATGGAGCTTGTTAGGCCAGATTGATGTTCGCACTTGATGATCTTGAAGGTCTTTTCCAACCTAGGTAGTCCAGCGGTTGTGTATTCCACTAAAATATTTTCCCAAGTAGACATCAAAACATGTAAACTAGTAGCTGTTCATGACTGCATTTCATGACACATTCTATTCAGTAGAAACTAAGGATTTATTTGTCGACTTTTGTAGAAGCAGTTTTAATGCAGTTCTTAGAATCTCACAGGGAATCTTAATTGTCTTAACCAACATTCTTATATTGATATGAGAGTTTCTGGAGTTAAAAAGGTGTTTTTATGGGAAATTCCAAGTCTAGAAAGTGGTGCTTTTATATATCTGCTATAAGCACTATATGTCCTCCTCCTGCTTTTAAAGAAAAAACAATATGCTAATTGACTATGAAGTACTTTTTTCCAGGCAGGAAAGTTTAGTAAAGGTAGGAAAGGTAAGTAGTTGATGGGAATAAAAACTTCTAAAGCTCTTGACCAAAATGGAGCATTTTATGAAAGAAACAGAGGCTATGTAGGATGAAGGAGAATATTTATTTAGACTTAATTGGAGCACAGCAGTTAATATTGAGGAAGTGATGGGGCACTTAATTATTTATAATTCTCAGCTAGATACAGGAACACAGCAAAAGTAGCTACTCTTTATCTCTGTTTTTGCTTAGTGTGCATTTAGCAGCCTCCCTCTAGTTTTCTTTAATGAGTTTGTATAGATAACAGAACTTGTTCTCAGCATGCTTAAATCTGAAGGAAGAAAACAGGTGTGATGGCCCTGGAAAAGGTATGTTGCATTTTATACTGATTGTATGGTTGGCTGCTTTTCATCTAGCTGCCAAAAAAAAAAAAGTTTGGGTGCAAAGTATTGTAGCTAATTTGGCTGTTCCGTTTTATGAACAGAAAAGATTATTGGTGAGCAAGTCTGACTTAATTTAAGTCACAGAAAGCAGTTACAGAATTGGTTGTCTGTGCAACTGTAGCATTTCCTTTGTTTTTTTTTTTTTTTTCCGGGAGATGGTGTTTTTGCTTTTCAGCAGAGTGGAATGCTGTTGATAGCATATCAGCATTATCCTTAAGTTTTATTGTGAAAGTGTTTTGTATGCTCAGGATACAGCTGAGGGACAAGTTGTTAGTTCTATAATCTTTCAGCATCAAAGGGAGGAAGGTATTTCTGTAGTGTTGCCACAGTGAGGTGTGAAAGACTCAGTGAAAGCTGGGTAAAAGCTAAAAGCAGATACTAAGAAACTTGGCAGCATGTTTACATGGGTTTAAAAAAGCTTTCTTGTTGCTTCATGGGATAAACAAAAAACATAATGAATAACAGCAGTGAGTTGGTATGTAGTACAGTGTTATCATTGCTGTGTTATATAGTGCTTATCCATATTTCAGACTTTGTTTTACAGGCTTGCTAGATGTTTATGAAGGCCTTTGTTGTACACTTTGCATTGTCGGTCAGCTTCAGAGGTACTTTGGATGCTCCCAAACAGTACTGGGCAGTAAATAGGTATTTTCCTGCTTGCATAGAAAATTCTTTTTTTAATGAAGCAGATGCGTTTTGAATGGAGCTTGGTCTCATCAACAGATGAAAAGTGTAATTACTAGGAGTTTTTAATCTTACCTTTGTTCTGTAGGGTAGAGCTTTCTTTCAGTGCACAGCTGGTCCCTCTTGTAGCTTTTCCTATTTTTTTTCCTGATGGTAGCTCCTTGGTATCTCTCTGCATCAAAGACTGTCTATGGATATTGGCCCTAATGCCCATTATGTGCTAAGTTGCCCAATTGCCCAATTGTCCTACATGAGTTCCTACTGGGGAAACAACGCAGAGCTGTTTTAAATAAATGGCAGTTTGAAATCTCAGTCTGGCGGAACCATACAGCCAAGATAAAAACAAAACAAAACAACAACAACAAAAAACTGAGGGCTAATTAATCTTATGCTGTGGTGTCCATGCAAAAGGCTATGGTATTTCTAAAACTTCATTACAAGAGTGGTATAGTCATATATAAATTTCTGCTACCCAGTGCATATATTCTCCTTCTGCCTACAGTGTATACTGCTGCTCTCACTGTGTCACTGTCCTCGGTGTGAGTGAGAGGTTACATAGCTGCCTGTTGTTGAATCTCTTCCCTTTTCAGCATCATAATTTTGTCACACACTACTTCTTTAATCTCACCTTACTTTTGTCTTTTTTGTTGTTTCGGTGATAAATCAGGCTTGCAGGGAAAAGGTTGCACAGAAGGAAAAGCTGACTTTTTGCACTGTACTCATACTGAATTGTAGTAGACTCCGAGCTTAGTGGTATATACAGGGATGGTGGTCTATCATCGGAAGACAGGGTGTGAAAGGAAGGAATGGATCGACGCTGTGTGTGTCATTAGAGATGGGTTCTTGATTGTTTTGTTTGTTTTTGATTACTTAAGTTGCTGGTTTTTATCCCTTTTGGCTCAAAATACTGATTTGAATGTACTACCTCTATCACTTTTTTCATGGAGAAGGAGTATAAGCAGCAAGGCCAGCTGCATGAGAGGAAAGAAGAACCTTGCTAAGAAGAAAAGAGTGACATCCTATTAAAAACAACCTCCTGAATTATTAGTTAACCTGTATTTTTGCTTAACAGACACTATTGTACAGCTGGGAGTTCCAGGTAACTGTAGGTACACTTGCTGTATCTAATCAATAAATATATTGCTGCTGCTGTAGAATATCTGCTGAAATCCAGTTTTGAAATTGTTAATGGGAATTTGGATTTGATGTGGCAACAATGGCAGAAAAGCTTCAGGAAAGCCTTTTGACTACAAGTCTTCACTGCACTTCAGAAGTGTGAATAAGATGTTAACATCACCCACCTTCTTTGTATTTTATGGAAGTACAAGGATGAATATGAAGTGCATAGTATTTCCATAGGTTTAGTGGAAAAGGCTAGATGTGTGTTTGGTCTTCTCTGTTGTTTTTCTCAAGAAAATCCCTGGCAGACAACCAGTAGTGTCTTTGCCTACCATTTCTACCCTGCTTGCTTGTGACATACAGAAACTAACGTAGCAATGTATTGTGCTTTCTCTGGTTGCTTCAGAATGCCTTCTGCTTAAATAACTTTCTTGAAACTAGAAATGAAACTTGATCTAACAAAGGCCGTCTGTTTCAAGTTTTTCTGTTGGTCTGTGTGCAGATGACTTGCAGCTTGATTTGAATTACTGTTTTCCTTGTTACTACTGGAATTCCAAGTCAGCCCAATTTTTTGTTTTATAAAACAAAACAAAAAAAAAAACTCTGACTGAACTTTTTTGTGGGCACACTTCCAGGTTTTCTTTTAACCTGGAACATTCTCCTTATATCCTTTTCAGTCTTCTACCCAGATAGTTACTGTTCTGTAGAGATATGGTAATAATACATTTTAAGCAGTCACACTTTTCTATACACTTCTTCAGAATTTTGAATATTTCTCCTGCAGTTTTGTTCTGGAAGACAAGCAGGTATCCATTGCCAAATATATGATCAAATCCTGACCTTACAATCAAATTAAAGGATACAGCTCTGTAGGTTCATAACTTTCTCACATGAAGAGATGTTTGTTTCTTGGTGTGAAACTACGGTTTTATGTCTGAATAAAATTGAGATTTATTGTTCAAACAACTGATTATTTTTATACTATGAAATTGACAGCTTCAAGAAGTATTGATAAGCAGTTTCTTTATGGAATTATTTGGACAAGTCTAGCTATAGTTATGTTAATGGATTTGTCTTGGTGTACTAAGTTCATCTCTCCCTAAAGCACAGCCCTAAGCTCTTCTGATAGTGAACTACTTATGTATTCCTTTTATTATCACTGCAGAGTTTGGAAAACAATGCACGTAGTGGCATTACTATCTACATTTAGAAATGTGTATATTCAAGAAACTATGCATCAATTTCTAATTCTAGCAGAATTTGTTAATGAAATATTTTTCATTATTTCTTGTTTTAAAAAAAAGTCTGTAAGTGTTTGGTCTCTAAGAGCACAGAGTTGCTGAGTGAATTAGATGTGAAACCGAAAGGGAAATAGGTAATGCCATTCAACAATACAGTCTAGTGTTCAGACTCCAAATACAGTTCAGTTACCACTGTAGGTTGTTTTACACATTTTAGAAAAGCCGCTGTCACTGCTATGAGAGGCCAGGGTTTACATCAACTGCTGAATCCTACCTGGTGAACTAAAGACTCTGCAGGCTTTCAAGACATGCTCATTGTCATTCAAGATGAGTTCCTGCTTCCTGAGACATCTCTAATGATCTCATTCATTACGTATGTGGAGTTTGCCTTGCAAAATTAATTTATACAGTTAGGATTAAATTCAGCTTGATGTAAACAGCAGGTTGGCTAACTGGAATACTCACTGGCACAATTGTAGTACAGAATGCAATGCCTCATTTGATGCTTCTGAGGGGAAGAAAGTACAGTTTTTGTTCCCTGAGTTTTGTTGAATTATTTAATAGAATACTTCAAAATAGGAAGGTTAGTGCAAGTGTCACTTTGTTCTTCTATGTATTCTAAATATATTCCTGAAAAATTTTCTTACGGGCAACTTCCCTGTAAAACAAGAAATGGGTAAGTCTTCCACTCAGTACATCATGTTTAAGTAACATGCTGGCATGTAGAATTCATCACACAGAAGTATTTTAATAATCCAAAATGCTGGAATCTGTTAAATAAAATTAATTGGGGGGAAAAAAAAAAAAAAAAAAAAAAAAAAAAAAAAACCATGCAGGGCTGTTGATGTGATTCAGGAAAAACAAAATAAACTACTGGTTACTGTCTGCCTTCCTAAGCCATACTACTGTAGGAACAGAACAATAAAAACAAAGCACTCTACATCTGTTTTGCATTGTTAATTTTCAGTTTATTTTAAACAATAATAGAAAAGTTTGCATCACTTGATGATGCAAGTATTAACACCAGCTTCCACACAGTATCTGCTAAATAAACGCATTTGGTAGCTTAGCAAATAGGACTGCAGCGTCCAGCATTTGAATTCAGATAGCAATTTCCTACTTCATGAAGAGTTTATGCATCAGGATAGCACACTGCTGGGTTCTGCATGGTGTTTGAGCATAGTGAGTTTGAGGCAAATGTCCTTAGTGCACAGCCTCAGAGCAGAATGGCCCAAATCAAACCATTGTCTCCTTTGAGTTCCTTTTGACTGATGGCAGGCCCAGCAGGGACTGCTGGTTGGAGGGAATGTTGGCAGACTTGGGGGCAAGGAGTATCACCCGCTGGTTGGTCCGACGCCATTCGTTGTATAATCTACAGTGATATCTAAATGATACCTGCCGAGAAAGGAGACAGGTGCATTCAGAATCACTTCATTCCTCTAAGGAATTGGTGAGGGGTTGGGGAACACACCTTCAAGTGGGACAGAAAGCCTTTAAGCAGCCTCACTAGGTAGGATGAAATTGGCATATATGAAACCATATGGATAGGGGGCTTGTTCCCCAAGCTTCCACAGCAGAGGAGAAGACCAGTTCGTGCCCTGCTTTCTGCTGCTACGCAGTTCTCATTCCCTTCTAATGAAATGAAAAACTAGACATCCTGCCTGTCTATTACAAGAGGTAGTAGCCATTTATAACTAGATGAATTTGGGTTTGAGATTGTTAAGCTGATGATTTCTGTAGCTGGCTGGATGGAGAAGGTTTGCATGCAGACACTAACAGCCTTATGTTCCACCTTGTAATGCTTTGTTGCTAAATGTATTGAATTCAGGATTGCATAGGTATCACGAGGTGAGTGTGACTGACTTCCAGCATGCCCTGTCTCAGAATCAGTGTCTCAACCAGGGTTGTCTTTTGAATTTTTTTTACTGGTCTCAGGTAACCAATTTCAAACTCAGTGCAGCCTGCTAATAGTGAAAAGGAAATGAGTACTGTGAAGATATACTGTATAGATAGTTTGAAGTAGTCTACTGGTTATTTTAGCAACAGCCAAGTGCACGAGTTAGGTCTGTATGCAGTGCTGTACTTACACAACTATGTCAAACACCAGTTAGTTGGCCTTGGGCTTGTTAGATGAGGTGTGCCAATTGACAAGATGATGCTCCCAAGCTGCAGGCAGGAAGGGACCCAAGCAGCAAGCACAGAAGTGCTATGCAATTTTCACACAAAACTTGTCATTTGTCATTGATTTTTATGCACTTGTGCCACTTCAGTTGGTCTCTGCCATTCAGAGGGCAGAGAATACTGTGCAGATACTGCATCTGGTTCCCTGACATGCAGTGCTGATGGTGTGGATGGCTACATAGCATAGTGCTTCTGCACTAGCCATCTACATGCCTATGAATGTATCCTTCAAAACCCTTTTAGTTGCATAAGAGTGTTTTTAGCTAAATAAATAATTTTCCATTCTGTAAAATCATACAGGAACCAAAAAAAAAGAAAAAAAAAGTATATTTTTTTAATTAGGTTCTTATCCTGAGGGAAACCAACAGAGCTTTTGCTTGCTGAGCAGTTACCCAAGGACAGCTCTTCCCACAGATGAATTAATTCCCCACTTCTCCATCTCCTCTGCTCCCCCTGAAGGTAAAGCAGTCTGTGTCTTCACCTCATATAGGAACAGCCCATATGTAAGAATATGAGAAATCTCTTTTAAAAAGTCACTGTAGTCACTGTAGTATCAGCAGAAATGATATGGTAGAGAGAGAGAGAGAGGAAGCAATTAAAAAAAACAACAACAACAACAAAACTCTACAAAGATGAATGCTATGCAGAGTGCTGTGATTGTCTCAGATAACTGAGTAGGAGTTTAGGCTGAGTTCTCCTATAGCATGATATGTGGTTCTTTGAGAAAGAGCAAGATTGTCACTCCAGGCTTTAATTGCTTGTCTGCTTACAGCATTTCACAGAATATCCTGATTCAGCAGGCTCTTGCCTTGAGGTGGTTTCTCAGTGATGTCAGGTGCTCAATTTCATTGAGAGCATCCAGACCAGTGCTCCTAGCCCAGTGCTGCTACTCTGGGGTGGAACTCAGACACTGCACCAACAATACATGTTCCTACATTGAGCATTGCCACACAGAGGTTCTTTGTTCACCTCCTCAACACTATAGGCAGGGGAAGCATTTGTCTTTCTAACTTGGGTTCATTTAGGCTACCCTTGGTGTTTAACCAGCAGTTACATTACACTGGAATCTACATGGCCAATCCTCTTGCACCCAGTCCTCTCCTTAGTCTCACAGAAAGGTTGGCCAAGTGCGTGGAGAGGCAGAGTGTGGCCATGAATCCTTAAACAGAAATCAGTTTTTTTCATCTTGGGCAGAGCAGGACTTTTCTTTCTTTGGGGTGTGTGTTGGGGGGCATAGATCAGTTGCAGTAATTAACTGAGGAAAGGTAATAGCATTTTATGGAGGACTTGGCTGTGGCCTCCCTTTCAGTGGAAGGAATCAGACAGCTTCTTGGGCACTAAAAATAACCTCCCCCATTTTCTGTTCACTGGGATACTGTGGTGCTTAAATGACCTAAGTGCCAGCTTTTGTCTACAAGAGAATAAGCTGATTTATGGGAAGTAAAATTAAATATTAGTTTTCTTAATTTTCTCAGGACCTAGAGAAGCGTTATATCACAGGTCGTGTAATTTACCCAGTAGCTCTCATCATAGCCATAACTAAGCAAGCGGAACTGGATTCTCCCATCTCCTCAGCACTGAGAACTGAAGGGAGGTCTGCACATCCGGCACACATCTGGCCAAACACGGGTGAGGCTTTCCTGCAGGAGCACTGCACCTCAGGCTGCTGAGCACACAGGTGGAGTGTGCCCTCTGCCAGTTGTAAGGTAGTTGCTGTAAATCTCTACCTTGCTTTCATAAATCTGCCTTCTAACGAAGTGCATGAATACACCACCGCTTGAGCTTGATGAGTTAATTTACAGGCACACATAAATCTCCTCAGAACTCTTCCAGCACTAATGCTGAGAGGGAAATGAGGGCACCTTCAGTACTGTGGACAGCGCCTGAGTATCCATCCTCCCCACCGCGTCCTGCTCCACCGCTCCACCACTCAGCTGACTGGGTGCTGAGCAGGAGGTCCATGCACCCCACAGAGGCAGGGTGGGGTGCCTGCGCTGCTCGATGGATGCAGCGCTTCACTGCCCATCCATCTCCTGCTGGGCTGTGCGATGGCTCTGATTCAATTACATCTTGCACACCTCAGTGGGCATTAAAGATGTTGTGCCCCGGTTAAACCAGCTGAGGTGTGCCTTTATATCAAGATCACTCTTAGTATACTCTCCAAGCACTAAGTAACTTCTAAAGGGCGCACACATTTCTCTGTAGGATTCTGAAAGGAGAAACATTGTAAAGTGAATTAGAGGTGATTTTTCATCCCTGTCAAAGCAGTGGCAGTAGATGTTGCTAGCTTACATCTGAGATGCTCCTGAAATCTTAATGAGCAAGGTCAGATGTGTCCACATGTCACGAGCAATTAAATGAAATTATTATTTGCTTGAGACATGCAATCCAGAAACTCAGATGGGCTTGAGCAGTGGCCCAGGAGAACCTCATGAAATTCAACAAAGCCAAGTGTACATTCTGCACCTGGGTCATGACAATCCCCACTACCAGTACAACCTGGGTAAGGACTGAGCACAGCCCTGCCGAAAAGACTTGGTAGATAGCAATTGAACACGAGCCAGCAATGGGCCCTCACGGTCCAGAGAGCCAACTGTATCCTGGGCTGCAAGCAAAAGAAGCACGGCCAGCAAAGGCAAGGGAGGTGATCCTGCTCCTCTGCTTTGTGCTGGTGAGGCCTCACCTGGAGTACTGCATCCAGGTGTGGAGTCCTCAGTACAGGAAGCATGGACCTGTTGGAGCACATCCAGAGGAGGGCCACAAAAATGATCCAAGGGATGGAACACCTCTCCTAGGAGGAGAGAGCTGAGGCTGTTCAGCCTGGAGAAGAGAAGGCCGCAGGGAGAAGTGATGGCCTTTCAGTATCAAAAAGGGGGCTACAAGGAAGAAGGGGACAGACACTTTAGCAGAGTCTGTCATGACAGGACAAGAGGAAATTTAAAATCCATTTTAGGGAAGACTTTGCGTGTAACGACTGCAACGAGAGATCCCGGCAAAGAGGTAAATCAGAACCAATCCTCAAAATCGCGGCTCGACTCGCCGCGCACAGCCATCTGGTCAGCGCGGCGGGCAGGAGCCGCGCTTGTGCCGCCGCGGGCGCCGACGCTGTTTGGGCGGAGCCGGGAGTGAGGGCAGCCAACCCCCGCCTGTATAAAAACTGCCCTCAGGGAGCGCCGCGACCCTGGAAGGCCGCGGACAGGACGCGCGATCGAGGCGAGCTCGTCAGTTTGCGCCGGCAAGCCGCGCGGGGCAGGGTGGGACGGCCGGAAGGAGCCTCCTCTCTTTCTTCACTCCTCCTCTAGGAACTCTAGGGCGTTACCGCCTCTTTCGTCATCGCGGTGAGGAGCCGCCGCAGCAGCCGGGCTGAGGCAGCAACACAGACTGAGGGGACGCAGCCTCTGTGGGCTCATGCGTGCACCCAGGTGGACAACCCGTGGGATGAGGCGGCAGTCCAAAATACTGACTGTGGAGAGCTCCGTAATCTGGAGGTCTCCCTAGGTCCTGAGGCAGGAAAGGGCTGTCATGGCTGCAGGTGTGCCCTGTTCAAGGAGATGCTTGAGCAGATGAGGGGCTCCCTGGAATCTCTGAGGGAGACAGATTGGAGCTGAAGGATGTTGTCACTGTTGAAGATTGCCAGGAAGAACCTCGAGCTGTCCCATAGGATCGTGCAAGGACTCCTCAGAGAAGGTCATATTGCCAGTACTACATCCAAAATCTTCTTGCGTCCCTCCAGGGGTAACCGCACCTGCTGCTTCCCTTAACTGCCTGTATACCAATGCATGCATCGTGGGAAGTAAACAGGATGAGCTGGAGATCTCTGTGCAGTTGCAGGGCTGTGATCTCACTGCAGTCACAGGGATGTGGTGGGACAGCTCGCATGACTGGAATGCTGTCGTGGAGGCTACAACCTTTTTTGGAAAGACAGGATTGGGAAGTGAAGGTGGAGAAGTTGCCCTTTATATGAGGGATCAACTAGAATGTAATGAGCTCCATCTGGGAGGGAGGAAGAATGTGTGGAGAGCTTGTGGGTGAGAATTAACGGGTGGGCTGGGATGGCTGGCATCATTGTGGGGGTGTACTACAGGTCACCAGATCAGAAGGATGAAGTCTACATTGTAGCTGGAAGTAGCCTCACAATCCCATGTGCTGGTTCTCATGGTGAACCATCTATATATTTAATCATCTATATATTTGTTAGGTAAGCAACATGGCCAGGCATGTGCAGTCCAGTTGGTTCCTGCAATGCGTTGAAGATAATTTTCTGACACAGGTGGTGGAGGAGCCAACAAGGCAGGGGGTTCTTCTGGATTTTGTTCTTTTCAACAGGGGTGGGCTTGTTAGGAATGTGAAGGTTGAGGGCAGCTTGGGATGTAGCCATTATGAGATGGTGGAGTTCAAGATCTTGTGTGGAAGAAGTAAGGCAAAAAGTAGGATTGCTACTCTGGACTTTCAGAGAGCCAACTTTGACCTTTTCCTGAATCTACTTGGAGGTATCTCTTGGGCATCTCATCTCTTGAAGGTAAAGGGGCTTGTGGGAGCTGGGCAGCATTTAAACAGCACTTCTTCCAAGCTCAAGATTGGTGCAACCCTAAGAGTAGGAAATCAGGAGACCTGTCTGGATGAGCAAGGAGCTCATGGATAAGATCAAAGGGAAGAAGAAGGTTTATGGAATGTGGAGAAAGGGCCTGGCCTCTTGGGAGGAGTAAAGGAGTGTTGTCAGGGCCTGTAAGAAAGCAACATGGAAAGCTAAAGCTCACCTGGAGCTGGCAAATGAGATAAAGGATAACAAGGTTTTTTTTTTTTAAAGTATGTTAACAGTAAAAGGAAGACTAGGAATAATGTTGATCCCCTGCTGAATGAGGGAGGTGTCTGGTAATGGGAGATGCTGAGAAGGTGGAAATGCTGAATGCTGTCTTTGCTTCAAAGACACCCCCTCAGAACTCCTGGACTCTGGAGGGAAGAGAGAGTCCGGGAAATTGAGAGCTCCCCTCTGGTTGAGGAGGAGATGGCCCAAGAGTGTCTAGGTGGGATCAATGTGCACAAATCTATGGGCCCTGATGAGATGCATCCATGTGTGCAGAGGAAGCTGGCAGAAGTGATTGCTCAACTGCTCTCTATTATCTTTGGCAGGTCTTGGAGAGCAGGAGAGGTGCCAGAGACTGGAGGATAGCCAGCGTCCCTCTGGTCTTCAAAAAGGGCAAGAAAGAGGATCTTGGGGAAACTACAGGCCATTCGGTCTTACCTCTGTCCCTGAAAAGGTGATGGAACAGCTTGTTCTGGATGCCATCTCAAGCAATTGAAAGAGAAAAAGGTCATCAGGAATAGTCAGCATGGATTCACCAAGCGAAAATTGTGCTCAACCAACCTTGTAGCCTTCTGTGATGGTATCACCATGCTGCAGCACCTGCTTTGAATTCCTCCTCATTGCTTCCTCTCTCCCTCTCACTATCCTGCCCAGAGTTTGGGATTTGAGAAGTGCAGACCTCAAATGCACTGCATCTTTCAGAATTTCCAAAGAACTTAATAGACATGGAATGAAGAGATTTCTGAATGTAAACAATGCTTTATGCAATGCTTCACCCATTCTACAGCACTCTAGAGGGGTAGAGGTGTAATTAATTTCCTGCTCTACTCTTTCCCCCATACCCATACTCACTAAGGTCCAAAAGAGGTAAATGGTGAAGAGTGCAACAGTGAGTGCAATGAGGCCGACAGCTTCAAGCCTACTGCTGAAGTGCAGGTGGTCCACAGCTCCCCGCAGGCACAGCCAGCCAGAGACAGTTGCCAGTGGAGTGATGAACAGGAAACACACCATGTCTCCGAAGAGAGTCCGCTTCTCATGCTGGGGACCTGGGTTCCTCAGCCACTGCAGGCAAAGCACAGACAAAGCAAGTGTCAGCCAGCAGTGTGTGTCTTCTGCAACTCCAGAGCAGTAACTCTTGTTACTACTTTTTGTCCTATTTTAAGATATATGTATGTATATATAAAGCTGCCAGTAACACTAGCAAAGCCATTTTTAACTTGCCCTCAGATATCTGCATGCAAGCAGAGGTGAATGCATACAGGGTTACTTTTATTAAGAGGATATTAATCTTGCAAAACAGAGTGCCTGAAAGTCAATGCCTAAAGTGAAGGCTGATTGAACAGCTATCAGCCCTGCACGCCCCTGTTGCTATAAACAGGATTTCAGAATAGTAGAGGTGAAGGAAGTTCAGCCTGGAACAGCGCACTGAGGCCTTCTAATTTAAAAACCTCATCATTCAAATCAGTGTTCAAACAGGATGACTACTGAGCCATGCAACCTTTGCCACTGTAAGATGCAGGTTACTCTCTGTGACTGCTGCAGCATCCTTGTTTTCCTTTTTCTCTCTACAGATATGCTCAGTACGACCAAAGATAGCACACATTTATCCTGTGGTGCCACCCAAAAGCCCCACCCAGCAAAGGGCTATACACCAGTCCTCGGCCTTGCACTGTACTCTGGCTGGTAGTGCTCTCATCCTCTGCTCTCAGTGCAGCAGGAACCATGGCCACTGCAGCCATGATGCTCACCCAGGTGTCCCAACCTGCTGTTTTCAACCCCCACTTCACCTTTTCCCACTTTGCCCACTGCAGGAAAATAAATACAGCATGTATCTCTTCAGCTGAATATGAGGTAAAACAGCAGCCACAGAAGTGAGTGCATCCAGGAGCAGGTGGCCGCAGACCACACTCATTTTTTCAGCATAACTCAAGAATTCAGAGGAACAAAAAAATATACTTTTAAACAAATTTTTGGCAGGCTTTCAAGTCACTTACTTTAAAATAACATGATCAAAGAATCATAGAATGGCTTGGAATGGAAGGGCCCTTAAAACTACCCAACCCCATGCCCTTGACAGGGCTGCCCTCCACCAGCTCAGCTGCCCAGGGCCCCATCCTACCTGGCCTTGAGTGCCTGCAGGGATGGGGCACCACAGCTTCTCTGGGCAGCCTGTTCCAGCACCTCACCACTCTGCGTAAAGGATTTACTCCTAATATCTCATCTGAAGTTCCCCTCTTTCATTCCACCTCATCCTATCTCTATCAGACCATACAAAAGTTGTTCCCTGTCCTACTTGTAAGCATCTTTCAAGTACTGGAAGTTTGTAATGAGGTCTCCCTGGAGTTTTCTCCAGGCAGAACAAGCTTGGCTCCTGCAGCCTTGTTTCAAAGGAGTGGTGCTCTAGCCTTTTGCTATTCTTCATGGCCCTCCTCTGGACACACTCCAGCAGCTCCACGTTTCTTGTTCTGGGGGCCCCAGGCCTGGATGCAGTACTGCAGATGGGGCTTCACAAGGGCAGAGTAGATGGGGACAATCCCCTCCCTCTCCCTGCTGCTACCCCTCTTTGTGCAGCCCATGATAGTGTTGGCCTTCTGGGCTACAAGCACACACTGCTGGCTCATGTCCAGTTTTTCATTTACCAGAAACCTCAGATACTTCACCGTGGGGCTGCTCTCAATGAGTTCTTCTCACAGTCTGTACACGTATCTAAAATTGCCCTGATCCAGGTGCAGCACTTTGCTCTAGCCCTTGTTGAACCTCACTGGGTTCCTGTGAGCTTATTTTTTGAGCCTGTCCACGTCCCTTTGTATGTTAGCCCTTCCTGCTATTGTGTCAACTCCACCTTCAGCAAACTTGCTGAGGGGGCACTTGATCCCACTATCCAGGTTGTTGATAAAGATGTTGAAGAGCACAAAATCTTAAGTATGAAGAGCTTCATAACTACTTTGTACATCCACAAGCAACTTCAGATGAAAGGCAAGGCACTCTTCCAAGAGGACTGTGCAGTAGCATTCCTTCCTTTCCAAGCAGTGCCAGAGATTTGACATTAATGAGTGCACCTCACGACTGCAGCAGGGCAGGCAGAGGGCAGGAGCAACACACCCAGCTCACCCCCAGGGTGTGTGTAGGGAGGAGAGTTAGGCCCACATACGAGCAGTTTTTATAGGATTTGAACACACCATAAAGCCAGGGGGGAAAACTTGCAAACACTTTCCTTGGAGTCTTGCTCCATGTGTTTAAAAAATATACCAAGGGTGCATGCATAACAGTCTCAGGGTATATTCTAGACATTCTAGACATGACTGATTGTGACTTCTTCTTGTTCAATTTCCATAAATCCCTGTAATGAGAAACTGACAGGAAAATGAGAGGAACTCAACATGCCTGGCAGCAGGGATTCTGCTTTTACAAGCAGCTGTCAGAAGGGTTTGTGACATGCATTTGTTTAAGAGGTAACATGGCAGAAAAATGCTGAGCACCTGCTCTGCATCTCAATGTCCACAGAGCAGCAGCTGCACACCAGTTTTCCAGCATCTGCATACCCCAGTGCCAGGCAGGAAAGAGGCATGGCTGCTCCCCAAGCATGCTCAGCATGGTTACATTCATGAGGCCAGTAGAACCCAGGTGGCACAGCTGAACGACAAATGCCATGCATCTATGGAAAGGCAAGGAGAAAGGCAGGAATGTGTCCATGTGGCAAGCATGCAATGCACCCTCAGTATGTTTGTAGATGATGACAAGTTGGGAGGAACTGTCAGTCTGCACGAGTGTGGAAAGGGCCCTCAGAGGAGTCTGGAAAGGCTGGATCAGTGGGTTCAATGGCATGAACCTATAAGCTTTAACAAGACCAAGTGTCCTGCACTTCAGTCACAACAGACTCATACAATGCTACAGCCAGCAGAACATGGGCCAGCATAATGCTCAGATGGCCAAGAAGGCCTATGGCATCAGGCACGTCACCTGCGTAGAATACAGGGATGGTGTCTGGTCTTGCAGAGAGGGGATTAGGAAAACCAAGGAACTGAACTTGGAGAGGGGTGTTAAGAGCCACAAGAAGGGATTCTATAAGTAAAATGGTCAGAAGAGGCATACAAAGAGAGTGTACCTCCTTTGGTAAATAAGAAAAGAGAACTGGCTACAACAGATATGGAGAAGGTTGAGGTATGAAATGAATTTTTTGCCTTGGTCTTAACTGGCAGACAGGATTCTCGTATTTCTCACATTCCTGAAGCTCGCATCCCTGAACTTCTAGGTGGGAATTGGGGGAGTAAATCCCCCTCCTGCTGTAAGGGCAGAGCAAGTCTGAGACTGCCTCGTAAGAGTGAACATATACAAGCCTATGGGGCCAGATGACATTCACCCCAGGGCTCTTAGTGAGCAGACTGGTATTTTTGCTGAGCCACTCTACATCATGCTCTCTGGTTGTGGCTCTCTGGTGTGGTCCCTGGGGACTGGAAAAATGGAAATGTCACTCCCATTTACAAGAAAGGGAAGAAGGAGGACCTGTGGAACTACAGGACAGTGAGCCTCACCTCTTTACCTGGGAAGATCATGGAACAGATCCTCTAAGAAGACATGTTAAGTCACATTAGGGATGAGTGGCCTCTTCATCCATGTAACAGTGATAGGACAAAAAGTAATGTCCTCATGTTGCATCAGGGGAAATCCAGGTTGGATATTAGGAAAGAATTCAACTCAGAAAGAGTGGTGAGGCAGTGGCACAGGCTGCCCAGGCAGGTGGTGGAGTCACTGGCCCTGGAGGTGTTCAAGAACTGTGTGGATGTGGCACTGAGGGATATGTTTAGTGGGCACGCTGGGGATAAATGGGCTGCTGGTTGGACTTTGTGATCTTTGTGGTCTTTCCAGCCTTAATGATTCTATCATTCTATGACTTTTCCAAAGCACACATCTTTCTCATAGTTCTGGAAATAGGAATACAAACAAGATCTTAGGAGTCTATTCCAACCTTAATGATTGTATTATTATACGATTCACACACATTAGGGCAGATGTTGTTTCCCCAACCCCATTGTGACTTTCACAATGTACAACACAGTGCACTTAAATAAAGACAGCATTTGGTGGTCTGCAGATTATCTTGATTGAACGGTTGAGCATGCTTCATATCCAATGGCTCCCAGCACCATTTCTGTCTGTCTGACCCATGTGAACAAAGAATGAAAAGTAAGTAACTCAGATACAAGAAGAGGCCAGGACAGACGAGTAAATAACAGTTATATAAAATCATTAGGTTATAAATTAAAACCTCAAATTTTTATAGTCCAATTTTAAAAGCTGAAGTAATGTCATATTTTGAAAGTGGAAGTCCAAAGTTCTCAGGGGAACCTGCTTCAGCAGGGATCTGGACCAGGTGATCTCCAGAGGTCCCTTCCCATCCCTATGGCTTGTGATTCCATGAATAGTAATTTCAATGGCTACACAGATTTCAGTCACAGCATGCATTTTAATCTGGAAGTAGCGCACTTGAATTTTCAAGCATGCTCCTGTTTAGATGCTAGGTTTCAGTCTTTTGTTTTGAAAATGTGCACTGTCAAGTTACTTTATAGCTAAAAAGCCAAGTCAGCAAATCCTTAGGTGAAAGTGAAATCCATGCAACAGCTCCAGCAAAGTGCTGAGCTGATTAATTGCTCTGGCAGCACAGTCAGGACTGCCGTGCTGGCAAAGAACAAGGCGCGAGGCCAGATATAACTGTTAGACCTGCACTGTGGCACTCCGAAACCCTTCCTATTAAAATGTGTCAATGCACTCGATTATATCTGCAATAATTTCAATTTTTGAAAAACAGATGGTCTGTAAAAAGGGTCACGTTTGAAGCTAAACACTGGCCCAGCTGGCAGTCAGCACCATCACCAAGTGCCATCTTGAAGTGAACATCCACTACTGTTCCAGATACGCAGGCGGAGAGCCAGAGCAAGAAGGCACAGTGATGGCAGCAGTGGCGCATGGCAACATCCCTTGGCAGACAGCCCCTTGCTAAGAAGCATGCTGAAGACCGCAGGAGTGGGGAAAGTTCCCTGATCTGGTCTCCTGCAGTCAAGAAAAGATTCTGCTTTGGCTGGAACAGAGAAGGAGCATAGAAGGGACTGAGAGCCTTTGTCGTAAGAGCAGACTTCAGAGGTTTTCTCAATTACCCCAGCAAAATCATGTCTATAGGTATGGCTATCTCAGGGGTGGCCAGGAAAACAGGAGAACTGATGAGGGATGTCAGTGAAGAAGGCGGGCTACTTAAGCTAATGGACAATGCTGGCATAAGAACAAATGGCTAATGATTGCTCATAAATACATCTAGGGTAAGAAACTGAAAAAACTTTCCAGCTTTCAGATGTTCTAGCTCTGGAACAGCCTCCTAGGAATCTGCAGGTCATGAAGGAAGCTGTTTATCTTTTGAAAAGGATATCAGAGGTACTGCCATTTGTCAGAAGGAACCACCGCTAGCACATCCAAAGTACCTTCACCTCACACACATAGTGCACACAGAGGACCTGCTGCAGTTACATCACCAGGCGGTGCTGAATTTGAATGACTGCTCATCCCAGAAAGACAAAACATAGCTCCTGACCCTCATCAGAGCATCTCCTTGCTTCTTTCAGCTGAATGCCAACTCCAGCTCTTCAGAGCTTGATGTGGATTTGCAGCAATCCCTGGAAGACTTCTGGCCTGTAAGCCAATTACTGGCTTCCCAAACTTCACTTAGGCTTAAAACTGCACACAAAGCCACATCTATCCCAGAACCCTTTTAATACACATGTACTAAGATGTGGCAGAAGCTTTCCATCTGAAGAAGGAATTAACAAGAAGAAACTGAGGGTATATTTGAGAGGCTCTGCCTTGGCATTTATTGACCCAACTACAATGAGCTGCATCAGCAAACTTTCTCAAAGCACCTCCAGGAGTCGGAGGTATTTTACCAAGATCCCAGTTCTAGGACAACTCATCCATCAGTCTGACTCCAACTGAATGACACACAAAAACTAAAGTATTTCCTTTAGTGTTTTCTGTCTCAGATTCTAAGGCCACTCACAGTTTCTAGTGGGAAGACCTTTTTTTGTTCAATACATTCTGCTTGGAAAATTGACTTCACATAAATACTGCTTTAGTTGTATCAACAGCAAGGGAGATTCTGCAGAATATGATAAAAATCCTCCACCCTTTTAGTTAAAGATATTTATAGTGTTATCATATCTGAGGCTTGGGGAGAAGACAGGAAGGAATTGTTTCTCTTTGAGCCAAAAACAGCTTATTACACATCAAACATGCCAGTTCATTCACTTCTTTTAATGCCAATGGCTTCACAGTGAATCTCAGTGAAAGCAGCCTACATGCAAGCAGAACTAAGAACAATTATTGTCATCTCTGGTGTCACTCTGGCGGTGCCCAATGGGAGGGTTTTCTTTTGGGCTTTAAGCCAAGGAAGGTCAATACTGCCTGGTTTTCCAAGAGCACTTCTCTTGGATGAAGGATATTCAGAATGGATATTAGGAAAATTATTCTCTGAAAGAGTGGTGCTGCAGTGGCACAGGCTGCACAGGGAGGTGGTGCAGTCACTGTCCCTGGAGGTGTCCAAGAACCCTGTGAATGTGGCACTGAGGGATGTGGTTGGTGGGCACGGTGGGGATGGGATGATGGTTGGATTTGAAGATCTTGGAGATCTCTTCCAACCTTAATGATTCTATGATATTTCTAAATACTAAGATAACCAGTTATGTACAAGAAATATACAGTAATTTAATTTAAATAGGTAGGTAGTTCTGTTCAAATACTTTTTTACTTGAAAATTTTTGTAACTTAAATTTCTCTCAGCCCAGATTGGTACCTATATTTGTTTCCAGTGTAATTAAACATTTTGGTTCGCTCAAAACTTTCTTAGGTAAATGTTTTACCAAGGAAAACAAACATTTCTCAACTGAAAAAAAGAATTTCTATTTCAGGTATTTTTCCTTCTTAGGTCAACTATCAATTACTGGTGCAACTCTGTTGTCTTCAGTGGGCTGCTCTTGGAAGAGCCATGGTGATAGCCATTATAGACGCTCCTTCAATCCTAGAGACAGAGTTTCTAGCTATGTGACAGCTGAAAACTGAAGATTTGAACTCTGTAGTTTGCTGTGCCAACATTATGGCCTGTTCATACTTGTGTCAGCACTTAACCCTCATTTTAACTAAAGTTTTAGGGAATATTTTCATTGCTGATGTATGAACGAGCCAAAGATACTTTTCTGAAATAACAAAACAATCTCATTTGCATGTTTTCATGTACAAAGAGAATAAGAGGTTTATTATAAGGGTGGTATAGGATACAATTTAAATTATTGTGTTTTGAAATAAACAAACAAACCAACCTGAACATAAGCAACAGTGCAGACAGGAACCAACCCTGGGTTAGAAGTAAGCATGAAGTCTGCATCATGCTTATACTGCATGCTGTAGCTATCATAACACAGCAGATTCTGCCACTTGGATCTTTCAGCCTGACAGCTGGAAAGCAGGAGTGTGATACACAGTGCTTCACCAAGCTGTGATAATACAAGTGGCTGGCAGATGTGGTGTTCATTTTCTGGATTATACAACGTTAATATCTAAAAACAGGATTACTAATTTTATGATAGCAAAAACAAACAACAGAGCATGCTTAGCTCACAAAACCAGTGACGTTTCTTGGAGGTCCAATTAAACAATATTGAATCTTGTAACATTACTGCTGTTCACTTTTCCTATTACAGACTTCTAATTCATTTAATTATATTTCACATGATACTTCTAACAAGTAAAAGATTCCAAGATGTGTCAAGAAGAAAAATTATGTGATACTGGAGAGAAGCAGTATTTCATTTTATCTGCATGTTTTGTAAAGCCACCATTTTTGTGTGAATGTCCTCCCAAAAAAACCAAAGCAATCAATAAAATCAATCAACAAAAATTATGGTTTTAGATTTTAAATCCAAAATGAAGCAGATTCACTATTTGCAACACATATTGTAGAACACTGCAAATACCATGATCCAGTCAATAAAAGTTTGATAGCCCTCCCAGAAGTCAGATACATTGAAACTTTCTGTCTTAGCAATTTTCTCAGTAGGAGCAGCAGCCTTTGACTGGCTCCTGTGGGCAGTATCTGCTACCTGCAGTTAGGAAATGCTGACTGCAGGTCAGAAATGATAACCTGGTGGCCCAGAACTGCATTACAGAATTATTAACGTTGGAAAAAACCTCTAACATGTTCAAATCCAGCCTCCAGCTCATCTCACCATGCCACCATCCCTCAGTGCCACATCTGCACGGTTCTTGAACACCTCCAGTGATGGTGACTGCATCACTTCCCTGGGCAGCCTGTGCCACTGCCTCACCACTCTTTCTGAGAAGAACTTTTTCCTAATATCCAACCTGAACCTCCCCTGGTGTAACTTAAGGCCATTCCTTCTCATCCTATCACTGTTACTTGGAAGAAATGGCCGACTCCCACCTTGCCACAACCTCTTTCCAGGGAGTTGCAAAGAGCAGCAAGGTCTCCTCTGAGCCTCCTCTTCTTCAGAGAGTCAAGAGCCACTGCAAAGCTTTTCTGCAATAAAAACTAACTATTTTGTTTATTTTACAGGACTACAAGCAGCTTGTTTTGATCTCTGGACTCTCCCACTAGAAATGAATACAGTAGGGCATTCTAAGGGCAGGAATGCAGTCTTGAACAGGTCATGTTTTCAAAACTCTATGTTTCACAAGCTTAATTGTTATTTCTTTTTGTAACACTTTAACTCAAACACACTTCTACCAGAAGGCTGCATGGCTGCTTCAAATTCTGCCCATATGACTTGGACCTTAAGGGCGCATTTAAGCAGCTGAGAACAAGTAGATATAACAGCATCTCCCCCATTTTGCCCTTCCTATTTGGTATTTTTGGGATCAAGAAGGGAGTCAGGACATAAATATGTATGTATGCCTGTCTGATAGAGAGGCCCCTGTGACACCTTCGAGATCTTCAAGCACTCTCTTCTCCAAAGTGCTGTCCCTTTACCCATTTGTTTAAGGCTGTAATTTGCTTGCTCTTTTTTCCAACTATTTATATTAGTAGATCATGAGCACTTTCCCTGTTGCCAGTGCTTCATCAGTACTCTGTTCCCATTTTTAAAACATGCTACAGCAATTCCAAGTGCACCCCCTACTCCCCGCAGAAGCAGGCAAAAGAGCTCAACCTGTTTTGCACAACCATGCTGCACCGAAAGCTGGGGCTCCTCTGTGTTCTGAGATTTATGGAACATTTCATACAGTCATAGAATATCCTGACTGGAAGAGACCCATAAGGATCACTGAGTCCAACTCCTAGTGGTGACTACACCGAGTCACCATTTTCCTTCTGATTTGGAGAGCAATTCCTCTACCAACAGCATGCAACAAATCAATTGTTAATGATCTGCTTCACTGAGCAGAAGAAAAATAAATAAAAAGAAATACAACAGATAAAAAAGTATGATTCAGAGCCTTACACAAAAAATAAACCCATGTTTCAGAGCAAAGATCCTGGAAGTTTTAAATCAGAATGCATGCTTTACTTAACTGCTTCCTCTCTTTCTTATCTAGTATGAGCTCTAGAGACAGAAATAGATGGGTGAAAAACTATAGTTTACTATAGTAAACTCAATATTGCAATGTTTATCCTGATTATTCTTTCTCCTAGTCATGCTGCTAATATTTATGTTGTTAATGAAGTGCTTTTTGTTTGCTTGTTTGCTTGCAAAAATAATACTAATAAAAAAGAATGAACCGACAGATACCAAATCCTGATTGGTTTAAAACATGTAAATAACTTATAAGCAATACTAGCTTGTTTTAGAAGTTCTTATGCCACACTGATGGTGCATCTGGTTGTTTTCTAACATTTTGTTGGACTTAAGTACATTGTAGTGCCATGTTGTGGATATATTTCTGGAGGAAGGTCATGGGAAGCGATACAGTTGCAATGTAGAAATCAAAGCCAAGATGATACCTAATACTCATACAAAGTTTGTCAAACCTTCGTGCTTAAACACAGCAAAAACATCCATGTGACTACTGTCACACATTTCCAGGGTCACAAGAACCATAAACTGGCTTTACTGAAAAAATAATCCTACTTAAACGTGAAAGGTCCAAAAAAATCACTTTCAGATTGATTCCACTTTATTTGTTTTTGTCTGTCACAAGCAATATCAGGTCTACGTGTACCAACCCAAATTATCAGACTCACCTTTCCTCCACCAACTACAGTTTCTGCTGCTTCAGCCTAGAGGTTCTGGGTTGGTTGTGACAAGGCTCCCTCTGGCAGTGGGGGACAAACGCAGCAGCATTTTTTCCCTTTGAGATGAGGCACCCTTAGGCACATGCCACGCATCACATCTCCATGTGCACCTTCTCATGCTGTACACTCCTTGTATCCAGCAGACTGTAGAGAGGTGCTGCACATCTAACATGTGTCAGGAAAGGGGGGATCAGTATCATAGCATACTTTTTGAATTGGATTTTCCAATATGGTAAGCCCTCAGACTGAGGAGAATGTGCATATACTGGTAATGTGTTAATAGACAGTGCATAAGGGATTACTGGCAGACAGACTGTAGTGAAATGAGTAATTCCAGACAACCTGGAGAAGCCCTGAAATCAAGGGAAATGCCTAGATTTGCTATGCTGACGCTTGCCAAGTGCCTCAACAGCAACATACTACCTCTAGCAAAAATGTCACTTCACATTGCAGCTTCAAGGATACCACAGGCAGTTCATGCTAAAGCACATTATTTCTGACTGATGTTGATTATTTCAGCTTTCTCAGTAACAGAGTTTGCTGGGTGACACCTGTAAGAAAGGAACAAGTCGGAGACCATCTCATGAAACTAAATGTGTACAACTCCATTGGGCCCAATGACATGCCCAGCCACTCTGCAACGTCTTTGAAAAGTCATGGCACTCTGGTGCCATGGTAAACATAACTTCCATTTTTAACAAAGATGGAAAGGAAAGCCTACGAAACTACAAGCTGGACAGCCTCACCTCTGTACCTGGCAAGATCATGGAGCAGATCCTCCTGGCAGACAATTAAGACACATGAGGGACAAGGAGGTGATGTGAGACAAACAGCACAGTTTCAGCAAGGACAGACCATGCCTTGCGAATTCAGTGGCCTTCAACAATGAAGTGATGGCTTCCATAAACAGAGGAAGAGCAACTGAAGTCATCTAAATGGACTTCTTCAAGGCCTTTGATAAGACTCCACACCCCCACTCTCATCCCTAAGTTGGAAATACACAGATTTGAAGAGTTGGATATTCACTGGATAAGTAATTGGTTGGATAGTTGCAGCCAGAGTGCTGTGGTCCATGTCTCTACATCCAGGAGGGGCCAGTGACAAACAGTGTCTCCCAGGCATCCGTCTTGGGACTGGTGTTTTTCCATGTCTTTACCAATGACACAGACAGTGGGATCAAGTGTATTCTCAACAAGTTTGCAGATGATTCCAAGCTCAGCGGTGCAATTGATACAACAGAAGGAAGGGATGCCATCCGAAGAGACCTAGACAAGCTTCAAAAGTGGGCCCAGGTGAACCTAATGAGGTTCAACAAGGCACGGTGCAAGGTGTTGTGTTTGGGCTGGGGCAACACCAGATATGCATACAGACTGGGAGAAGAACTATTTGAGAACAGACCTATGGGGAAAGAGTTGGAGGTCCTGGTGGATGAAAAGCTGGACATGAGCCAGCAGTGTCTGCTTGCAGCCCAGAAGGCCAACAGTATCCTGAGCTGCATCAAAAGAGTGGTGGCAGCAGATAGACAGAGGGGATTGTCCCCATCTATTCTGCCCTTGTGAGGCCCCATCTGCAGTACCTGGCCTGGGGCCCCCAGAACAAGAAACATGTGGAGCTGCTGGAGTGAGTCCAGAAGAGGGCCATGCCCAAAGGACATAAAGTCCTTTTCAGTGTTTTGTAATTTTCTATTTGCAGCCTCTTGTGACCCAGTTTGAAAGAGCAGGAGCGGATAGTAGTCCTCCAGGTTTACCATATCTGATACCCAGTTCCTGATGTCCCAAATGTACTGAAAAAGCACTTTTTCTATCATCTCTTTACTTTATTGCAACTATATACCAAGTTATCTCCAGTGCAGCTGCTGTGAACAAGTTCATAAGTAGCTGTGAAATGAAAGTCCAAGGCAGAGGAGCATCAGCCCATCCACTGAGCCAAAATCCCAGCAGAAGCAGGGACATGTGGAGGGAGTGCGACAGCTCCAGGTTAGCTGTCAATCCCTATCACTCCACACCTGCTGCACAGAAACCACTTGTATAACTAACCCTGTGAAGTGCCTAGCAGCAAGTAGTTCTCAACAGTGACTGTAAAATCACACAGGGCAGCACTTCTGACACAAAGGAGACCAAAGATACGGAGACAAAGAAGAATGCAAAGAAGAACAATGCTTTCTGCCAAACAAGCTTTGATAAATACCCATGGAGATGAAGTGCTTGCATATCCCTGGTGCACACTTCTTTTACTTGTTGAAGAACAACACACAGAGCACTTCTCCCAGTGCAAAAGGCAAAAATGAGAATGTAGTAAACAGGTATCAAAACCAACATAAAATTTGTTTTCCTCCTGTATTACTCTGTCTGTCCCAGCATCAGAGAAAAACACAGGACCACAGCCTTCATATGTAACCACCCAGAACCATGGCATGATGCCTTGAGGTAGAAAAGGTGGAGAGCAACTGGCACTCCTGGAAGACTGAATAAATATTGTCCCAATCACATAGTTAAGAAACACCGTTCTTCTAAGGAAAAGAATCTGAGCTGAGAGAATGCACATCAAGAATGCCCAAAACTTCACAAACACAATGTTGAGAGGATTGACTTTCCTGACTCCAGCACACTGTACATTCACAGAGAAGTGTTTCTCAACCAAACAGAAGCCTGCAGGGCATAACAGCTAAAGGAAAGTCTCCTATGAGAAATACATATACCTTGGAACAAAATTGACCAGATAGAAACTTAGGATGGAGAAAAGATATAACAAATGAAAGACAAAACGAAGGTCAAAATCAAATTTCTTTTGCCATACCTTACAACAAAAAATCCAGAAAAAAAGAAGGCTGCTGCTCATAATGTAAGCTGGGAGGAGAAAGCAAAGGTGAGATTCCTGCATTTTTGCATCCTGTGCAAATTAATGCAGGACACAGCTGTAGAGACATTCCCTTAATCTGAGCTGAAGGTCTCCTATTCAAGGGCACACATCCTTAGCATGAACGTAAGCAGCTGCCAAAAAGAAGGCAAAAAGCCAACTCACAATAAATTTTCATGGAGTAGTTGCTCTCATTTAATAATATACTAATGACAAACTGACACCGTGATCGAGGGAGAAACTGAATGGGTCCACTAAAACTGCTCTGACTAAATAACTAACTGCAGCACGAAATGTTCTGCTGCTTCCATAATAACATACACAGGGGAGGAAGGAAGACGGCCGAACAGGCAGCCATGCCACCTTCTGCTCACTTCATTTCAAGCCCACTACTAATGCAGCATCTCCTGGGTGCTAACAGCATGAAAGCTTGTTGGGTATGACATTTCTATGTAGAGCAAGTAAGTAAATCAATTTCTTTCCTTCGAGATCTTCACACACTTATGGCTACGCCCCATTAGAAGCAGCAATCAAACTAGTGAGAGGAATTTTTTCCTTTTTTTGTCCCTTTTAGGAAAGTGAATGATATTTCTTTCAATAGATAGAAGCAACTCTTTTTTTTCCCTGAAGAAAAATCTCTAAGAGAAAATATTCATATGATGATTGATTGCTTCAAGCATTTTTGTTGTGGTTGTTACTGACCAATGAATGGGATATAGTCTCTGCATGAGACAGGACCTGATGAGGAATTACTAGATATGCTTATCTTGGCTACACTCTATAAATGACCTTATGAGTACATCAATCCCTCCTGACCTATCAAAATTCATTCATAAACTCATCATTCATCTCCACTAAGAGGACCATTTACTTCCATTATCCAGTTGCAAAGAACCTTTGGAGAACTAATTATTCTACTAAATGAAGAGAACTTTGACTCTGGTTGTGTCTCACACTGTCAGCTGTGCCAGCACTTTGTGAGTGAAAAACAGCTTGGAGAGTTGATGGTACTTGCCTTATTTGTCATCCCATCACCCAAACACACACGCACAGCTCTTATCCACACACAATGGAATAAGAAGCAGGTGGTCACTCTGGCTTGCCATTAGTCCATGATTTAGAGCAGGTTTTTGTGAAATTTTGTCTGATCTATCTGATAATCATCTCTCCATGTTACTGTTACTTTAGGTAACACAGGGAGGCAGGTAAGATGGTGCTGGAGGGCATAGGTAGTGAGAGGATCTGGAAACCTGAACCTGGTTTAGCTGCAATGTGCAGCTAAATTCTGGGAACTTTTCAGATTGGCTGTAATTATTTGACTGGGGAGGTTTGGGAAATACAAAGCACTGTGTGAAATAGATTAATGCAAACTTTGAGTGCAAACTTATATCGCAGCAACAGAAATCAAGAAGTCTGGTTGACATCTTCCTGCTTGGGTTTGTCTCCTTGCAAACAGCCCATCTCAGTCACTTTTTGTCTTTGATGCTCTCAGCTTTGAAAGAATAAGTTTGATTCCCTTCTAAATCAGAAACACACTCCTTCTGTAAGACTGCAAAGGAATGTAAAAGAATCAGTTGCTGCTTTATTACAAGCCTTTCTGCAACCGCCAAAAACTGCATTAAAATACTGTGGTGTGGATGTGGTGGCTGAGAAGCAAGAAAAGATTGGATAGTAAAGAGAAAAACTTCAGTGAGCAACGTGTGCCATATTTCAGAGATGTCCCTGTCCCTCCCACTTGTCTCCAGCTGAGGAAAAAAAAGGCAGCTTTTAAGTTGTTACTGCACGCATGATATACATCATATCATATATCATATCATAATAATACCATTGATTTTTAGCACGAAGAGGCTTGCTTCTCTGAGATAAGTCATGCTCTATTTGTACAAAGCAAGGCTCGGGAGCAGCCACTGTAAGGGAACAGCTTGATAAAGACAGACTCTAAAATCAAACTGCTTGTTTACACCCTCTCAGGACTGCTTATCTTTCTTTTTAGAAGAACAGTTTAGGATGGCAACATCCTTGCACCAAAACCACACCAACAAGGAAGCAAAAGGAGTTCAAGCCCAGCTCAGGGCATCTGGCTGTAAGAAAAGCTCCCACATCTCTGTTTTTGTGGATCCTAAGGAAGAATGAAGATCTTCTCGGATTCAGACACAAGTGGGAACACCTAACTTCACCCAGCCTGGAGCAGCTTTGGTGGTCTTCAATGAGAACTGCTCACTCACCACTGCCCATGCTCTGACCCAAATCCCACCTGTCAGCATCTTCCTGTATCCTCCTACTTGGCAACAAGGGCAAAACAGAACTCCTCTCCCTCATTTTCAACAGCATAACTACTACCTTTTCTGCTGTAATTTGTGGTAATAAGGTAAGCAAAAAGGACACTTTGCCCTCAGCACAAACTTTAGCATGCAAGTACTTGCGTCACCACCGCTATGGTCACTTCACATCGTTTCTAAAAATAGTTATTATTTGTAATTCACTTTTAATTTCAGTGTAAATCATATATTTTTTTTTCCTCCAAAGGAAAATAGAGAAAGAAAAAAATCATTAACATGGTAGAGATAATTATTTGGGCTTTTTTCCCCCTCTTTTCCTGGAGATGCAAAAAAAATCTGGCAAGCTTCATGCAGCCACTAAAACATCTATTGTTCACTGAAACTGACTTTAATTGATAAGGGAAGAACAATTACCAATTCGCGGTCTGGTCTGGTACCCAGACAAGAGGAGGCCAAAAGGTCATTCCAGAGTGGCTGAAAATGCCAGACACTGCACAAAAACAATTACTTCTTTTGGGCTCAATACTGAAGCCAGGTTCCTCCTTGATTTGTATTGTCTTCCTCAGAAGCAAGGAGAAAATAGTTCTTGACATATCAAATATTCTGAATATATCTAGCAGAAGCTACCACATATCTGTGACACACCTCTCACCATCACCACCCTGTCTGCTGTACTCTGTACTCCTCACACAAACTGCTCCCCAGACCTTCACTTATGCTTCTAGCAAAGCAAAATCATCAGTCAGGCTCTGCTGCTCATGCCCTTTCCTTAAGCTCCTGCCCTCACCCTGCAGAGCCTCAGGCTTCCAGCTTGCTCTTGCTTCAGCAGAGCATCTCTGTGATGCCCACATAAAGCAGATGCGATGTGCTCATTAGGGCTGAACTCGGGAGGATGTGCCCCTCATACTGACCTCTACCAGCGGCCTGGGTTTGCGCTCCACTGCAAACCTGAAGTGGCAGAGCTCGCAGAAGCTAGTGTTTGACGAGGACAACCAGTGCTCCAGACAGCTGCGGTGGATGGTCCCCAGCGTCCCCATACACTCACAAGGAGAAAGCAGGTCTTCCTGACTGCTGCCCTCGTGGCAGATCCTGCACATCGGGCGGTCATTGAAGGGACTGCTGCGGGAGGAGAGACACACTGCTGGTCAGCACACAGCCCTGCTGCCAGGGACTCCACCAATTCACAACGCAGGAAATGTCTGCAAGGTGCATGCTTTGCTCTGTGGTCAGTGCAGCAGGCTGCCAGGCTACAGCCACAGCCATGCGCATAAACTTACTTACAGGGTCTGTTGTGTGGGTGTTAAAAAGGGGAGAAAACAAACATACAGCTCTGGCAGGTGGAAGGGTCATGAGGAAATAGCTTCATTTGCTGTGAAAGCACAGTCACTCACCATTCCTTGGGACAGTCCCCCACCTGCTGCCCAAGAGTAGAAAAGAGCAGCCTGGGAAGGGAATGCCATGTCCAGCACTTTCCTCCCGCAGCCAATTCTCCTGCATTCTCTCTCAGCATCCTAGAGAAGCTGTGGGTGCCCCATACCTGGAGGCACTCAGGGCCAGGCTGAATGGGATCCCGGGCAGCCTCGTCTGGTGGGTGGTGGCCCTGTCGATTGGATGGGCTTAAGGATCACTTTCAGCTAAAGCCATTCTGTGATTTTGTGATTCTACGTGCAAAGGGTGATCCTCCTTCTAGAGAAAGCCTGGAGACTCCGAACTTAGCCAACTTCATTACCGAAGAATCTCTCTTCAGGGTGCACGGCGGCTTCCCCACTCCCGGGCTCCCCCCGCCGCAGCTGCTGGCGGTGCCTGGCGCGGCTCCTCACGGCAGCGGGGCGAAGAAGACAGCGGGGTGCACCGAAGCGGGGCGCACCGAAGCGGGGCGGAGCGCGCAGCTCCGCGCCCTCCCGCTTCCCACGGGGACGTGCAGAACCACCGGGTTTGAAAAAGTTATTGCAAATAAAGGGGGAACAGCCCTTTCGGGCCTCCGGGTCACTCACGCGGCGGGGGTGAGCTACCTCACAGCGGCCAGACGAAGGGTAGCGTCCCGCCGAAGCGCAGGGCTAGCCCCGTCCGGCGCATCTTTCCAGCTCCGCGCAGCGCAGCCGCGACCCCGCTCCCCGCCTGCACCCCGCCGCTCGCTCCCCGCGTTCCCTACCTCTGCGTGGTGAGAGTCCGCACCACGGAGGAGAGCAGCTGCCCGTCCTTGGCCGCCACCTGCATGACATACCGCGGCCGCCCGCCGCCCGGGCCAGCCGGGC
>NW_024884767.1:10975807-11071251 GCF_019232065.1 Centrocercus urophasianus
TTACCTTTGTGCCTCTGCCGTGCGTGCCCTGCACCTGGAGGCTGTCCCGGCCGCGCTGGGAGCCGTGCGAGGAGGGGAAGCTGTGCGAGGAGAAGCGGCCGCCCCCCCAGAACCCCGGACGGCCACCCGGAGCGCGGCACTGCTGCCCGCAGCCGGCGCTGTCACGCGGAGCCGCCGAAACAGCGTGCAGGGGTGACCCGTGCCACGCGGTGCGGTGGAAATCACGGCCTCCTCTCTGCTCCTTTCCCCATCGCTTAGAGTGTATTTTATGCGATGCCTGGGTGGCAGCCGGGAAGCAAGTGGTGGCTGCTCGTCAGCACAGAGGTGCTTGGGCAGTGAAACTCTCGGTGCCTCGTGTGTCGCCGCTCGCAGGTGTACAGCGAGGAGGCTGCGTGCCTGCACGTGCGGGCAGATTGACTGCCTGCGTGCGGAGAAGGCTCTGAACACGGCTTCGGGACGCGGGCCACTGAGCCACACTGCCGTGGATTACCCCTGTGACACTCACACTGCAACTGGGCACGTTCCTGTCTGCGCTGCCTCTGATCCTCGCTGAAAACGTTCAGCCTCAGGCACCGCTCCTATTTGTACCGCACCGCAGTGGGAAGCAACACCTTCAAAAACTAAAAGCTCATTCACTCTTTAAACGAAAGTGTTTCCTTTAAAAGAAATCCTGTAATGTGAGCAAATGGCACCGCTCCCTGCAGCCTCCTGAACGGGAGACTGTGACGGGCAGTCCGTGTGATGTGCGAGGATGTGGCAGGGACGCTAGGATGCAACTTTTCCCGTGGGCACTTGGATTCTTAGAAATAGGAAAGCGTCGGTCTACGTGCACGTCGCGTGGGATTCCTGTCGGGATTTTCAGACTGTGTACAACCTAGAGGGGAAGCTGCAGGCTATGAGCGAGCTTACAGTGGATGTAGCATTCAGAGAACAGGCAAGAAAAACAATAGGACTCTGCCCCTCATTTCATTTCAGCAATACTGGTTTTAAAATCCGCACTGAGACTGTTCAACAAGAATACCCAGCCACTGAGGATCGGCTTCATTAAGCCTAAAAAGCCCAGGCAGCACAGACCCACACTGCAGTAGTATGTGTGTCTTCTCTGGATGCTTCACTGACCTCATTAAGCACAACAGCGGGTTTATCGTTGCGTGTAAGGTGACCGCCTGAGGTGTTACATCTATCAGCTATTTCATGAGTCCATGAGAATTTGCCAAAGCATCAGATGATGCAACTAAATGCAGAGCTTTAGAGCATGTCTAAAGTCCCAACAGTGATGTTAATTCAAATCTCTGAGTACAGAACTGCACCAAAATCCAACCTTGGAATAGCAAATATATCTGACCTATTTCCTTTTTTTTTTCCTTTTTTTCTTTTTTCTTTCTGTTAAAGAATGTTGGAGACTATAAGAACACTTTTCCCCCCCTGATTTCAGGAGCATGCAGTGTTAAACGACGGAAGCCAGATTATCAGGTGTTATTTCAGGTGCCAGAAAACTGAGAGAGGAGAGGTTGGATCTGGTTGGATGTTTGAAGATACATAGTAATTAGCTCTTCTTTCTTTTCTGTTACTATGTCTGCCTCCTGCACGTCTCTTGCTTATCCAAAATCTATTTTAAGACTGCCTGATGACAGCAATACCTATTCCATTTTTCCTCATCTTAGTCTTCCTACTTTTTCTTTGCTACCAGTTTCTGACTCTCTCTTCTCACCTCCATGAGATGAAATGTCAGAATGGCAAAGTCCAACTGTCTCTTAGAGTGACTTTCCCATTTTAGCCCTGTCTTCCATCTATCGCTGTATGCTTATGCTGTTCATGGAGTATTTCTTCTCTTCACCTTCTTGTACAATCATTTTAATATCTAAAAATCCCATTTTCCAGGTCACTTCATGATCACTAACTGATACATCTTGCTGTGTTGTATGATATATATGTAGGCTAAATATTATATGTGTGTGTAAAGATGTATTTTGATTGTACTACAAATGTGACACTCAGGGCAAAAAAAAAAAAAAAAAAAAAAAAAAAGCAGCTCTAAAATTTTTGGAGCTGTTCTGTGTCCTCTGAAATTTGAAATTTCTGGTCTGAAACAAAACAATGGATGTCCTCCTGTAGGAAGTACACATTAGGAAAACATTCTTCTAGTCACCAATTAAAATGCCCTCGTGGTGATTTTTTTCCATCCACTTAATTCTTGGCTAGTTTAATGTACATTCCTGCTACTTTTGCATCCACTTTTGTTATTTGCAAAAGTGGAAAGCGCGCCTTGTGGAAAATGAAATCCACTTCCTTCTTTTTTTTCACACAATTACACATTCAGGTGATCACAGTAGTCTGCAGCCCCACCAACCCTGCAGGCACTACATGTATAGTCAGTAAATTAAATCCAGCCATCGCTGTGAAGCAAGGATCTGCAGCAGGGAGTTGAGATGCATTGTGCACCAGCGAATTATCTGAGGTCGCTGCTGGAACTGGATAGAAGGCTCAAGTGCAACCTACAGCCTTCTCTATGTCATGATTTATTGGATATCATTCCAGAGAACGTCAGTGATAACTTACTCTCCATCTTCAGTCCCAGTCCTCTGGGTACTCCTCCAATGTTCAAATACAGGTCAACATCTTACTCTTTGCCACACTCTGCATTTTCTCCCCTGCTGCTTGTTTTGGTTGTTATTTTTTAAATAATTTCAAAGACTGGGCTGCTTTCTAGGGCTGTAGTAGTTATTCAGAGGTATCTGGAGTATTTTTCTTCTTGGCATTACATGAATTAGTGGAAATAGGTTGGATAAGTGGCTTAGCCCCCTAAACAAATGCTGCCTAACAATTGCAATCTTTGTTTCAGAGACAAGCTGCTTCTGAGCTTTGTCAGCTGCCGATTATTGCTAGCAACATGCCCTCTCTGAGCTCATCAAATACTCCTTTATATGCTGCTTAGTGCATCTACTTTCCCATTCTTATATTTCTTTGTAAGACTTCTATATCAAGAAAAACCATGAGACTAAAAAAAATTGCCATTGAGCAAAACACTACCACTCTTTTAAAATCACACTCCAATAGGAGATGTTTAAAACTAGCATCACAACCATGGAAAGGAATTTTAAGAAGAAAACATATGCATTTGCAATTAGCAACAAAAACTGGAATCCATGCTGAACTTTAGCCTATTGTATCTGAACTGACCTCATTTCCTAAGGCATTATCATGCTGATGAGTTAAATTATCATAGCAGATTTTTTTAAGCAGTGGAGATTTTCCAATAAAGCTGCAAGTGATTCAGATTTGCACAATGCAAATAGATCTTACACTTCAAATGGGGGGTGCAAAAGCTAAACAAATATTCACACAGAGCTCCTGGAAATCCATTAACTTTTCTTATACTCAAACAGTTTCAATATGTGCAACCTAAGCATGCATCAGTCAACTTCAAAAGTTAGCAAGTCTAAGAAAAACACTCCATTCTTATCTGGAGATTTTTTTTTTTTTCCTAAGAAATACAGCATTATTTAAAATGCAACGTTTGGAGATGTATTTTTATTTCCAATTTATGCTATTAAATTCCAGAAGACTATTTCCCTTTCCACCATAGCTGCAGTCCACTGTTCAATTATAAAATTAACAGCCAGTATCAAAGAGAAATGGCATACTAGCTGTGATTAAGGAGAAACCAAAGCACGTGTGAATTGATGGGGCCATATCTTCTTCCAAGGCCCATGGCTGCACCTCGTCTTGCCTGATGGTCATGCAGGAACAAACCCATCCACACTGTTGCCCTGTCTGAGCAGTCTGACTGCCAGCAGAGCCTGGCATGGACAGAACAGCGACTTGTGCTCTTGGTGATTAGCAGACTTCAATGGCAGACACAGTTCTGCATCACACTGCAATCTGGAAGGTGCAGTTTGTCTTTTGCTTCTATTTCCCCGAACAATCTCGGTTAAATACATTGGATTGCAAACTGTTGCAATCTGACATGAAGTACTGGCTCAAAAGATTGTCTGTGATACTTTTATTAGATGATGATGGACAACAGGTGTACATTTTTCCCTCTCTGAAGTTTAGGCTTTTACCTGCCATCTTGTTTCTTAAGACAATCTCTTTAGTAGTTCTCATTACAGAACATGTCCCTCTTCAACATACCCCTATTTTGCACAATTCCTTTGGAGATGAACCAGTTCCACCCAGTAGAACTCTGCCTCAGTTAAACTACTGTTATGGATTTAGCTATGATTATTTGAGCAGTGTTTGTAGCTGTAGATTATATTGTTTGGAATGTGATCCATACTTCTTTCAACTGGCAACCATCTGATGATTTAGGAAGACAAGAGCCTTGTCCTGTACAAGCTGTCAGAAGGGCACGCACTGCTCAGGCTCCCAACCAGCTACTAGAGTCATAAAAGTATAGAAGCATAGAACAGTAAAATTGTAGAATCATATAATCATTTGAGTCAGAAGGGATCTTTGAAGATCTTCTATCTATTCCAACCACCTGCAATGAACAGGGACACTTAGAACTCAATCAGGTTGCTCAGAGCCCCACCCAACCTGACCTTGAGTGTCTTCAGCGATGGGGCTATCCTCTGTGGCATGACTTTGGATGTGCCTCCTGATCCCAGCCTATCAGCTACTCTTTCTTTTTCCTCCTGGACTCAGTTTCAGCCCTGTTGTGTAATCCTGTGTGCACTGTGTTGTTCTTTAAATAACTGAGACCTAGAGCAACTAAGACCACGATGCATAATGGGAAAGGCCTGCCTTCCTGAAGCTTCAGTGGATGCAAGTGCTATTATAAATAATAGACTTTGTTCTGTTTGCAGAAATAGCAACAAAAAGAAAACAATATGATGTACAGAAACTTTCTTCAAAAACATCTGAGTTCCACAGGAAGGACATCCTGAAGAATCTTAGGCCCTTCATTATATAAAATTCATTTCTACAATTTGAGAAAATGAAATGCCTACATCTGATAAATGCGTTGCTTAGGGTAGTGGAAGAAAATCTCATCTAAACTGCTAAGTGCTCACTGGATCCAGCTATCACTGAAGTGCATGACTGTACAGGGTAGTTCAGGAATACTGTGAGGATGAAACAAAACTGAAGAACAACCATTACAACCTTTCAACAGCATTCATTTTGTAGCAGCTACAGTAACAACAACCACAAAAAACACTGCAGGAGCCATGAGAGACAATTGAGAGTGTTGCAAGAAGAAGATGTAGTGCCTATTTACCTGTGAGGAAGGCAAGGAAACTTCACATTCCTTGCAAGATTTCACTGTAGAGAATATTAAAAAATAGTAAGTAGTGCAATACTGAATTTTACCAATACTTGGCAATTTCAGGCAGGGTGTTTCAGCCCACAGTTTACTAATTCTTCATGCTATTGATAACGTTTTCTTCTCAGTTGTACTGACTTCAGAAAGATCTAGGGCTTCTTAAAATCTACCATGCAGTATGCTGCATGTAAAATACAACTTTATCAACATGCACATCAAAGAACTGAGTGCTAGTCTCTTGTAGCCCAAAGCAATTCAGCATGAATAGCCATCCATCCATGCATCCAAACTCATGTCCCAGTCAGAAATCAATATTTTTTTTCTTTCTTTCTTTTTAACCTGTTGAACCTTGAACTACTTTCCACAAGAGCAACGAACATTTTTGGCACTGCAGAACTTAATACGTTGTTTTATGTCTGCACAGATACTAACCGAAGTCTTTTGCTTAACTTTTTCTTCTTTTGATAGTTGCCAAAATGGAAGATGTCACCAGCAGAGGAGAGCTTGTAATATTTGCTAGCTGAAGCATTTAAGAAAGCACAGTACTGCATTGGGTGGCATTTTAATCTTACAAAAGTAGTTCACAACCAATCTGGAAATAGCAGTTATACCTTCTTTCAAGTTACAGAGAAAGATGGACATTTTCTTTCCTACCAGCATTTTCTAGTGGAGATGTCTTTCCTGTCACAAGTCAGAATGCAAAACCAGTCTGTTTCACTTTTCCTAGAGGCATTTTGGATTACTAGAAAAACAAGGGAAAGACAGGATTCAGCGTAACTTCTGAGTGCTGCAGGCAGAGCAAGATGAGCAAGCTGTGTCCACACTCTCCAGGGTAGTGTGAGTTGCAGAAAACCCATATTTCAGAGCTGCTCACTGCATGAATAGGCTCCATGCGCCTGCAGAAACTGGTAGAACACAGGCATGAATGGAACAGCTTAATGTGTCTAGCTGCACTCCGTTATGGTATAATCCAGGATATAAACTAACATTTCTATATATGTTGCCAGTTTTGCATTTGTAAACCCCTGGCAGTGGTTGCCCTTATGAGCCAGACTCAACAATGTGCACTTAATTGGCACTTGCCAGAAGCGTGCACCACGTAGCACATAAGAGCTCTGCTGAAGACCACCTTTCTCTGTCTACCAGGCACTCCCTGTAACAGTCTTCCAGGTACTCCAGGCCACTTGTCTGACAGACACCATTTGCTTACAGATTCTTTTGGTCAAAGGTCTTCCAAAGGCTACTCCTGCGAGGAACCCCCCCCACCAGCCCTCCTGGGGCCACAGCACCACGTGCGTAGTTACGGAGACCCCAGGACACTTTTTCAAGAAGACCAAGTCCAAAGCTGTAAAATGACAATTGCTTCCAGAATTATGTTAAATGCTAGGACAGTGCTTTCTCTCCCCACTTGTTTTGATCAGATGTCATGAACTTTCCACAGAAATCATGTAGCTTAGTGAGTAAATCCAGTGCTTGATGGAGTGGCTCAAAGTGTGGCTTCTCGCAAGTTGGGCTGGCACTGCACAGAATCACTGTTTCCAAGTGATTTATTTTTACGTTAAGTCATGCCAGGCACAATTTATACTGTTTTGACCTAAAGCACCAAAAATCAGTGACAGAATTAGTATCTAGTTATATACTGGAAAGCTAGCAAGTTGGAAACTTGGAAGCTCATTTTTGCTTTGAAATAGATAGTTGATTATCTTTCATTTTCCCAAATCAGGTTAAATTATAAAGCTGTGTAAAGTAGATTTTGAAACCTAATATCAGAGATGCATGTCTACATCTTGGCCTATATCTGCCAGATGAGACCTGCACACGAGATTTCATTTCTCTTCAAGAATAGCCAAAGGACAAGTCAGTCCTTTAGAGTCAGGGTTCAGCTTTAAAAATCACTCAGTAAACACATTATTGTGAAAATCATCCATCTTTTTTTCAGTACAATATATATTACTGACAGTGTTCTTTCTCTCGCACAAAACCTGCAAAGCTTTCAATTACCCTTCTCTCTGCAAGTACCCACCGTTTCTTCAGAAAGATTGTCTGTTACACCTTCCAGCAGTAGCAGTTTTAACCTTTAGATTCTGGGTTCTCCTTTCTTTGGATCCTTCATTTCTGTTGCTCTTTTAACCAGAAAAGTTATAACCCAAGAGCATGGGGTTCTCCCCTGACACAGCACACCTTCTCCTGCCCTCTGAGACACACCTTGCAGAGCATTCATGTTTCCAGGCTAAGCAGTTAGACTTCATCTGAGCAGCTTGGGATGGCTGGAAAAAGTACACAAATTGCACCTGCTACGTGCTGAAGTTTTAAAGCTGACTGTTCTTCAGTCTTGCAGCAATACAGTGTGAGACCAATATTTACTTGTTAAACACTAAGTTTTAAAGGGAACAAGTCAATCCAGACCTGATCCAAATGTGGCTCTACTTGATGGAAAAGTTACCACTGACCTCGGTGAGGTTGTATGTTGGACTTGTGTTACTATTCATTGCCTCTAGTCTAGATTTTAAGGGAGAACAAAGTTCAACCTTCATGTCCATCCAGGGCTCTGTTTTCCCCTGTAAATGCTCAGGAATAGCTCTCATCATTTTCTCATCCCTGCCACTGTAAAGCTGAAAGGGAGGCTGATCCAAAATTAACACTTCCTATTTTATGATGTTGGCCCTCAATGTCAGAAGTGAATGTTGGTGGTGTGACAGTAGAGATTGAACCTTCCCACCAATATCCCATTAGGTTTTGCTGCCGTGAGACAGATAGTAGCAGAGGGGCAGTCTGACAGAATGGCATCTGACATGCAGCAAAGATGGAGCAGATGGAGCAAAGATGTGAAATTAGTTTCCTCCATGTAGAAAAAAGTGGCACTCATTGACATTCATCGATGCTTGGTGAACACTGATGGAGACCAAATGGTGGGTGTGAGCACCGTGAGGCAGTGAGTGGTGCTTTTCAGCAGTGGTGACAGGGTCAGTGGGTTACCTCCGCTGATGCAAATTGTTAGTGTGGCATACAGGCTCTTGTTCATCACTGAATAAAATGCACAGCTAATGGTGGTGACTATTATGTGTTTTGTAGCTGAGAATCTGCTCTATCAGTCAGTGCTACTTAGCTCTTTGTATCTATTATCGTATATGTGGAAGCACAGTATAGTAGGTATACTTTTTTTTTTTTTTTTTTGTATAGTAGGTACTACTTTTGGAGCAACCTATTTACATCTCTGTCCCATATATTAAGTTCGCAACTGTGCTTCATCCTCCTCTCACACTGGTAAATTTTAGCTTAGGTCAACTGATTTCTCCTGGCCTGACAATGTCACACTGGAAATGTCTTGTTTAAACTGCAAATGTTGTACATATTGCTTAACCTCATGTCCTGGTTTTATTAAGAAGTCCTGTTTGTGTACAGCTTGTGTATGTGAATTCTCTGATGAATGGAGCAGTTTGAAACCTGTGTTTTTATGTGACTCACAGTGCTTTAGTCAGTGTAACTCCTGAACAGGATCACAACTGAGCAACTTCTTCATGTAACAGCATGCAAGACTAAGAACATAGGTAGCTCTTGTTAGCAAAGGTGATGGGCACTGGAAAACTTCAGGACCAATACAGCCAGAAATGGAAAGCTAAAAGCAGTGTTTTTAATTATTAAAGGAGAATATCTGGAGAAATACGGTCACAAAGTTTCTATAGACAGATTAACTGTTAATTCTCTTGTTCACTGTTGCTAACTCAATTATGTGCCAATTTTTAACGTATCTCACTCTTCAGGCTTCAGCTCTTGCAGTGATGATTTTACTCATATATGATCTCATTAAAATATCGCAATCAGAGTCCTGACTACGGATGGGAAATATTGAATGAATGAAATTAGAAAACGTTCATTACAAGCACTTCAAAATTAGAAAAAATAATCTAGAAAATTAAAAATGTTCCTCAATTTAATAGCTTTACATTTTAGTACCAGACTCCTCTGATATTAACTGTGTCGGTCTTCTGCTTGCTAACTTAATGGAAGCTTCATGAATATGACTTCTTATCAAGACCTCCATTTTGAAATAAAGATTATCTTACCCTGAATACTGCTCTTTTGCTATGCTGTAATTAAAAATAAAAATCATTCAGACATCTGTACATGAAATTATTTATTTTCCTAGACTTAATCTGCATAAATACATTTCATGCTAACATTTACTTCCTGTATTGAGCACTTCAGTCCTTCTTATTGAATGCGTCCAGAAAATCTTACCCTATAAAACCCTTCTGTGCAAGAAAACTGCATTAGTAAAAGCATTCTCTCTACTCTATACTGAAGCTTATGTGCATTAACTACAATGGAAACTTAAGCTGAAGGAGCGGAGTGCCAACACCTTTTCTCCCCTGTACCTTGCATTTGTCAGTACAGAGACTGAAAATTACTTGGAGTATATTCAAGTCTTCTAAAGTTTTATTCAGTGGTGAACCACCTAATGACACCCTGCAAATACATGGAACACCTTGTAAGTGGTGCTTTGTCAAGCATAATCCAGATAATTTTACATATTTATATGCCTTCTCTTATTCTGAGATTGTGATCCTCCCACGTGCTTCTGAAGGTGACATCTAACAAGCTCTTCTCCTTCCATAAAGCTCATTTACTGCGTATTATCTTATCTTGCTGTGTTTTAGTTGGCAGCAGCTGAGTTCTTGACGTTTGGGATGAGGGAGTTAGTCTTCCAAAAGTTTTGTTTTTTCCTCTTCTTCTTCTTACTCTCCACACAAAAACAGCAAAAACGCTCCCACTGCATTTTCCTCTACATAAGAAAGGAAGAGAAAGGAGAACAAGAAGAGTTTATTCCTCTCAGCAGGAACAAAATGTAGGCTCAGTGGTTTACATGAAAGTTTCCCTTTGAACTTGAATTCTGGGGGAAAAGTCTTTTATCAATCTATATGAATTGCACTCTAGAAATCAATCCAGATGTGACAAGCCTACAGGAGTACTGCAAGATAATAAAAAAGTGATTATTTCCTACTCTAACTAGCTTTACAAGTATGTCTTGTGCTATGTAATGCTAAATGTTTAACTGGGCAGTGGTATACTGTTTTCTGGAACAAGAACACCAACAAAGTGGTTAGTGATTGTCAAATAAGCTTCATATTGTTCAAATAAATCAGACCTGACATGTAGATCTGAGAATGTAAACAAAACAAATGAAATCCAATTTCTACTCAACAATTTTCAAGCAAATTACTAGAATGCTTGCAGTGCCTGAAAACCACAACATTTAATTGAAGCAGCATAGGTAGAATTTAATTGCACTGTGTTATTCTCCTTGTCCAAAGCAACAAAAATGCTAACATGTACAAATTGTAAGAGAAAGAGTGAATAGTTAAATTTAGCCCTAATATTATGAGAAATAAAGGCAATACAAATGTGGAGAACGTGCTGATCTCTGAGTGTTATTTTGACTTCAGCACTGAAATTAACCCTGACATGCAGATTTTCTTGTGTGCCTATTATAAACTTGGCACAAAACTGTAACAGCAAAAGCAGGTTGGTGATGGCACCTCATCTTGTACCAGTGCTTCTAGAACCTCTCAGCAGTCCAGTAAGTGCCATCCAAGTTGTAACATTGACATTTATTTCTTTAGAAGACTACATATACATAATGGTTTCTTGATTTATTACTCTATATAGCTCTTAACTGATGAAATGCCTAGCTATCCATTGAAGCCTGATTCTGGCCCTGTCACTAAGATAACAAAAGTTGTGATCTTCATCAAATTGCTACAAATGCAAGAATTTGGAGGGTGGCCTTACTAATCTAGGAAATTGCATCCAGCAGTAGCAAGTCCTTGAGAAGTATATTGTGTTTACTTGCATTACAGGCAATTCTGGATAATGAAATAAGAAATATTTACTCGTCCATTCTGAATAGCCTTGAACCTACTCTTCCGCTGTCTCCTAAAACATAGGCATATTCTTATTTCACAGAAATACATCCCAGTTTACAGTAGCAAAGCAATTTGCTTATGTTCTGTGCAGAATGAGTTTAAGAAATCAACACTTGTCCATATCTCAAGGGACAACATTAATCAGAACAAATATACAGTCCAACAATTAATGTATATCTAATACAAATTCTTTTGAATTTCATTAATCACTTTAAAGTTAAGCTTCTCCTTGAAGATGAGGCATGCCTGTCAAGCCCAATATGTGTGGGGACAAAGAACAGTATTTAGAGGCAGGTACAAGAGCCATTACCTTATCACCATGCTCAGGTTTGGAGTGAGTTCTTCTTATGTGGATACGGTGAAGGGACTCTGGCCAAATTCCATGGATAGGTCGAATCTCATTAGGTCTGACGTTGTGACCATTACACAATTCCTTCAGCTAGCCTTTCAAATCATTCTCATTATAGATTCGCTTACATCTCACCAAAGAGCACCATTCTGCATGTTGTAAAGTCACCGATGACACAGAAAGCACAGAAGCATGAAGTCTGGAAGTTGGTGGAGCACATTTTGTTCTGTTGCAAGTCAGCCTACGTGAAGAAAAGTTAATCATTGCCAAAGGGCAACAGAACTAAAGAACTCCATGATTTGCTTCATTGCCTGGTGTTTCTTAAAATGTTGTGAACAGCAAGAAGTAAAAGCTAAGATAAAATTATCTGACTTCAAGCAATGTGTTATGTCAACACACTTCACTAAACAACATATCCATTCTTAAGAAACAAGTAATTAAAATGCTCCTATGTAGCTCCTGAACAGAATAAGACTGTTTTGGGGCTATTACTTTTTACTGAAGTAGGAAAAGAGGAAAATTCTGGCAAAGGTTTTGGATGCAGGATTACTATGGGCAGTTGATTAATTTCCATGTTCCACAAAGCAGGATTTAGTGAATCCTTTTGCTTCCACTTCCTCTAGGTGATAACTTCCTTTCAGCCAGTCTTGTAACATCAAAACTGTGGTATTTTCTGCCATGATGCCTATGGCCCAAGGACCACACACAACAGCTGAGTGTAGTTAGAGACAATTACCAATGAAACCTAAAAATGGAAACCTTAAAAAGTCCTAGGCAGTAATTATAGCCGGGCTTTGAGGTACTCCTCTTCTGTCTTTTTATGGAAACCCATTTGCACTTACACAGAGTATCAAATGTGAAGTTTGAGGATATGGCTTCAGAGGGGTTGTACATAACCGGGCCGCATTTGGAAAGAATAAACAAGCACACAGCATTTTCCATGAAGGGCATTTTTTTGGTTCAGTTTACTCTCGGGCTTAAGTTTTTAAAACACATTCAACAATAATCCAAACATGGCCAGCAAGCAAACAGGATCAAGTCTCTAGTTTCTAATTCTATCTTAGTACAAGATGGGCAGTGAATGTTGCTCTGAGCTACAGAAAGTAGATGGCACTTCTTATCCCAGGAGACTTAGACACAGTGATATCTCAAAATCAAAATAAAAAATAAATTGATTACAAAGATGATTCAACTAGTTCTGGTACCCAGGGAAAAAACACATATATATTTTTAGTATAGCAATTCATTATTAGTTTAATGACATGCTGAGGTTTATCAACCTGTCATTAGGGGGAAGCACTGAGGCAAATTTCCTCCTTAAGTACCGTGTCTCCTAGTTTTTCAGCATTGCCAGAAGGATAATGTTTCATGCCACAGATTTGGTAAATACAAGTCAGTCTTTTTTCTATTGGTTATCTCTCTTCTATTTGGCTACTGTATTTTTAAGTGGTTGCTTCTGGGTCTTGATATACTTTCATACATATTTTATAATAGCACTGACACTGAAAGAGGGAAACAGATCACTGTATATACTAGCATCTCTCTAATCTAATGCAGCTTAGTGAATTTGTGTTTCATGTTTTTGGGACTGTTGCATTGCTAAAGGTTAATTACATTTCCCATACTGTCATACTTGTTCTGAAATTTGTTCCATTTTCTATCAAAAACATCCCCAGTGTTTTTGTTTGGAAGATGAGATCCTCCAACAACTCTCTTTCCTTCCTACCTCCTAGTTTATCTTTTACCACAGCTGTGGATGCAGAATGACTCCTGGTATCACACAGTTCTAGAAAATTCATCTCAATGATTTGGCCCACTTGTTGATATATTGTCTGTTCAATACCCTCCTGGAATGCAACACATCTGTAGCTTTAATAAAGAACATTTATTCAAAAGAGTTACAAAAATTAGTTGAAATTAAGTCAAAGTCATCTTCGTACTTCTTCTCACTGCACTCTTCTCCACAGTTGTACTGTCACAGCCTTACTTCAGTTAAAACACATACGTGCATCTAATATAATATTGGTCCTTTCAGACTGCCAGTGTCTTCTTCATGCGTACTACATTTCTGGCTGCTGATACAGTCTGTGGATGGACTAATCGTGGATAGGCATTTGTACATAAGTATTCCCAAAATCTCCATTCAGATTATCTATCTCCTTATATAAATCCATCACCATGTGCCTGCCAAGCATAGCTGAAAAAGCAAAATAGAAAGAGAAAATTCCCATTCTCAGTCCCCAAATACTCAAGCTTGCTGTTCTCTGAAGCTCAGGTATCTTATCCAAAGAAAAACTAAAGGAGCCTAATGTTCAAATAAGATACGTAATGACAGTGGGACAGTGCAGAAGCAGTGGGAGAGACCAGATGTTAGTATATTTCACCTGTTTAATTTTCTGTGCAAGTGAAAAGCAGTAATTGACTCATTTCCATTTGAATCTTTTGGGAGAAGAAAAGATGGACCTACTTAATGTTCCTTGACATACTGTGCTCCTAACCAACTGTGAACAAGCAAATGGTGAAGGTCTGCTAGCCACTGGTAGCAGATAAGGGGAAGATGTCCTTGTATGGCCTGGTTTTAACAGGCTAAAGACATCAATTCCTGTGGCAAAACCCATGCAGTAATCATTCAGGTTTGTAATTTTTCATTACTCCACGTTGATTTAGTTTGGAGAAGCTTTCAAATCAAACCAATTGGATCAAAACTCTTGAGTGTATGAACAAGTGGGTGAATGAGAGCAAGCAAGCAAGAATAGCACACTTGTGTGCAAAATATCTCAAAGGGCTGTGAGAGCTGTGTGTTGATTTCTATACCTTAGTGGTATTGATGTGGTTATAATAGTAATGTCAAATGAAGTACTTCTGTTTCTTCTCCCCTGATGCACTTCTTGTGGTTCATGCAATATGTGGGCTGTTTGCATGGGCAGCACTGGAGCCCTAGGTTGGCACATAACAGGCATTACCTCTGTGTTGTAGGCCACGGCTGAAATCCCACGCTAGCCTCGCAGTCAACAACTACTTCCAGTCAAAAATGTGCCCTTAAAAGTAAGATTATCATACCTCTGTCACAAAACCCTATTCCTGTACAATGGAATTGTACAAAGTCACAAAAAAAAAAAAGTCACTTACAACTTCCAAGTTAGCTCAAAGGGCTTTATTAAGGATCAGTGCCTGCTGTGTTGTTGAAGATACTTTGATCTCTTGGATTTTAGCACAGCCTAAGTTTAAAATAAGCTGCTATAAGAGAAGCGATCCTTTCATGCTGCAATTGAACTGCATGGATTGAGAAGTTACAGACACAAGGAGGAAAGTAGGAATGGAAGATCAGCTATTGCATTCATCTTCCTGTCTGCCTTGGCAGAGGCCCATGCAATAAGTCAGAGAAACTACAGCTTCAGCAGTATTGAAACAGTGACTTCGCACTTCACTGGAAGGGGAGAAGAAAGAGATAGGATTCAATTTCCAACATCTTAAAATTTGATCATCTTCAGGGGCCAGTCTTAGGAGACAAAATCTATACTGTCTTATTAATGCTCCCATTCACACTGAGTAATTCCTCTTCCCCTGCTGCACCAGTTTCCCTCACATGTGATTTAAGCTGTATTGCTAGAAATGGTTATTTCTTCTGTGTGTTGTAGAAAGGGAACATTATCAACAACATTCTGGGCAATGGCCACCAATCTGTCCCAGGGAAAACTTTCCAGCCACACCAGCCCTGTCCTGATTCCTTAGCACCAGCCTGCATAGAAGCCTGGACTCATAGCAGCATGACTTCTTGTGAAGGATCCAGGGATATAACCTCCCCGGAAAGCTTCACAGACCAAGTGCCCACGGTCATGTTCAGCAACTACTCCCTCCTGAATTTCCACAGCCTCCATAACCTCGGCAAGGACCCCATTCAGGATGGCTCCATCAGCTGAGTGCTGGCACCAGCATTTGCTTCAGCCCCCATCTGGCCCGTTTGGTTCAGCCTGAGAAATCAATCTGAGTATTTCTGTACTGATTTACAAGGTTTCCAACAGCAGAAGTTATTTCCTTTAGTTCCATGGAGACCTGGGCTCAAGAAGAATCAGAGCTTAAAGATTTATTTAATGGTTCGAACAGTCCAAAGGATGAAGCAGTAACACTGTCCTTGCATGATGTTGTTGCTGCATGTAATGATATGGCTGTGTTGATAAGGAGAAGGTTGAACACACTCTGTATATTTACTAAGTCCAGGTACAAACATGAGCTGCTACAGACTTTTATTTCCAAACGCTTTATAGATAAATGCATTCAATGCTTCTCCTGATCAGCTTAGAACAGATAAGCAAACAACTAACACTGACTTTCTGTCAGAGTTATGATTTCTTTTTTAAACCCTCAAAAAACTGATTACCTAAAGCCTAAGATACTTAGTACAAGACAAATCTGCCAGTTTTCAACCCAGTGAGGCTTGCAGAGCATTGGGCTGGTGGGGAAATAGGACTGCCTTGCAGTATGCTGATCTGACAACCACAGACCAAGCTGCTTCTGATACTGTCGCTCCACCCCTGGCAAAACTTAACTGCTTAAACCCACCAACCAAATCTTCACCCGTCAGCCAGAGATGCTGCTGGAGTATTATGGAAGAGCAGGAACACACAGTAGTTGCGCTATAGTTTGCATTTTCCAAGAATTTCGCAGATGCTAGTGAATGATGAATCAGACCACTGATTTATGCAATCAAGATAACTCGCCTTCAGCCGAGGGCCATTCTATCAGAATAAGATAAGGAAGGAAAAAAAACTTCATAAAGGCCTCAAAATGACTCAGAGGTGATAAAGGCATTCTTCTGCTGCTCATGCACTGTTCAATACGCAGAACTAAGTGGAGACTGCAGGCTAGTGCAGCTTTCACCTTGCCTCCCACTGCTGTCCTTCCTGAGAGAAAGCTTTGGTCAACTACACTGATAACTAGGATACCACACTCAGTTTTGATAACAAAAGGAGAGGAAGATCTCTTGCGTTTCAACTGCAGTCCAAGCATCTTGGACTACCTCCTCTTTCTTCACCAGGTGGAAGAATTAAGCACGTCTGCAGCATCCTCAGTGAGGAACACCAAGTCACAGGTAGGCACCACATAATGACCATCCCAAAGTAACCACTATTGAAGCGCACAGTTTAAGCACACCCTTTTACTTCATGCTAACTCTCTCAATCACACACTGCCTGTAAGAGTGCCATTGCAAGACAATGATTGTCTAATTTAAAAAAAATATAATAAAAGGAGAACTGTCTCTGTCTCTGCAGCTGCATCATGATCTTCAGTGTCCTCAGATTTTATCTTCCAGAAGTTTCTACCCTGGTGTCCATGGAGATGTCACTATGTGGCATATCCTGATTGTAAGATAGGTGTTAAAGTACATGATAAAATCCCACTAAAGGGCTGTAATAAGGTATGCTTTTTTGTACTAGTTTTAATAGGGGAACAAAATTAAAATACTTCAGAATGCCTAGGCTGTAACAGCTTCATATCAGTGTTTATTTGTGTTTACTGTCATATCCTAGTAAATATTACAGCCAATAAAGGTATGGTGCCAGTTGCCTGTATTCTTTGTGTCACTTTCTGCAAAGCCTGCATATTCTTGACAATCACAGTTAGGCCAGAAAGCAGGAGCTCTTACTTACTTTTTCACTATGGGTACTTCTATGCAGAAAATTTTAAAACGTTAATGTATTAACATGTGCCCAGTGGTTTTACCATCAGCTGTTGCAACACTTGGGCAGACTGATAGCAGTATGACAGAATACTGAAAAAGAGCAATGAACAGCAGAATCTAACGGAGCTCTTCCCTCTATTCTTAGAAGGGTATCTGTTTATGGACTTTTCTCTGACCATAACATTGAAAGCTGGGCCAAGGACACCAGCTGTCCTCACTGTGACCACCTTTCACCACAAAGGGAAGCTGTTCTTCCTAAAAAAATACACAACATTTGAGTAGCAGCTCATTAATTCTCTGTCAACCTACGTGACACACGTTTATTTCACGACTTTGACTATTTGACATTCTGGCAATCTTTGATCTTACAGGGCATGATATATCTCTATGTCTTCTGCAGAAGAGCCAACATAAAAATATTCAGTAAAATTGATCAGAAGTGCCCCTGAGTGCTCCAAGCCATTGTGCTTCCCTCCATTGGCTATGATGGGTGAGGATATCTGCTTCATGAAATGCAGCAATTCAAATCAAATGTATGCAATCTTAATAAGAGGTTTTTTTCTTTAAAAAAAAAAAAAAAAAGTAAAAAAAAAAAAAAGATGTTCACTTAGCTTCCACAGCTTAGTCAAACTAAGTGAACTCAGACAAAATACGATAGTCTTCACATGATTATTCTGAAAGTGGTTTGTAGGTTTTAAGAGTCATTCAGACTGCAGCAGACATAAAGCAGTGTTAAGTAGCTGGCAATTCTAGAGCAGAAGCAGAGAGCATTTGTTGCAGGAGCTGTGGGAAATAGTGTGTCAGAAACATCATTATATAAATCATTCAGCTCAATATTTGGAAAAGCAAATATGATAAGGAAAAGTTATGCATGAGGGTAATATGTAATGACAGGATACTATCGCTGCTGATTTCTCTTCTGCACAGGTCGCTGACCTTCTAAACTTCCCCAGCAATGTTGACAGATAAGATAAAATTTAGCAAAAAGCATCCAAGATCTGACTGAAGCATTGTAAGATTTTTGTATGGATTGAATATTTTGTCTCCCTTTTGTGGCAGCAATGCCAGCATTGATTAATCACCACTAAATACTGTTCAGTAATTAAAACAAGGTGATATTTCTGTTCTCTTTTAATAAAATTATTTTCTCTTGGTAAGTTTTTTATTTAAAACAAATGTCCCCAGTCAGTTAATTAATGTTAATTTTTCTAGGTTCTGCTCAAAATAGGAATATGCTAACTCTACAAGTGAAAGTAATTTATAGACTAGGTTATCCTAAGTAAACTTATTTTGTCCTTGGCACAGCAGTGTTGCAATGACAGCCAACACATTAGAGCAAGTCATGTTAACAATATTGTTCATTTCTTGAGTTGTGTTAACAAAACACCCTTACAACTCTATTACATAAAACAGAAAGGCAACTATCACCAACTTTATTACAGTTCCACAGAGAACAGATGCTACTGGCAGCTGAACTCTCTGTTCAGTGAGCACCTAGTTATTCTAAGGAACAAACCCTGGATCCATCAAGCTTCTTTATAGAATCACAGAATCACTAAGTTTGGAAAAGACCACTAAGATCACCAAGTCCAACTGTCAGTCCACACCCACCATGCCCACTAACCACATCCCTCCGTGCTACATCCACATGGTTCTTGAACACCTCCAGGTAACAAGATCTCCTCTGAGCCTACTCTTCTCCAGACTGAACAATACCAGTTCCTCAGCTGCTCCTCATAAGACTTATGCTCCTGATCCCTCAGCTTCCTTGCCCTAACACTGTGTTTCTTCTAATGGTGCCGTGAAAGAACTTGCTTCTGAATAAGCCTGGGAGAGCATTTTAGACACTTGTAAAGCTGCTTCTGTGCCTTGGATAAGCATTTACAAAGAAAGTTTGGCTTCTTCCCATAAAATGTCATGTTCGTGTCTAAACTGTTAAAGTTTTTTACCCACTTAATGAGTGAGTTTGGGGATCAGTAAACTTTGTCCAAGTTGTTTGTGTACATTATCTCACAGCTTACATTGCTGTTCTACAGAGTAGCCTTCAGATGGGTCTTTGATGTAGCCAACGGGCTTTTGATATAATCAAAACTTGTTTCTAAAACACAGAAATATTTGTTTCTATAACATACTGATCAGTGGACATTAAAATTAAAAGAGTAATAATGGAACAGTAAAGATAGTTTTCTTGTGTCAAGCTGTATTTTACATTTCATTTCCAGTAATTTTAGAAGCTAAAATTGTGCCTGTATTCAAACTATTCTTTTAAGACAGGCTCCCCTGGAAAAGTCGAGATAATCTGGAGAACTGGAGACATTGATGTTGTATCAAGTTACTAATTCACTCTGATTTTAGAAGACCTTGGTAGGACGTCTGTATTTGAGGTTTTGTGAAAGCACAAACCATTTAATGTTGAGATAAGTTTGTGCACACTTAAAAAGCAGACAAATGGCTAACTTGGACTGTAGTTTATCTCATACCGTTTTTCCTTTAATATTTGATAAGGAGGTGCTAACTTTATTTCATCACTGCTGAGTGTTGTAGCTTGGTGCCTAACTTATTAACAAATATTATATATTTTTTAAGATATTACATATTTTCAGTGATGTACTTCCCCTGGGCATTTTGGACATCTTTTAATATTCTGCATGAGTGCTGGAAATAACTTGAGCTTTGGCTGTGTGAAGAGGCTCAATTTCATTCAGAGTTATCAATATCTTTCACCCTAAATGCTTGGTGTAGTTTTGTGGTGGAGTACTGTTAATATTGTATCTATCAAATTTTTATTGTTAGAACTCTGCAGAACTGTGGCATAATCCATTTGCTTTTGTCCTTTTTCCAAGCACAAGGTTTAAGTTTACTTCATTTTATTCTCTTCTTTAAAAAGCAGGTGTGTTTTTAAAGAAAAATCTCAAACCTGATTGCATAAGGAAGTATTTACTTATTTTCTATTAGGACAGAAATTGACAAAAAGAATACTATTTTTAATTTCAGACTTAAAATTATTAATGACTGCATCCTTAGGCACCATACAACAAAATGTGATGTAGAATAACAAATATGTTTCTCTCAAAGTTTGTTGCAGTTGTATGGAGACCAGCAGCTTGATCCTGTGACATACTGCTGGGCTGGCCTGAAAACAGGATGAGGCAAATAACACCTGAAAACAATGACAGTTTTACCCATCTCAATGTTAGGCACTTAAACCTAAGATAGAAACAATTGCAGGTGAACCAATTGCTCCTCAGTGTCTGCCAGTACTCTGTGCAATTGCCTTTTGAAATATCTTAAGAGCCTAAACTAATATGTGAGATTATAATGATAACATCTTCTTAGTGTGTGCAACTTGTCTTTATCCTCTCAGGTGATACTGTTGTTTGGGACAGAGGAAGCAGATTCAGTCCTTGCTTCCCAGAGGCACAATGGTCCGAAGGCGGATGGCAAAGATGTGGATACTCTCTGAAGAATCTCTCAGTAGGTTTGGTTAGATGTTGTCAATAAATCGAAAACTGACAAGGAAAAGGTGGGCTGTGTTATTAGAGCACTAGGTGACAAACTTCTGTGCAGTGAGATTTGTTTCTGATCCAAAGTCTTACTTGAGTTGGGTTAAATTCTTTGCAGGAAAGGAAAGGAAATCTTGCAGATGAAAAGGATAAGGTGCTGAGGGAAAAGCAATGTTTACCTACAGTTTATCTGCAGTTAGGGCACTTAGGGGTTCTTCAGCAGTTGACAGAAGCATACAGCAAGATGTATTGGCAATTTGTTGAAAAAGGTCTTTTAAAGAGAAAGGACTACAAGTTGGTTATTATCAGGCTTGATTTTAGTTTTTTGCATCCATCTCTTGAAAATTTAAATGAGAACTGGTTCTCTGGGAACCAAAAGATCATTAGTTGAATGTCTTGACATTCACTTACAAAGCAGGGAGAAACAATTTTCTTCCTGTGGGCAGAGTCTACAGAACAACCTTCTGTGTGCACTTAGACCTCCATTCTGAAAGTACCAATTTCACAATCCTTGCTTTACAGTGCTGAAAGGATGAAAAAGAAAGCAAAAAAATGAAAAACAGAAACTGAAAGGGACCAAGTCTGAAACTTGAAATGTCAGTGTTGCTGTGATTTTACAAAATTGCAGAGCACTCTGACTGGATGCATGAAGGAAATGGATTATAATGTCAGTAATATAGAGCACAAGATTCCAAGGCACTGGGAGCTAGTGTTTTGTTATAGGTCAATGTGTCATTAGACTAACAGATGAAAGAACAGATTTATGTGTGATGCATTACCCTAGCACTCTTCAAGCAAGCAGCTAAACTTTTTTTATCTTGGGTGAGATCACATGGCATATATGTGGTGTCCAGGGGGTCAGGCCCAGCCAGCCTGGGCCTGACCAGCTTGATCAACCTCATCTCCTTTTACAACTAGGTGACCAGCCTGGAAGATGAGGGAAAGGATGTTGATGTGGTCCTCCTAGACTTCAGCAAAGCCTTTGACATGGTCTCTCGCAGTATTCTTCTGTGGAAACTGGCTGCCCATGGCCTGGACAGGTATACCCTTCTTTGAGTAAGGAACTGGCTAGAGGACCATGCCCAGCGGGTATGGAATCAAGTGCACCCTCAGCAAGTTTGTGGTGGCAGCAAGCTGAGTGGAAGGAAGGGATGCCATTCAGAGGGACCTCAACAGGCTTGAAAGGTGGGCCTGTGTGAACCTGATGAGGTTCAACACAGCAAAGTGCAAGGTTTTGCACTTGGGCTGGAGGAATCCCAGGCATCCATACAGACTGGAAGGAGTGGTCCTTGGAAGCAGCCCTGTGGAAAAGAACTTAACATGAGCCAGCAGTGTGCTCTTGCAGCTCGAAAAGCAAATGGTATCCTGGGCTCCATCAGAAGAGGGGAGGCCAGCAGGGAGGGAGGTGATTGTCCCCCTCTACTCTGCTCTTGTACTCATCTGGAATACTGTATCCAGGTCTGGAGCCCCCTGTAGAAGAAGGACAGAGAGCTGTTGGAGAGGGTGCAGAGGGGAGCTACAAAGGTGATCAGGGGACTGGAGCACCTCCCCTGTGAAGACAGGCTGAGGGAGCTGGACTTGTTCAGCCTGGAGAAGAGAAGGCTGTGGGATGACCTGGCAGCCTTCCAGGAGGGGAATCAATTCTTCGAAAGGGTAGAAAGGGAGGACAAGGCAAATGGCTTTAAGTTGAGGGAGGGAAGATTGAGGTTGGATGTCAGGGAAAAGTTCTTTACAGAGAGAGTGGTGAGGTGCTGGAAAAGGCTGCCCAGAGAGGTTGTGGAAACGTCATCCCTAAAGGTGTTCAAGGCCAGATTGGATGGGGCTCCAGGCAACCTGGTCTACTATTAAATGTGGTCGTTGGTGGCCCTGCATGTGGCAGGGGGGTTGGAGATTCTTGATCCTTGAGGTCCCTTCCAACCCTGGCCATCCTGTGATTGTGTGATTCTGGATAGTGGTTAATGGAGTTAAGTCCAGCTGCTGACCTGTTACAAGTGGTGTCCCCCAGAGGTCAATAGTGGGGCCATCTTGTTTAATATTTTTATTGATTACCTAGATGAGGGGATTGAGTGCACCCTCAGTAAGTTTGCAGATGACACCAAGTTGGGAGGTGGTGTCAATTTTCCTGAGAGTAAGGAGGCCCTTCAGGGTGATCCAGATAAGCTGGATCGCTGGGCCGAGGTGAATGGGATGAGGTTCAACAAGGCCAAGTGCCAGGTCCTGCACTTTGGCCACAACAACCCCATGCAGCGTTACAGGCTTGGGGATGAGTGGCTGGATGACTGTGAAGAGGAAAGGGACCTGGGGGTGTTGGTTGATGCTCGGCTGAACATGAGCCAACAGTGTGCCCAGGTGGCCAAGAGGGCCAACGGCATCCTGGCCTGCATTAGAAATGGTGTGGCCAGCAGGAGCAGGGAGGTGAGCATCCTCTGTACTCAGCACTGGTGAGGCTGCACCTTGAGTACTGTGTTCAGTTTTGGGCCCCTTACTACAAAAAAGACTTTAAGGCCCTGGAACGTGTCCAGAGAAGGGCAACGAAACTGGTGAGGGGTCTGGAGCACAAGTCTTATGAGGAGCGGCTGAGGGAGCTGGGATTGTTCAGTCTGGAGAAGAGGAGGCTCAGGGGAGACCTCATTGCACTCTACAACTTCCTGAAGGGGGGTTGTGGTGCAAAAGGGTTTGGCCTCTTCTCCCAGGCAACAAACAGGATCCGAGGAAATGGCCACAAGTTGTATCAGAGGAGGTTTAGGTTGGACATAAAGAAGAACTTTTTCTCTCAGAGAGTGGTCAGGCACTGGAATGGCTGCCCAGGGAGGTGGCGGAGTGGCTGTCCCTGGCAGTGCTCAAGAGGCGTCTGGATGAGGAGCTGCGAGATATGGCTTAGTGGCTTGTGGCACCAAGTGTAGATTGTTAAATCTATGTTAAAAATTATTCCTCTCATTCCACACTCCTCCCCTAACACCAACATTTCTTCTTCAAAAGCTAAATGTGAAGGTCAGGAGTAAAACTGAAACATTCAGCCCATTTCCACTGTGGTAAAAAAAACCCAAACATAATGCATAATGTCTTCACAGAGTGAAGACAAGGTTGAAATTTCCAGTCTGAGGGCTGATGTGCAAGGCTGCCAGCATGGATTATAGTCATGAAAAAGAATGATGCATTTAGTGTCTCGTGATGTAGAACAACCCATCAGTATCATTGTAATAGTATTTATCACTGCTTTTAGGATTATTGGACATCTGAGTTATCTGCTTCTGATTCAGGAATCCTGAAAGAAGAAAAAGATTACCTTTAAAAGAAAGAATGCAGACAAATAATAGGGGAAACGATGTCAAACACGGAGTTTGGTTCTTAAATCCAAATTGCTTCTAATAAAAAATAAAGTGCATAGAGAGTTGTGTGAAAGGCGCTCTTCCTTGTCCTGCTATAAATTTTACTCACATTTATATCTATTCCAACGAACCCTCAGAGAAAATTAAGAGAATAAGAGACTGAAAACAATTATCACGTTCACATCCCTGATATTTCATAAAAATCTTTTCAGACTTTTAATGGAAAGTGCAGTGTCTTAAAGTATACCCTTTTTCCTCTTTTGAGCACTGTATCTTTGTGTATATAGAACTCTACATCTTTTGATAGCATGCATTAACTATCTGGCTGCTGTCTGAACCCTGATCCCTTCTCTCCCAAAGCTGAGTGAGAACCAGGACTTTCCTGGGGAACATTCTCATTACTGTAGTATAGTTCTGCTTTCCCAGTTCACTGAGACATCCTATAAATCAGCTGCAAGTAATTTAGCATATGGTTTAAAGACAAATACATTGGCAGATACATCCAGACAAAATGAATTCAGCATCTCCTGAGGCAGCAAGACGACGGAAATTTGGTCTGAGCCTTTGCATACATCTGTAGTTTGGTATAAAAGATACAGTACACTTTATCTGAATTTCACTCACCTCTTTTTCTTCTTTCTTCTTTCCATTATGTTCTTTTTACAGTCCTGAGGACTCCAGTGCACACCATCAGTAGCCGTAAGACACAGCCAAGCAAATTCCCTTGCAACTCTAGTTCATGACTACTCTGTGAAATGAAATGAATGTGGCTGTACAGGAGCAGAAGGAGCTCAGAACCAGGCTATAGACAACTGCATTCTGTTACAATGACAGGTTCTGGTTTTCTGTGTATTGCCTTGGACAAATCACCCCAATCGCCATTTTCACATGCAGCTTCAGGGACAGAGGAACACTGATTCAACTCTGCTTTTGTACACTTAGTAGTTGTGGATAAAGGAGTTGGCAATTGAAATTAAGCCTGTAAAAAAGATGGTGCCCAAAGTTCTACATTCTGATCTGAACTGGCTCATTCACACTGCTTCCTTGGGCTGATCATGACCCACGATAACTCTGGAAAAGTTGGGAAAACTGCCCTTCCTCAACAGCAGAAACCTCCAAGAGATTAAGTTGCTGACCCTCCCTTCAATGGAAAAAAACAGAGAAAATTCCCACACCAAAATGCATGTTAAATCATCCATTCCTCTGAAAATAGCAGTTCTCCAGTCCTACCTTCCCTTCACCTACCATCTGCCTTCAGACGTAAGACAAACTATTTTACACAGAGCATAAAACAATGAAACACTGGCCACTGTTGGCTTTGATTAGTTATTTCATTCTTTACTGAAGTTTACATGCTCACAATTAAAACTGGAAAGCACAAGGGGAAAAATAACAGAGTTACTAATACGTCTTTAATCTGAAAACTTGAAAGAAATATTTATTTACAATTTCAATCTTGAGTGGTGTTTAAAAAGAAAAAATAATTCACCTTGCTTGAAGGTGTTCTGTTGATTTATTCATATTCCTATTGCTGCTCTCTTTATAAACACGGTACTGGAGCCATCACTGGTACTTCTCTGTGTAATTATTTCTGTGAGCAGTAGGAGTAGCACACTTCCATTTAGCACCTGTCAGAATGATTACAAAGAGGCAGGCAGTTCTGTGAATTAAGTCTCATATCTCTATTTGTTGGTTTTGTTTTTTTCAATTCCACACATCTCTTTTTAGCCTATCTCTTTCCTTTCTTGAACTACGTCCAAGCACTTCACATAAATGGAATAATCCACAGATGCTGAATATTGAAATGTAAACATACAAATATAATGATTAGTTTCTCAAACTCTAACAAAATCTGTTGTTTTTGTTTATTAAAACAAAAGAGTTTGTTTTGTTTATTAAAACTACCTTACAAAAGGCATTTACAATTTGTCACCTTTGATTCCCATTCCTATCTCACTGATTTTTTTTTTGGCAGCAGCCAGTGCAATGAGGACATGGAAGGCCAGATATTTGCTTAAGGGAATTACTTTTTTCCCCTAGTTTACAAGTGACACTATGTTGCAAAACACAACTAAAATAAGATTTCTTAATGAGACAGGTCTAGCAGAAGTTCCAGAGTCTGTTTTCTTTCCTTACCAAAGCAGAAATGGGTTCAGCTCATATCTAAGACAGTATTAAGGCCCAGGACATGCTTGAGCCCTTCCTGTTGTCTTTTTTTTTATTATTATTTTATTTTTGCTTTAGCATATATAATGAGAAACTCAACTACTGCTGTGAATATCAGTAAATGACAACCTGCTAAATACTGTGAATCACACATTTTAAAAAACAAACCAATACTGCATTGGTTTTGGTTTGGCATAGCTCTATTTTGGCCGCTGCTTTTGGATGGAAAGCAGTTTGGAGAGCTGCCAGCAGCACTGCTAAAGCAAACAAGCCATAAAATCTAGCACACGGTGGGGAAGAACAAAATTATTTTGGCAAGAAAAAGCTGTCAGCAACCACACAGCATCCTCACATAAAACTTTAAACATCCCTACATTACTGCATAACACTTTAAAACTCTTTAATACAGTTTAACCTCGTCTATCTTAAATAACTAAAATTAACAGCTGACAGCTTTTTCCATTATTGCTTCTTCCCCACATATACATTAGTGCTGTCTGACATTCCTTGTTAAGTACGCTCCCCAGAGTGACAAACTTGTCTAGTAGCGTGCATGCTTAATACACTAAGGTAACAAAACTTTTCTTAGGTTTTTCCATGTACTAACAGCCTTTCCAAATTGATTTATAGCTTTTGCCAGCAGTGTTTTATTCATGCTGTGTGGAATGCAGAGTAGCCACGTAACTTCCCATGAAAACACTAACAGTTGTAGAAAAAACATTTGCTAAGCATAAAAGAGGAATACTGTTGTCTGTCCAAGACTTACAGAAGTAACTTTACTTTTGCTACCAAGCCAGAGTAGTCGATACAAGCATGCAATTATTTTTACCTCTGCATATGGTGCAAGGCTAATTATTCCACCTTTGGCTCTTTATAGATTCACTATGAAATTCCAGTCAGAGATCCATAGTCAGATGTAACCAAGCAGCATTTCATGCATGCTATTGTTTACTTGTCTTAAAATTACAGTTCTAAAATGTAAGATTTATCACTGCTATTATTATTCCTGTAAACAACTCAGAACCCCTTTCAAATGGAATTTTTATCTCTCTTTCATTGGTCAGTCATTTACTTCAACAATTCGTGCGACCATTAGCTGGATCAGAGTGTGATAGTACCCCAAATCTTCTGCTCACATCTCCAAAAACAGAGGATTCTGCTCATGTCTTCTGTACTGGAAAACAGAAACACAGAATTGCTTAGGTTGGAAAAGGCCTCTAAGATCATCCAACCTCACTATGCCCTCGACCACATCCCCCAGTGCCACATCCACACAGTTCTTGAACACCTCAGGGATGGTGACTCCACCACCTTCCTGGGCAGCCCATGCCACTGTATTACCAGTCTTTCTGAGAAGAAAGCTTCCCTAATATCCAACCTGGACCTACCCTGGCACAACTTGAAGTCATTACCTCTCATGCTAATATGCATCATGATGAAGGCACAAGGTAAATAGATAACGTAGATGTAATGTACATCAGTGTATAGTTACAATACAGTAAGAACACAATGAGCCTTGAAAACATGCCAAATGTTGCTTTTGTGACCCAGGTTTTCCACACACTCAATCCAACAAGACAGTGAATTTAATGGCTCGTCCATCTGGAGCTCACATTACACATATGCTCAGAAAAAATTATTAAACCTTTCGATAGAGCCAGAAGACAACCATCACATATAAGGATTCAATGCGTGTTCATGACAGCCTTACAGACAAGAATACTTGCCTGCAGTGTTTGTTTCTTCCTTCAAGTAAAAGGACTTAAATATCTAACCTTGGCTCTGGAGTCAACCAGAATGTCTGAGCAGACCTAGCATGACAACCAGTCAACCAGGTTCACAGCTCTCTTTGCAGAGGCAGAGTTGCCCGAAGAACTTCTGTTTGTTTGGGGGCTTCTATGCTAGCTGACCTGCTAGACTCAGGTCTGGATTCATGAACATCTTAATTGCAAAGATATTTGCATTCGTATTTCTGCTCCTCAGTTTGGAAAGGACCACAGATCCATAACAAAGTTCTATCAGAAACAGACAAATATATAGAGGGCTTTTTGTTGTCAGGTGGGAAATGAAATAGATTTTGCTTACTGCATTGTTTCTAACAAGAAGAAACCCAAGCATATAATACAAAAAAGGCTTACTCAAAAGCAGAGCTCCAAAATAGGTTCTTGCCAGACTGTTCTTGCAGAATGCGCACACTGAACCAAAGAAACACATCGATACCTTCCACAAGCATCTTGAGTTCTTAAAGATACAGACCAAGGCCACCCATCTTGGATATTCACTGTCAGATTTATCTCAGCCTTCAAAGACCTCTTTTCACTTAGAACAAAGGTAAGTGATGAGCTCTTTCAATTTACTTTTATTTATTTAACTGGGAGTAATTGAGGCAGCCTCTGTATGTTGTTGAAGAGCTCTGCCTATGACAGTTCTAGATAATAAGACCACAGCACTATCTTCTGTTATTTACAACAAATTTGTTGCTGACTTTATGGGTGAGCGCTGTGTTCCTCTGAAGAATCCCTTTGTCAGCATAAAGAATGCAGTGTGGAGACCTCCAAGTACAGGAGAGAAAAAGAAGATAAAGAAAAGCAGAAGAGAAAGCAGGTAACAATGCAAGGTGGATAGAGGAAGGCAATGAAAGGGGGTAATTAACTAGCAACAACTATGCAATTAAAAAAAAACAAACAGATTTGGGGAAAAAAAAAAGCTTTTTTCTGGAGGAAGGTATACATTTATATGACTTAAAGAAAATGAGGCTTGATGCATTATAAAAATCAAGACATGTTATGCTATATTTTCAAATAATCCTTTCAAATTCATTTGTGAAATGAGGCTTTGATTACTACCAATTTGGGAAGAAGACCAAAGCAACAGCAGAATTTTGAAGAGGAAGGAACTGCACAACAGAGCAGCATAGAAAAATAAAAAACCAAGCTAGGGGAAATAAAGAATCCCCCTTTCCTCTGTCTACCATTAAGGAAAGTCTAGAGATTGACTGTGTCCGGGACAAGCATTATAGGATAAATTTGAAGCCAGAGGTTACAAGGTCAACATCTGCAAAAATATTAGTTTAAGAGGAAAGGAAGAACTTGTGAAGAGGATACTCAAAAGATAAGGTACCTAGTGCCTTAAATATATAACCATTAGGAAATACAAAGGTTGACAAATTATTAGAATTTCAAATATATTTTTGCAGACAGGTATCAAAACCACTGTGAGGTTTAAATGCCCAGCCACAACATCCAATATGATAACATCTGAAGTACTCTGGAAACAATTGATCTGACTCCCACTGGGATCAGTGGTAAAACAAGTGTTAGAAGATCAACTCCAAAGCATCTCCAGATCATCTAGAGATTTTCTAGTGCCTTGCTTCCCATCTGGAATTTCACCAAGCATAGTCCAAGTATGCTGTTTATGAGGATCAGTGCCAGTTTCCATGCTCATCTGCCCTTACGTGCTTCTTCTATTTACTTTTGCAATGAAGCCATCAGTCTCTGATACCTGAAGCCCTTTGTCACATGGAAGCTTCAGTTTCAGAACTGAAAGGAGCTAGGGAGGGAGATAACAGTATCCAGCATTTTGCTGTTCTTACTGGAGGGAAATGTGTGAAGACTCCCATTTGGTGCTGGCAACCTCCTCTGTTACATGAAGAGAGGGAGCTGACAATAGTTGTGTATTCCACCACTTAAGGGGAGAAATGCCTATCTTCTGCCATTTCTCACAGTTTATCCACACAGCCATGATGAATTGATGGGAAGATCAGAGAGAGACAGAATTTAATCTTCCCTGAAAGGATGGTGTGCTTTTGTTCTCAGATCTCTTCTTATACTAATTAACAGTTTTTTAAAGACTTTTCTGATCAAGATTTCCCATTCCCCTTCAAAAGCCTGCATTGTCTCTTGTCTGAGGCTTTTGGTGACTGCTCCATGCAAAGCACAAAAATGAACAAACAGGAAAGGGGAGGAGTTACAGTTTTTCTGAACAGACCATCTGGATCACATAACCACCAAACTGCTCATTTAATGAGGCGGGACATATCGCACAATTTGTATTTTAACTTTCAGCTGCTGTGACAGTAAATTCCACGTATCTGCATTCCTGATCACAAACCGGTCTTTGCACAGGAGGGAGAATGCTGCTGTAAAAGTTTGTTGCTGAGACACTTGCAGATTTTTCACATATTGCTGTACTGCCAGCTGTCTGTTGGATATAAATAGCACTCCCTCCTGTCTTATTTACAAATACCCAGAAAACCCCCAGTTCTGCTTGATCATTCTTTGACTATGTTCTCATAAAGGGTCAGGTTTAAAACATGCCCAGGATCAACAGTTCAAGTCAAGGGGTGTTGCAATTATTCATTAGCATTATGATTCTCACTGTGAAATATGATGAATCCTAAGGCCAGTGCTGAATGGTCAGTCCATGCCAATTCAATTCAAAGCGATTTCCCTTCAGAAATGAGTCTAGTCACACACAGCACCAGTTAGAATTGCTTTTAGCCTTACTAGTAACTACAGAAAATGAAGGGAAATTACGATTATTTCCTTTCTTTCTTTTTTTTTTTTTTTTTTTAAATATACATTTATAGTATGCAATGCAATACAGATCATTCTAAAAATACATTCTACAAAATATATATGGAATAGAGAATACATGCATTGCAACCCATCACTTAGAGAAAGCAGCAGACTACAAACACCCTCAGTGAACAAACTTCAGCTCTTCTTAGCCTTTTCCAGCAGTTACTGAACATAGACTGCAGGGAAGCTGAGACTACAACCCAGACAGCCACGTTTCTCAAGAATGCTGTGTTCCTTCTTATTCATCTCAAATATTAAAGGAAATAATCAGCAGTTCTGTGAGAACTCAGTCATCCTTTTTCCAGGTTTTAATGAGTCTATGGTCTTCTGATTGTGAGTCTATGGTCTGCTATCCAAAACATCAGGCACCTAGGGTAGGACATACACATTAATTTGAGTCTCCTCTTCCCAAACCATGCACTCCATTTGCTTTATTTTTTTCTCAGTGAATTTTCATGTTTTTTGGACAGAAATAGGGAATTAACCTTTGGAGAACTGCCTATTAACCTTTGTCAGCTTTGATATTCCTCTTAGTAACGTATGAAGTGAAGGTCTCAAAATACCCATTTGGTTTGAAGCAGATTTATCATCTGACAGTGTAATGAGTAACAGTGCACGTGCAGACCTTCAGCCTTGATTAGCTCTGAAGCTACATCTTGTTTCAGCTTTCTAGAATCTGGCAGCATGTGATAATGAGTACACTGCAGGAAGAATTAGAGCAGAACTCTTCTGGAATGCTGCATCTACTTCTTTTGTATTAATAATGGTGTTACAAGGATGATCTGCTTCTTATTTGGTTTGGGTTTTGCTCATGTGTGAAGTACTTCCCAAGCAGGAGAAGTCCTTGTCCTAAAACACTTATATTCCCAATCCAAAAATGCAACAGAGGGTAAATGGAATGGAACGAGATAACTTATTTAGGCAAAAGGTGCTCACATTCAGGTAACTCATTGTTTATATTGGTGCACTTGTTACTTAAGAGAGCCTTGTTGTTCAGTGGACTGTCTGCTCTAAAGATATACAATTAATATTAAGAACTACTGTGCAGGAGAGCAAGGATAGACTTTTTAAAGTGGAATACATAAACCACTTTCAATTACCCTTCCTGTGTCATTAACAGTCAGTAATTTCTCTTGTAAGCATTGTGGCAGGCATTTATCTCCAGGAAGGGGATGAGAAAGGGGAGATACAAACTTTCTGAGGACAATGTCATGAAGAGTGTCCCACACACGAATAAAAACAAGGGACTGGCCAGGAGACACTCCCTCAAAGAATGCAATGAGGTGTCAACCGTCAAGTGAATAATAGAAGGGGTTTACATGCTACAGAAGATAAGTATAAAAAAAGAAAAGTTATGTGAGACTTTAGAAAGAATCTGAATTCTGTGGAGGCAGTTACAGAAGGGTGACAAAGAGTCCTCGTTGAGGACTGCTGTGGCCATTGGGAAGAACAAGATTAGAACAATCCACAGTAAATTGCCTGAAGAAGGACAGAGGACAGGGTTAGAAAGAAAATGAACTGCCACATAGATAACACAGAAGAAGAATTAAAGACACTGTTCTTTGTAGGCAGCACAATTGAGCAAGAAATTACACATGTTGGTTACAAGTCTGACAAGCTGGGCTGAGAACAAGAAAAAAAAAAGTAAAATTCATATCCAAAGCAAAAGATCAGCTGTCTAACATTTTATGCTCAAGTTTACTGAGACCATAAAGCCAGAATGTTTACTCATCCAGAAAGGCTTAGAGGGATGGGCTAATGGGAAATGTGTAGAGAGATAAGTGCTAAGAAATGAGAGACAGGTTTAATTGTGACACGTTAATGATGACAGTAGGGGTCACCTAAAATAAGACTACAGAGGTAAAGAAAAAGGCTCGCTAAAGACTCAAAGTAGATCACATAAGTGCAGATGTGTTCTTCCCTCTGTTCTGCAGCCCCAGCCATTGCACAAACATCAGTGCACCCTGACAGTGAATCAAGCACCACACACAATCCAACCACATTGGCAGTCACTCTAGAAGACCACCATAGTACCAGTCCTCCCTGCAGCCAAAGTGTTCTTTCAAAGAAAGCACCTTAAATGCTGACAAATATATAGAGTCAAAGGAAAACAAGAAATCACGGAATCTCAGAATCACACAATGGCTGGGGTTGGAAGGGGCATCAAGGATCATGAATCTCCAACCCCCCTGCCACAGGCAGGGCCACCAACCTCCACTTTTAATATTAAACCAGCCTGCCCAGAGCCCCATCCAATCTGGCCTTGAACGCCTCCAGGAATGGGGCATCCACAGCCTCTCTGGGCAGCCTGTTCCAGCACCTCACCACTCTCTCTGTAAAGAATTTCCCCCTGACATCCAACCTCAATCTTCCCTCCCTCAACTTAAAACCATTTGCCTTGTCCTTCTGTTATCTACCCTTTCGAAGTGTTGACTCCCCTCCTGTTTGTAGGCTCCCTTTAGGTACTGAAAGTACGTAAGGGTACAAGCTGCAATTAGGTCATCCTGCAGCCTTCTCTTCTCCATGCTGAACAAGCCCAGCTCCCTCAGCCTGTCTTCGTAGGGGAGGTGCTCCAGTCCCCTGATCATCTTCGTGGCCCTCCTCTGCACCCTCTCCAACAGCTCTCTGTCTTTCTTGTACTGGGGGCTCCAGACCTGGACACAGTACTCCAGGGCCTCACAAGAGCAGAGTAGAGGGGGACAGTCACCCCCCTGGCCCTACTGGCCACTCCTCTTCTGATGGAGCCCAGGATATCACTTGCTTTTTGAGCTGCAAGAGCACACTGCTGGCTCATGGCTGGAAGACACTGGAAGGTCTGTAGATGATCCAAAAGGCTTATATCAATGTGATATCAAGGAGGAAAATAAATAAAGAAGCAAGAAAAGTGGGAGGAAAAGAGTTGCCTAGAAAAAGCATTTAGGATTTTGGTTTAGCATGGAGTGATTTCTCTTAGACTTTGTTGAGACCAACATCAGAAAGTACCAGTTGAGTCTCCTTCCAAGTGGATTAACCAAAATGATATCTCATTTTATTACTGTATTTACAAAAGGAAAAAAAAAAACCAAAAACAAAAACAAACCAAAATGCACAAGGTTTCAGACTTCTACATCTTCCCTTACCTCAGGGAAAAGAGGCTATTTAATTATTTTGAACAAGATTTTCTATTTTGTTAACCACATCTTTTGTGGCAAAAGTTTTTCAGCATGAAATGCCTCTGGCTAACAATAGCAAGTGTGTTTAGGAGTGGGGACAGTGTTAAAGGTTTTAGGAGGACAAAAAGTCAAACTTATTAAGAAGAAATTTCACACTGCATAAGTGGAAAAAAAAATGAAGTAATGGACATATCCTAAAATAAACGTCAGCTGTACATCTTCCTGGTCTGAAGGATAGATGACACCAGGCACTCTTTCATTGCAGTTCATTAAGCATGTGAGTTAGGGCTCTGGTTTTTGTCTTCTGCACCAATTTGTAATAGGGTAATTTAAAAAATGAATTTGTTAGATAATTATAGTTACTCTAAATTGTTGCATCGTTTGTAAATAGTAAATGTGATTGTAATATATGAGACTGTAATGTACACCAAAAGGAGAAGTTAGTTATTCTTTGTTAGGAAATACATTAAGTAGAACTCCATTCAAATTAACTCATTGTTTAACTACTTGTCATCCATTCACCTCATCTAACAACAGAATCAGGACAGAAACAGCTTGCATTTTCTGGCAGCACTTCAAGCAAAGAAAAACAAAGCTTTGCATCACTCCCAGCAAGATCACGGGCAGCAAGATCCAAGGCAGCCCTATTGGATCACTCATCAGGTCTCAAAGAAACCTGATGCACTTCATATTCCCTGATTAATTACTTCCATCTCTGCACATACAAAAAATTATGAGCCTGCTACCATACCCAAATTAAAAGATCATCCACACCATCTCCTCTCACGTTACAAAAAAAATGTCTCCAGACAGAGTGGCATCTTCCCAGGAGACCAACCCAATCAGCACCCAATGCTGCTGTTCCTGAGTTCCTCTGTACCACACTTCAGTGTGCTGTCTTCTAGAAATAAACAGCACACACAACCCTGAGTCAATCTTTCTTAGCGCTTCCCTACTGGATTACTAGAGCTCCATTACTCCTCTGCACTGGCTGTCCAAGGTGTTGGAGTCTCCATCCTTGGACATATTTAAGAAATGTGTGTACATGGCATGAAAGAATGGTTAGCGATGGGACTTAGTAGATTGATGATTGGACTGCTAATCATAGAATCATAGAATCACAAGGTTGGAAACGACCTACAAGATCCTCTAGTCCAACCATCTCCTCATCACCATTGCCACCACAAGCACTAAACCACATCACTCAGCTCCTCATCCAGACGCCTCTTGAACACTGCCAGGACGGCGACTCCACCTCCTCTTTGGGCAGCCATTCCAGTGCCTGACCACTCTCTGAGAGAAAAAGTTCTTCCTTATGTCTAATAATCTTGAAGGTGTTTCCCAAACTACATAACTCTACGACCTATGATGATTCTATGACTCCATGCCTCTGGCCAGCAGCCAAATGCCAGGGCCCAATCTGCTGCCTCTGACAACCTGCTCACTGCATGGGCAGAGTGTAGGAAAGAGAAGAGAAAGACTCACAGTCATTGTTCAGCAACAGTCAAGCACCGGTGTGCTATCAAAAACCAAAGGACAGCACCACATAGGCTGCAATGAAGATAAGTATCTCCATCATGGCCAGGCCCAGTAAATTAAGGAAAATAAGTTGGATTAAAAGTTAGGTGCCTTCACGGGGTGCTGAATTGGCAGCTACAGATCTGACCTTGCTAAGCAAGCTTCTTGCTACCAATAACGGATGCTTTTCTATAGATGTAGACAGTAAATACAGCGGGTTGCCTGTTTTACAAAATAACATTGTTAACTTTCCTGTCTCTGGAATGGGAGACAGCAGACTAGGATGGTAAACCACAAATTATCACAGATGCAGCGGTTTCGTGGACAGAGTTGTAGCCAATGAGATGACCAACTAGAGCCAAGTGTTTTCCAAACTGACCCTGGTCAAAGAAAAATAAGATGACAGCCTTCATCAGAAAAACCATCAAATTAGACATACACATGAGTAAAAGAACTGAGACTTGGGCAGTGGGGTGGGGGGGATGTCAGTCATTCTGGGGACTTACTGTAATAACTCAGCCTTTTCTTGGACATCTAATGCATATGTAAGCAGCTTGTTCTTTAAGCATGTGCCTTTCTTGCCCTCCAGTATTCAGGCTAGGTGGTAATATCCTCTCTTCATCCGGCATGTGCACAGTGTGCTGATTAAACATGCCTGCTTTATAACTACTCTGTGGTTATAGTTTGTTTCCGCATGTCACCAGTACTGACAGGAAAATCAGTGTGCTAAGGTAGCTACAATTCCACAGTTAACTGCCTGGCCCTACCCAAATTAGGATTATTTTGTCCACAGAATACTACATACCACAGATAAAAACACCACACTAGATGTGGAACCATGTAGTGACAGTCCATACAAAATTTTCATGGGCAGAGCACCACCATCCTATTTACTCTGGGAGGAGCCTGATTAGTACAAACAAATATCGAAATTCCACTGTTGCCCAGTGAACTCAAAACCCCTCTAACAGTTCTAAAACAAAACTGTTCCTGGGCAAAGGAGGGAATTCCAGGAACACCTATAGGCTTGACAAAGATCACAGATCTGAAATATAACTGTAGGGTCACGTGCCTGAATTCTGTTGTTTAGAGTCAGAAGAGTTTAATCCATAGAACTGCCTATAGAAGGTTCTGCAAATTATTGCAACAACCATCGGTGCAGCATACCCTGTATTCATAAGCTTACTTTTTTTCTGCTCAGGACTTTCTGTGAGTGAACAAATACTTGCTCACATAACAGATTAAAATTCAATCATCACCGCATGACTCTGCCCACTCATCCAAATAACTCCTGGCTTTTCAGGCAGATATTCAACCACTTAATCTAACATGAGTGGTCTGTATCAGTACCCAAAACTACATTCAGTTTGGCACAAGTATATCTAGTAGCTTAAGCAGACTGGATGCAGAACAGCTTTCTGTGCTTAATGTTGCTTAAATTAGCATCAAGCATACTCACTTTTTCTTTTCCCTTCTTTTTCCTTCTTCTTCTTTTTCTTTTTTAACAATTGCAATTTTCAGAGTTAAACAGAGTTTGGAGGGTTTTTTACCTTCCTAAACTTGAGGATTCAGGTGGATTTGTGAAATTGCATCTTTTGCCTCTTTCTTTTCTGGCTCACATGTGGATTTGTAATGCATTAGAGGAATTCTTTACAAAAATAGTTATTTAGCAAGCATTTTATTCAAGAGAATCAATCATATGCTTTAAAGCCAAACAGTAATTGGGATTCTCTGATTAAACAATAAGCAAAATCCTGAAAAATCATTTACAATTAACATGTTTAAATTAAATGCTTTAATTATGTACTTGGAATGGGCAACAGAAGACTAACAGCTAAGTAAAATTCCCAGGCAACTTCAGAACTTGTGTAAGAGTAGCAACATAAGTTCTACCTCATTAGATACAAGTATTTTTCCCCTTGATAGCATATTTCATACTTAATACAATCAATAGACCAAATTAAAGCAGGGGCACAGAATTATTTCAGGCAATGCTATGCATTTCAATACTGTCCTGACTTCCACGCATTAAGTAGCCCCGACTGAATACATTCTCAGGTGGCAATATTAGGGCTCAGCCACTCCAGAAGCAGAGGCAAAGGTGAGAAGAGCTAACCAAAACCAGAGCAGGGACTAAAAGTTCAAGTGATCGAGTCCTCCACTTCTTCCTTCATTCGGGATGTATTTCCAACAAGGTATTCTTTTGTATAGTTTTGTTTTCAGTACCAATGCTTAGTGTATGTACCCAATACAGCTGTGGAGAGCAGGTGAGGAAAGGATGAGTCTAGACAACTCTTACCTTTTCTCACTGTGGAACCAAGTAGCCTGGAGACAATGGTGAATGACAGAAATGTTCTTCCTAAGGCTCTTTTAAGCTAAGGAATTCTGCTCATGTAACCTTTCAGATGTGCACAATAGACAAACAGTGGCATAATGCATTGGATTGGCTTCTAAAGTTGTGACGCTGGCCTGCCTCATGTCACACTATTGAGTGACCTCTCTGTTGAATTCATATGTGGTATTTTCAAAACCTGAAGCTGAGATCTGAAATTTGAAAACTGCTTTTTACACCTGCTTTCTTCTTGGCTAGAAACCTACTATGACTAATGTCCACAAAATCTTCATCTGAGGTACTGGAAGTTCTGCTCCAAATTTTGCTGCTGAACTGTTTAAAAAGTTTGGGGATACAAATGATTCTCAATAATCGCACCACTTCTTAATTCCACTGTTCTCAGAGTCTTTTTAATCAAACCACACAATGCCTGATCTTTACCATTATTAAAATTTTGCAGGATATGAGGATATGAAAATACCTCTTCTGTGACATAAAGTTTTTCAATAGCAAAAAAAAAAAAAAAAGAAACTTACCAAAAAGACATTTTCTTCAACTTATTATTCAAATTTCTACCAGGGCTTACATAGGAAGCAATTAGTTTTCAATCTCCATTCAGTTTTACAGAATGCCTCCACAGGAGCTTTTAGCACAAAGCTAGGACTCTAGTAAGCACAGTGTGAAGAAGATGAAACACAGCTAATATTATCCTCACAGAGATAGCAGAACAGCAATTCCCACGTGGTTTTGATTAAAAAGCATTATGGTCACAATGTTCAAAAAATTGCTCCTTGGTTTAACATCAGCCTTGGCTGCATGAAAGCAAACTTCCTCATGCAGTCACTTGAAACACAGACAGCAAAATCCAATCCAAAGGGACATAATTACAATGAAAAGGAATAGATACAGTCCTGGAAAACAAAATGAAGAGATTAAAAACTATTTTAATTAAAATATTGCATTAAATGCTATTATTTTTTATCAGAGCTATTCATAGAGCTGCAGTTTAGAAATCTCCTTCCCCCTCCCCTTTTTTTTAATACTTGCTTTAATGTAAATTACCTTTCTGAACATTAGTCAAAATTAGACTGATCTAGCAAAGCCTACTCAAAATTTCAGTTTGTTGCTCTCTTTGACAAGCAGACGTTAAGAAAGCTGAGAAGGGGCCACTTCACTATGAATGAACAATAACATGGTTCATAAGCCATTACTATCAGCAAACAAATGCATTCCCAAAACCCCACTCCCTGAAAACTTTCAAACAGATGGGAGCAGCATGCACTATACCTATCTAAATGCGTTTCAAAAACCCTACAGCCACTTCAGCCATAAAGCAGCTGCTTTGGTGTATCACAAAGGTTTCAAAGCATACTGCTCACACACAGAAAAGTACGAGCCCAGTTCTGGATTTAGCAGAGAAGAATCACTAATATTACTTCAGAAGCGTTTCAGTTATGTGAGTGTCACCATTATAGCATCTTTCTAATTGCAACTACTTCCTTTACTAATTCTCTATAAGCCCATGCTGCTTTCTACCCACATAGCCTGTGGAGTAAATCTGCCTTACCGCCAAACTTCCCAAGGCCATCTTACCAGATGTGAAAGTGTAGGCGTGTAGTATGTTGAGTCTGAAGTCACTGTACATGTCTACACTTTCAATGTCAAAGCTGCAGTCATCTTCAGAAAAACCACTTGCTTCCCATCAGTTTTCCTCTATCTGCCATTTTGGACAACACTCAGTAAGAAACCGCATTTTAATGCTGTTTACATAATAGGCTTAATGATGACTATACAAATTAAATGAAGTTCTTATTCTCTTTGGTTAGACTGTCTCTGATATGATAGCTGGACAGAAAGAAAGATCATAGAGTCATAGAATGGCTTGGGTTGGAAGGAACCTCAAGTATCATCAGGCTCCAACCCCCCTGCCGCATGCAGGGCCATGGACCTCCACATCTAGTACTAGACCAGGCTGCCCAGGGCCCCATCAAACCCAGCCTTGAACACCTCCAGGGATGGGGCATCCACAGCCTCTCTGGGCAAGATAAGGAAGAAGTCTTTCTTATACAGCAAGCAAAGAAAGTGTAGTTGAGACAGTTCACTTTAACTCTTGTTCTCAGTATCTGATTTGGAAGGGACTTACAAGGATCAATTCCTAGCTCCACAGGGAACCACCCAAACCCTGTGTCTGAGAGCAGTATCCAAATGATCCTTGAACTCTGGCAGCTTGAGGCCATGCCCACAGCCCTGTGCAGCTTCTTCTATGTCCACCACTTTCTGGTGAAGAACATTTTCCTGATATCCAACCTTATGACTTTAATGAAGAAAAGGATGTTTCCTAAACTACTCTGAGAAGCATAGTATGAAACATGATCATTTTTGGCAATACACTCAAGAACACAGGGAGAAGTGAAAATACTTTACTTGTCAAGATCCATAAAAATGCATAGCTATTTTCAGACACAAAAACTGGGTTCAATCTCCTTTTGTGGAACAAAAGGGGAAAAACCTAAATCTGTGTGCGTGGAAGAACAGTATTCCCAGAAGAATAAATTCCATTTGTTCTAGCTGGTTAAAATGAATGGAGATATTATTAAAATTAATATAGACATCTTATTCCGCTGATTCCTTCCAATGCTCACGCCTGAATATAATTCTACTAAAAAAAAGGAGAAGATAAAAAATGAACCTTAACCTGTATTCATGTATATTACCATCAGCGCCAGGTTAATGATAACATCCATGCATAGAAATACCAAATGTAAAGACTTCTACGCTGTAGACTCTTCTGGTATCACTTTCTTCCAGTATGTCTTGTTTTCTTTCTTAGTCTCTACCTCCTACACTCTCCTCCTCCCAGTGTATTCTGAGACACTGTGATACAGTGTCAGGCATTTCACCAGTGGAATGAGTGCTGCTGTGGATGGTTGGCTGTGGTATAAAAAAATTCAAACTGAGAGACAACCAGCAAGCTGCTCAAGAAAGCATGTTAATAATCAGTACTTACCAGAATGAAATAGGATAAATGACTTACTGCTAGATGGGAACCTGTTACAACATTTATATATCAAATAACATTTACACAGCTGTGGCTCTTCCCTTTCCCGTATGCCTTGCTGGCCCAGCCAGCTGTGACAGCAGATCGGCAGGACTTCATGTTCCCTGAACATGTATATGGGCTGTGTTGGTGCTGCTGGAGCCTGAACAGCCCCAGGTCCAGGGTCACCATGGGACACTGCCAACAGAGATGGTCCCAAAGGTGGGTATGGTTATGCTTACCCAAGATTTTATAGGCAAAGAGGAATCTCAGTCCACCCCACCCTCCTGGTCGGTCCACAACTACTGCATTTTTGGCATGTGGGACTCCAACTCAGCCATTAAACTGCTATCACCTTTAAAAACCTCCTAAAACATTCCATATTCCTGGGCAGAGCTGTGGGCTGTTACAGTTTGATACAGAGTTGGCTGCTCCCCACTGGCTCCAAGAACAGAGAGAGCAAAGAGATTGATGTCTGTCTACACCAAGGATGCACTGTTACCCAAAAGGCTCACTGACAGGCTTACTTACACAAGTCCTTCAGCAGCTTGTGGTTTTCACTAACAAATAAACACTGTTTCCATTCTTACTTAGAGAAAAGCCAGCTGCCTGGAGAGCCATTGAGGAGATCAAGTATACTGCTGTTGCTTTCAGCCTAACCCCAGCCCATGGCCTAAGCTTGCTTGACTTTTCAAACTGCCAAGCAACTTGCTTATCTGAGCTATGAGGCTGCCATCTCTTGGCCTCACTTTCTGCATCTAACTGTAAGTGACAAGGTTCCTCATGCTTCAGCTGCCAGGTTTTCAACAGTCTTAACCATGTGGATAACATTATTAGTGATTGCTTTGCCCTGGGCAATGTAAATTTAAGAACAGATTTTCTATATATCAGCATGCTGCAATTCATTTCTAAATACAATCACTGCTGACAGAAGAAAACTAAAACAAATCCCACACAAGAATAAGTGGGCACAGCCAGCAATTAAAGCACTATGGTTGCAGGAGACAGAACTTTTTCAAGTGACATCCAGCAGCTCAAGTCAATTCATGGCAACTGCAGTTGCTCCCATTTCCCCTGAAATCCTGGTACTGGTTCTTGCTCTTTCCTTTTCACTGTAGCTCACCTACCAGGAGATAGGTACCACTTTGGTGGTGAACCTCCCCATGCCACCTCATCACAGAGACAGCTGAACACCATCCTCAGCCCTAAGATGCAAATTAAGATTTGGGATGTCAGTCATTATTTCTTGACTGTCCCATCTGCTCCAAATTTCAGACAAATGCTGACCAATTGCTTGGTCACTGAAGAGTGGGTATGGAGAAGAATAACCTCATGGATGACTTCTGCGCTGTGGAATATTCAGCAAACACTCAGTGGGTTCCTTCCACAGTGGGAGAGGCCTGATCCCAGAAATGACAGCAAGCACCTCTGGCTTCATTTCTTCAGACCAGCTCCTCTGACAAGGCTTCTTCTCATGTACAAGGAGCCAGTGCTTTTCATATAAACATTTCTGCAAGACACGTTGGCAGGGGTCACTGGCCTCCGCCTTGGACACAGAAGGTTTTTTTCACCTTCATTGATCACCAGGCCAAAAAGATGGAGGGTCTCCTTCTGGCCAGCTGCATTCTCCAGACAAGATGATGTTTGAAGGCTCCCATCCTCAAGAGGAGAAGAGACAAGCAAAGAGCTTAGAGCTGAGTCTGGCACTTTCCCTGTTCAGATTACTACTGATCTTTAAGACTGGCTTCATCACAGCAAAACAAGCATTTTGTAGGTAAAAGATGAAGGATCAGCCCTACGGTGCTCTTGAGGTACAGTTATCTTCCACCAGTTTCTCCATCAGCTTCCATCCTGTGTACACTCACTCTACAACCCAGGCAAATAGTCCTCATGTTCACAATAGGGATTGCCTATTTCCCACCTGCAGAAGCCTACCTCTGTTGTGTTGTAAAGACATTGGTCCATCCATGAAGCTTATCTGGATTGTTTCTTTCCTGTTTCACAACTTACAAGTACAAATGTCTTGGGAATTGAGAAGTTGTTTGGATTATTCAGTAGTCTCAAGCATAAATTCTCTGTTTGCTATTTCCCCACTGTAATAAAAATTTATTTCGTTTTTTTAATATGAAGCATGCTGCTGAGGAGACAGAATAGTAAATGAGGGAAAAAAACAGAGGACACTCGTGGAAGTTTATCAGCTTTTCTAAATCTTGCTGGCATAGCCAAGAAGCTATCACAGTGACTGCTGCTGTAGTGCATGATGTTGGTTATGTATGGGGCTCCACCATAGAATCATAGAATCATCAAGGTTGGAAAAGACCTCAGAGATTATCCAGTCCAACCATTCACCCATCATCAGTATTTCTCACTAAGCCATGTCCCTCACTGCAACATCTAAACGTTTCTTGAACACCTCCAGCAATGCCACTGTACCACTTCCGTGGGCAGCCCTTTACCACGTCTGACCATCTTCTTGGAGAAGTACTTCCTAATGTCCAATCTGGACTTCCCCTGGCACAACTTGAGGGCATTCCCTCTACTATTACTGCTGGTTACATGGGAGAAGAGGCTGCCTCCCACCTCACCACAACCTCCCTTCAGGTAGTTGTAGAGAGTAATAAGGTCTCCCCCGAGCCTCCTCTTCTCCAGACTGAACAATAGTACTCCTTCAGCCGCCCCTTACAAGGTCGGTGCTCCAGACTCCGCACCAGTTTTGTTGCCCTTCTCTAAACATGCTCCAGGGCCTCAGTGTTTTTCTTGTAGTGAGGGGCCCAAAACTGAACATGATACTGGAGCTGCAGCCTCACCAGAGCAAAGTACAGAGGGCTGGTCACTTCTCCACTCCTGCTGGCAATACCATTTCTGATACAAGCCGGGATGCCATTGGCCTTCTTGGCCACCTGGGCACACCGCTGGCTCACGTTCAGCTGAGCGTCAACCTGCACCCCCAGGTTCATTTTCTCTACACTGTCTTCTAGCCACTCTGCCCCAAGTCTGTGGTGTTGCTGGGGATTTTGGCCCAAGTGCAGGACCAAGCACTTGGTCTTGCTGAACTTCATTCCAATGGCCTCAGCCCACTAACTGAGCCTGTCCAGACTCCTCTGAAGGGCATTCCTCCCCTCAGGCCCTGAAGGCCCTACTAAGGCACATGGAAAGTAAAGATGAGGTGAGTGGTGGTAACCAACATGGCTTCACCAATGGCATGTCATACCTGACACACCTGGTGACCTTTTATGATGGAGTTGCATCAGTGGATAAAGGAAGACCAACTGATGTCATCCACCTGGACTTGTGCAAATCAACTGACACTGTCCCATATGACACCCAGGTTGTCAAATTGGAGAAAAATGGATTTGATGGATGGACCACTTGCTGGATAAGGAATTGTCTGGATGGTCGCAATCAGAGAGTTGTGGTCAATGTCTCAAGGTTCAAATGGAAATCAGTGACAAGTGGTGTTCCTCAGGGATTGCGACTGATGTTAAATTTAACATCTTCGTAAGTGTCACAGAAGTGGGATCAAATGCACCCTTAGCAAGTTTGCAGATGACACCATGCTGAGTGGTGCAGTTTACATGCTAGAGGAAAGAGATGCTATCCAGAGGAACCTGGACATGCTTCAGAGGTGGGTCCTTGCTGATTTCAAGTTCAGCAAGGCCAACTACTAGGTTCTGCGCCTGGGTCAGGGCAATCTCAAGCACAGATACAAGTGAACGGCTTGAGAGCAGCCCTGAGGAGAAGGATTTGAGAGTGTCAGTTGATGAAAGATTAAACATGAGGCAGCAATGTGCATTTGCAGCCCAGAAGGCCAACTATATCCTGGGTTGAATCAAGTGAAGCGTTATTCGACCCCTCTACTCTGCTCTCATGAGACCCCACCTGGAGTGCCTCCCACATAAACAGGCTGAGGGAGCTGGGCTTGTTCAGCTTGGAGAAAAGAAGGCTGCAGGGAGACCTCATTGCAGCCTTTCAGTACCTAAAGGGAGCCTACAAACGGGAGGGGAGTCAACACTTCGAAAGGGTAGATAACAGCAGGACAAGGGAGGGGAGGGGAGATTTAGGTTGGATGTCAAGGGGAAGTTCTTTACAGAGAGAGAGGTGAGGTGCTGGAACAGGCTGCCCAGAGAGTTGTAGTTGCCCCATTCCTGGAGGTGTTCAAGGCCAGATTGGATGGGCCTCTGGGCAGGCTGATCTAGTATTAAATGGGGAGGTTGGTGGCCCTGTCTGTGGCAAGGAGGATTGAAGACTCATGATCCTTGAGGTCCAGAATGGTCCTTGGCCATTCTGTGATTCTGCGATTCTGTGAGTGCAGTTCTGAGGCCCCTAACACAAGGACATTGAGCTGTTGGAGCAGGTCCAAAGGAGTGCCATGAAGATAGTCAGAGGGCTGGAGCACCCCCCTACGAGTACAGGCTGAGAGCTGGGACTCTACAGCCTGGAGAAGGTTAGACTCCTAGGGGACTTTATAGCGACCTTCCAGTACTGGAAGGAGGTCTATGGGAAAGCAGGGGAGGGAGTTTCTATAAGGGCAGGTAGCAGCAGGACAAGGTGAAATGGTTTTAAACTGGAAGTGTGTAGATTTAGACAGACACCAAGAAGATATTCCTTGTTGTGGTGAGACACATTGGAACAGGCTGCCCCATGAGTCGGTGGATATGCCTCCCTGGAAGCATTCAGGTCCAGGCTAGATGGGATTTCAAGCAACCTGATCTAGATAGAGATGTCCCTGCCTATAGCAGAGGGTGTTGAAACTAGATAATCTTAAAGGTCTCTTCCAACTCAAACTATTCTGTGATTCTATGAACTTCTGCCAGCTGTTCGTAGAATGCCTCTGCCTCTTTATCCTGGTTATGCAGTCTACAGCAGATCCCCATTAGGGTGCCCACCTTGTTGGCCCTGCCCTTGATCCTTAGCCATAGTCTCAATCTCATTACTGCCAGCCCCAAGCTCAACAACACCACAGTAGACTTTAACATAGAGAGTCACACCACCACCCCTTCTCAAATGAGGCCATCCCATTTGTGGGCTGTGTTGTCTCAAGACATCAACAAAAAGCTGGAGAAGTTGAACAGATAAGTGGGTAAGCTTGGTGGGAGTTTGCAAACTATAGTTACTGGAGGAAGACTGGACATTGTGTATGCACTTTTCAACTGGCCAGAAATAGGATGTAAGAAAAAAAAAGTTTACATATGATTTGTTCCTTCCCTTCTTGTTTTTGGAAGATGAAAGCAACAGACCCAGCAACACCATGCCATTTAATCTCCCTGGACATCAAAGGAAATGGGAAACAGTTAATTATTTGAGGCAAAATTCCGGTCCACCAAGGATCTCCCAGTCAAGGAGAATGATGATGGTAAGAGAAGAAACTAACATCTGCAACCTTGACAGAACCTAAACTTGCAGTGAGAACCTTGCAGCATATGTGGTCCAAAATGAACTACCAGCCTCTTGCCCATCACCCTGTATAGTGGGGTTTCACCTGGAAATGACTGCAGGTCCACTACTTCTGTGAGATGTGCAAGCCCGCACTCCACATTAACGATCTGTTTTCATCTTTGTGTCCAACAGAGCTTCTGCTACCTTGAAACAGAAGAACAACAGCATGTTTTCCTACACTGCTGAAAGGCTCTGGCGTTATATCCCATGTTTGGCTTTGAAAGGATGGGGCGGTGGTTGAGGTTGGGTGGCTGGAACTGCTATTTCCATACCAGAGTCAAGGCCTGCCACTGGCAGAGAGGTCTATGACAACCTCTCCTTGACAAGAAAAATAGGATTAGGTGTGCATAAGACAGGGCTGCATTTGATTCTGAACTGGAAGAAAACTGGAAGAGGCAGTCACCCCTGTCTATATTATACACCACTAGAACCCACAGCAAAAATAGAAAACCTCCATCCAACTGATAAAGGCTAAGCCACAGTCAAAAGCTATTATAAAATTCATGTTACCATCCATGTCACAAAGTAAAGAGGAAGAAAATCTGCCTGGACTACAGAAGAGAACCTCCACAGCCCGGATGAATAAGGACAATGAGGTAACCTGCTTTTGGCTTCCTTTTTTTTCCCCACAAAAACAGAGCTTATTAAAACTAAAGGAAAATTGCTCTCTGATGGCTATTCCAGCCTGTCAGTTATGTGTTTTGGGAAATGGGGCAAGACCTCTGTCCTGTGTATCTTTGAGATAATGGTGTATTTTAGAAAATCGTTTGATGTATATTTGAAAAGCACTGTGTGTCAGTTATCTCATTACAAGATTCTCAGCATGGAAAAATCCAGGCCATCTGAAACTATCCCAAATTACAAAGAAAGATCTTGGCATTTAGTTGCTGACACAAGAGATAATTCAGATGTATTATTTAATGGTACCCTGTGGCAAACTTACAGCATTATAAACTGCAGAAAGTGTGGAAGATTTTGTCTCTAGGGACCTGTGCTCGTTTTAATGGTGAAAAGCACTGTGGATAGGGCAACACTATGCTGCAGCACACAATGCAAGAAGCATTTTGTTGTAACAGGTTCCACATTTTTTTTTCCTCCTGTTGGTGAAAACATTACATTTAATATTTTGTTTGGTTACTTGGGTTCAGTCACTTATTCCTAAGAAATTCCATCTTTTTTTTTTAATTATTATTTTAAACAATCTCCACAACTTACAGTTCTCTCTTCTAGCAATTCTCAGATATTTTCAGATCCCTTGCAGAGTGCACTCAAGTTGCTGAACTGGAAAAAAGTTTTTTCTCACCCTCTGTTGCCCAGAAAACTTTCCTCTAGCAGAATCCACCAGAATTGGGTAGTCGATAGATGACACCGCAGGACGGGCTGATAGTGGGACTACCATTTTCACAGTAGTGGATTAGCTGTTTTGTTATTCAACCATACTCTAAGAGCTGAAGCTGTAATGCATCTCAGTGAATTTCAGCTTGCTGTTCTTACTGAGCTCTGTGTCTGGATTCTTCCCCCTCTGAAGACGGTATCTGCTAAGCATCCTTGCTTACATTTTTAATAGAGAACACGTGATAGAAAAGAACAGAAATGCAGCACATATGTATGAGTTTATGTTTAGAAGGTTCTATCAAGGAGACCTTAAGCTGACTTTTTTTCAGTGTTTATTACAGACCATTCACCTTAGAACAGCTGAGCTTTTCCTTTTCTTCTGTTTCTGAAAAATATATTTAACATAGGCATTCTCTGATTACCATACATATTTTCATTGCCAATGACACACTAAAAGAACTGCAGAGCCCTTCACAAAAGGCTACTGTTGCCAAATGATAAATGGATTTACAGCTGTCTTGTAGAGTGAACAGAAATGTGACTCCTCTCTGTTAGGAAGTATAAAGAATGGATTGAATTACCACAGAACCCTAGCTCATAGGCTCAAGCAGCGTTCCCATAATACAGTAAGAGGAAGAAGTTTTCTGCTCACTTGGTTTGTAATGTTGGACAAATATGCCATAAGTATCTCTAAGGAGACCAAAAGTGTACTAATTTATGATTTTTTCTTTTTCGTTTTTTTCTTTTTTCTTTTTTTTTTTTTTAAAGAACGTAACTGGAAACTAATGCAGAAATCCTTTTATTTTAAGCCAGAAAATTTTAAAATAAGCTCTTTGGGCTTCTTGCGTACCTCTTTATAGTCTGAAATTAATGACACTAGTAGAAATTAATTTGGAGCTAATAAATGTTGCTTTCATTGCAGATCCTGTTTGTTTGGCTCTATTGTACTTCATTCTCTCTTTCTCAGTTGTGATGGGGAGTAACTCTAGTACTGAGGAGCTCAAAGCTTGCAATAGAAGACAGAACGTATTTAAGTGCAACATGTTCACCCCATGAGAAAAAAAACACTCAACTGTTAATGTATGAATAATAGCTTCATCAAATTGTGCTGATTATTCTATAGGTACAACTCTCCTTCATTGAGAATATGCCACCTTTAATCAAGTGTGCTTTTCATTTACAGCACATTTACAGCCTTCTTCTCCGCTTCAAAATGAGCACTTGGGACAGACTTCTATACTTCTTCATGTCTCTTACAGACCTGCAGCTTACACATACTAACAATCTCAAAGCATGTTTCATTTTCTCTGCTGCTATGGAGCAACATTTATTCTATCAATGAAAAGCCACAGTCTAGGAATACAGCAGATGCTCTCTACAGTTGCTACTGAGACAGCTGGACTGAATGACTAACACAAAACAGAATATGAGTCACCCAATTTTTTTAAGAACATAGGTACAGTAAGTTCTAAGAAAAGTAAGGCCAGATAATGAGTACTATTTCTTCATACCATTTATTTTGCACAGTTGTTTCAGAACCCAATTGGAACAACCATATTTTCTTCAATGGTTTCCATCATTATGCATCTCCAGCTTCGTAAGCTGGTCCTCAAACTTCTGAATGTCTACTTGATGCTTCATTAAGAACTTCCCATTCAAATGAAAAACAGGTATGTCATATTTGTATTTATTATACCATGATGAGTTCTCCGGAAGGGTAATATCCACCTCCTGCAAAATAAACTGTGACAGAAAAGAAACATGTCATTACATACTACAGTGGAAAAGTGGCTTATCTTTGCATCAAGATTCTTTTTCAGAAATGAAAGAAGGTTCACTTTATGCTTCTGGATTTATTCTTCTATATTGCAAAAAATTGCCCATTTTATGGCAACAAAATGTATGCAGCCACAGTCCTTAGCTATGCACCTGCAAAGGACTCACTCCAGTTCAGCACTTTTGATTCCCTGTACAGAACCCGTTTCCTTTGAATATTAGCTACAACAAAGTGTCAAGCAGTACAGTGCAATACCTTTCAAACGCTACTACTAACAACTTCTTCCCAGGGCAAAGAAAAAACTGTCCTTAAATACAGTTGAAACATTTGAAGTCCTATTTACCAAAATATTTCCCAAATGTTATCATCACCTGCCCCATAAAAATTGTATACTCCTGTCAGACAGGAAACAGTATTTACAAGTGCAGTGGTTTTAAAAACTTTTGCAATTAAGTGTATGATGGTTTGGTTTGCCAATACTTACTTGAGCTGCATAGTCTCAAAATGTTTTCTGGATAATGAATTTTATGGAAATCAGTGCTGAAATTGTTTTGAAGAGGTCACCCATGAAAGCATATTGGATGCAAATAAATCCAAGCAATTTTCTTTCTCAAAGAAAGAACCCTCATTTTTTCTCTATGTGAAATGTATACAGTATTGCAATACGTTACCCTTCTCTTATATGGCTCAAGCACTTCTTTTGCTTCATCACAAAGAGGGCAAGGTTTCTAAAGGGGAAAAATGGAGACCATCATAAAGCACAAAGTAAAACACAAATTAGCTGCACTGTAAAGTACAAAACAGGCAGATGTGATCATTACTGCAAACATCATTTCCCTCCGCCATTTCTCTCACGTCTTAAGGCTTTCTAAATTTTTATCCTTGCAGCATGGACAAAAAGAAATTACTCTTGCTTCACCCACAAAAAGCATACATTTGCTGTTATTTTTCTTACAAATTAACATTTTTCAACTGCTATTCCAAAGGTTTAGAAGGTCACTATGGCTTATAAGGCCATAAACACATCCCTTCTTCTGGCTTGCAGCTGCAGGTAAAAGTGCTTCCATCTCCAGTTGGAAACAACTGCCCATAATGCTCTAGTCAGAAGTGGAGCAAGTGAGGGACTCACATGAGTAACTTCTGTTCCACTACAGATCAAGTCACCAGCGTCAGTTCAAATAGCAAGACATAGGCTGACAATGTCTGATAGAAATTAAACATGATACCTCCCAACCTGCACAGCTAGAAGGGCAAAAAACCTCCAGCAGAGTGAACTGGCAAACAGCTCTGACCTGCAGTGGGGTTCAAGAAAACCTCTCCTTTCTGAAAATTCCCTAGACTTCCTGTGTAGCTATCAGCTGACTTCTGCTGAAAATGTATCATGACTGTCAGAGCACCGCTCACGTGAAACAGTGACTCACATGAAGGCATGCTGCTTCAGTATCTGTAGTAGCAGAATTTGGCCTATAACTCACACAACAAAACACACAGACGTTCTTCTGTCATGGAACATCACTTACAGCTGGAAAAGACCTACTCCTTCCCACTTAAAAATCTTTCTATGGCTTCTTTAAATACAGAGCTATTTCTTACTTCCCATATGTTAACTCATCTGGATTAAATACTCTACTTTCAATTCAGATCCATCTAAACTGTTTTTCATGCAGGGACATATCCTTATACTCTGAAAACTTACGCAAGATGCTAAACATCAACAGTTCTGGGTTTTTGCTTGCTGCTTTTGGATAGATCAATATATTAGAGACCTAAAAGTGCATTATCAGTGACCGAAAGAAATGCTCCAGAATCCTGCACATCAGGTCTTCACATCACTCCTTCACACTCAGTTCGAAGAGCCAGCCTCTTTGTAGTGTTATTAGGATGTTCTTAATTTTCCTAGGTTTGTGGTAAACTTTCTAACAGTCACACAAAAGCATTTAAAAAACTAAGGTGATTTTCAGCAAAGAATATATTTTGCTTTCCTGCATGAAAGGCAAGTGTTTGTACTGCATAGTACTAATATGATTGGCACTGGTTTGGAATCAGACAATGAACTAACTCCACTAACAGCTGAATCAGTTTAAATGGTCTACTTATAGTATCATACATTTTTCAGTACTTAGTACAATAGTAGGTCTCTGCCGTGAATTTATCCTATTCTGTAATAGGATATATAATATATATTCTGTGATAGGATAAATAGGGCTGCCTGGTTGAGGCTGTCTTACACAATCCCCCATCTGAAAGGTACCTTACTGCAGAAAGTGGGATTCCTACTGCTGACACAGTTAAAATCCCTTCTCAAAGGGACCTGTGCTGTATTATTAGCTGGATCTGTTTGACAGTACACATGCTGGGAGGGAAAGTTTTATTTCTATAGACAGTGCTCATTTGTGTGGCATGCTCCGCCTGCAGTTTGGTACTTATTTTACACTGAAGCTGAAGGAAGCATGCCTATGTTCCTGCCACCACTTCTTTTGTACTAACATAAGCACTCATACAGCTGCATGGTAAAACTAGACATGAAAATTGATTTGACTTACAGTAACACTATAAAAAAAAAATCATTATTTTTTTTTTAAACCTGGAGCAGTTGTTGTGTGAATGCCTGTGTTGGCATAAACAAAGCCTCTTAGGGGAAAGACCATTTGGCAATGCTACCATCTACTAGTTTAATGTGGTCACAGAAGCCATAGCTCTCTCCTGCCTTTTCTTCCTCTTTTCTTTTCATTCTTAAAAATTGGAAGGAGGGAGAAATGCAATTAATAAGTATAAACTAGAAGCAATCATTAGTTTAAAGCAGTCTGCCTTCTTCTTTGCAACTGACAGTGATACGAGACATGAAAAACATTTTACATTAAAAACACATTCAGCCAGGGCAGACAGTTTAGAGAGCTACTTGACCTCTACACCCAGAAAATTTTATTTCATACAGTATTACTAGTTTAAGATTTTGTGACACAATATCATACAAAGGAGCTTCTTCCCAATTATTAATCCAAAGCCAACCTCATTATTCCCTACCTTATCACATTTGCTTTGTGAATGAATTCATGCTGAATCAGGCAAGGAGAGAAAGAAGCTGTACAGTACTGTCCTTAAGGAATGCATTCCACTAACTAGGAAACAACTGATGAGGACTTTTAAAATCTACTCCTCTGTTACACAGTTTAAACACTCTTTTACAGCTAGGAAGGGAACGAACAAACATTGTTCAGGAAGAGGAAATCATATGAATTTCACCCAAAACCAACAAGTACTGCCATACTGATATCAACATTCTCAGTGCTTTGCATTTAACATTATTCTAACAAAAGCCTCAGAAATTATGTAATGACTAACCACAGTTAACTGCAGCGTGCCATTCCGTCTGAAAGTGAAAAAGACCTCTGCAGATACAGCAGATTCTTAGTAACAATTTGTGGAAGGCAGTAGCTCACGGATGACCATTCTTGCTCATCACACCTGCTTCCTACATGTGGCTAAGAATCCTAACAGCCTATACCCCAAACAAAAGTTTATTTCCATTTTATTCCTGTTAGCTTTACAGAGCCCGTAAAGCAAAAGAAAGGGTGATAGCAGACTTTTCTTTTTCCTCGTATACTATCAGTACTACTCCGATATATTTTCAGTCTCAAATATAGCAGTGAAATTAAATGAGTGCTTCGAAGAGCCTATTTTACTGTTTATGCCTGTCTTGAACAGATTAGGTACGAAAACTCATCTTTGATGTCCATTTCCAGGATGAAACACTAGCAGTTAGAGAACAATTTTCTACTAGAAAATGGACCACAGTGTCACTGAGATTGAATAGTCCTGAAATCTCCATTTGTTGCTTGTAACTACTTGCTTGTGAGAGGAAAGTGCTATAAAGCCAAGAGTAAAAAAACATCCTAAAAGCAAATGACCAAAACTACACAAAAGGTCAGGTCGTTTCATCTAGGATTTGTGTATATTGATGCTTTATTCTGAAAACTACTTTTACCTTGGTGAACAGAGTCAATACTGGCTTATTCGTGCGAGCTGAACAGAGTAGTCTTCCTGGTAGACTGGATGTACTTGCTAGTTGCACTGTTCTGCTTAGAAAACAAAATATCATTGTCCTCCTAAGGCAAAAATAAAACATATGCTTTAATTGTTTTCTGGTATAAGTAACAAAGTTCAATTTAAAGCTTAATGTGGTTCTTCAGTAACAGCTCTAAAATATACAATCAAACCATTTTCCTAGCACTTCTATGTTCACAGATCAACTGCTTTTTAATCAGAAAAACTCTGTGACAGACCAGAAGCAGTTTGAAGTAGCTCAAGAATTGCAGCTCCATTAACAAATACATATTTCCTTGCTGAAATGCCTCTTTTAAATTCTGTATTACAAACACTGACATAAATGTATAACAGTTTCAACTTGGCATACGCTAGTAAGAACTATGTGATATTAACCAAAGGCAAAGTGCTATGCTTTGAACCTCAGTAATCTTGCTGCAGTGCTTGACATACTCAAAATTATTCCATCAAAAGACTAATCTGTACCTAATCAAAATATTAAAATAATGCTTCCTGCAGCAAATAAAACGCTGCAGCTAAGACAATTTAACTTTGTAAAAAGTTAATAGAAGTATAATGAAAGCATGCATATCACCCTGAGTCCTTCCTGCAACAGCAAATTAATTTTTGAATGATGCTGGTATGTTCTTGCTTTCTTTGGGGAAGCTTAAGAAAACTCATAGAAAGTGTTGCTGTTGAAGGGTGGCAAATTGAAGTCATCAAACTACAGGAAAACTAATAACAACAGTGCTTCCTCCCCAGCTTAATCTTAAGGGAATCTCTGAATGACATTCTGGGACTTGGAGGCAAAGAAGAGAAACAAAAGGGAGTCTGCACAGAGAACATCAGCACAGGCAATATTTACTATGAGATTATGCACTGTAGCTATCAAGTCAGTTTACACAAAGTCAAACTGTTCATTTTCCACCCAAGCAGAACTTGCCTATAGTTCTACTGACTGCAGAGGACCACAAACATACCATGAAACAGCACAAGCTTAAACTCAAGTATAAACCAATGGGATAACAGAGAAGAAAAGCAGGACTAAGTTGCAACTGATACTCTTGTTTTAGGATGCGCAGTAAGGAAGAGCCCACTGTATGTGCTGGACTTCCAAGTATTAATATTACATTGCTCTGGTTTATTTTTGGCACAGTGAAGTGTACTATGCCAGCTTGCTCACATGCAAGATAAAAAAGTCAAAAAACAAATAGTTTGCATTCTGGTAAGTTTACTTTTGTTGTCAGCCTAGTAAGGCAAACTTCATTCCTTCAAAACAAGGACAATTGTCCCCATACTATTTTGTGAACTGTAGAATGATTAAAGCCTAGATATACACAGATTTATTCCCCCACTTACACATATGATGTGTGTAGAATGACTCTGGTTCTCTCCTTTATCCCTACTTTTAGACCCCTCCATCCCAATCTGAGCTTGGACGGCACTGACAAAACACCAATTAAACACAAGTGGATATGCTGCTATCAACATAGAGCTTCAGGATCTCACAAGAATAAAGACAAAAGTCCAGCATCTTACTCCCCCATCAATTTCAAATAATCATAAGCAATGCTGTATTTACAGTTCAGGAGCAAATCTTCATTAACCAGTACTATTACTAAAAGAAGAGCCTTGCAGGAGAACACAGACTTTGGCTGGATGTTTTCATAAAAAATCTAAGGACTGTATAATCTTGGTTGCCAAATTATTCACCCCTGGAAAACGACACTAAGCCCATGCTGTAATGCCAGCTGCAGAATGACTCAAAGAACTAATTGGATTTATGAAATGAAACCAGTCACAGCCCAGGCTCCAGACGTGCTCTGCTCCTCCAGCACAAAGCAGCCTGAGACACCTTGCCCACAGGGAGGGTGAGATAGTGTCAGACAGTGTCATGTTTCCACACTACAAAAGATGCAGTTTGACTTCCTATGTTTGAGAAACCTACAGTTGCTGAACAGCATCTGTATGTGGGCAGTGGCCAGAACAGCTGCATTCAAGATGCAATAAAGCAAGGCGCTAGCAAAGAGCAACTGAGCTTTACCGAAGTGTAACCATGGTTCTGCTCTGGCAGAAATCTGCACATAAATCAGGGAGGGGTTAATAATCTTCCTTCAAGCAAAAAGATTAAGGTTTTGGATAAAACACCAGAGCTGTGGTGGTGCAGGAACCCAGGAAGTTTCTGCTGTTGTGTAGGGTTCAGCACAGCTGCTACTGATCAGAAGATAGTGAAAGGGAATATCTAACTGCTCACCAGGAAAATCTACTGTAGCTGCACAATTCACCTAAGCAGCATTCAGAGGACCATGTGCTCAGCACACGCACACCAACACCACAGCAACACGGGAGGAGCATGCTCCCGGTGCCAGCCCACACGGAGCTGAGCACAGCTCCTGAGAGGCAGAGACCAGCTTCACAGGTCACTTCCAGCCAGTTTCACCGCTGACAAAAAGCCAGGGAAGTGCCACACAGTGTTCACACCCTGTTCATATCTGTGTTGTACTTGTCTTCTGTCATGAAAAAATCAAACTGCTAAAGCAAATATAAAATCATTCAACATGATTACTCCACGCTTTTCACTCCCCTGCCTCCAAGCTATTATAAAGACCTGTTTGAGAGACAGAATCAACCCATAAATGTAAAAAGAAAGGATGCTTGCAAACTTAAAAACCCTGCCTTTCTTATACTACAGTAGTACACAATAATTTAACTGATGATACTTCTGAGTTCAAACTTGGCCCATGCATGGTGTATTTTGCAACGCCAAATTGAATTAATTTCCTATCCATATTTTGGGATGCTGGAAAAATAAGATGTGAGACTAGAACTAGCCATTATTTGGACAAGACAATTAGCTGTAAAAACTTTAGCCTAGCATCAGTCATTGAAAGAGAAGTACGGCTGACTTTCTCCCTAACTCTGTACTTCAATGACACTATATATTCTGAGCCTCACTCCAAATCACTGACAGATTCTTGCATTGTGTTCCTGGTTGTTTTATACACAAAATTACCTATGTATCTGGATAAAATTATGCACTGCATACTGTTTTCTTTCTATGAATGTGTATGTAGACCTGAAAACGAAATTACTATGACCAGGCAGGCATTTGTCTGTATACACTGCACAATGATGCACTATTTCATTCTGGAACCTTAGCATGTGTTTGATCAGTCATGACTGCTTGGACCAATCAAACCTTTTTCTGTATGGTAATATATCAGCACCAAGAAAACTACTAAATTTGCCTAAAATGGATCCCAGTCCTAAATACTTCCTAGCTGTTTTTCTTAAAGAAAGTCTGTTAATTTCTGTTCTGCTGACTTGACTCCCCATTAATTCCTCACTCTAGTGTGACAAAGAAATAGGAAAGAGAAACAGATGTCAGGTGAAATCCCCAGTGACTGGAAAAAAAAGAAACACCACTCCCATTTTTGAGAAAAGGTGAAATGAAGATCTGGGAAACAGCAGCTTGCATTTTTTCTTTGGGATGATGACAGAACAGATCCTCCTGGGAGATATATTAAGGCAGATGGAAGATAGGGATCTCAGACAACCACTATGACTTCACAAAGGGAGACAACGTCCCATCAATCTGGTGGCCTTCTACAATGGAATGATGGCTTCAGCAGAAATTTAGATTAGATCTTAGGAGGAAATTCTTTCCTCAGAGGGCGGTGAGGCCCTGGCACAGCTGCCCAGAGAAGCTGTGGTGCCCCATCCCTGGAGGCACCGAAGGCCTGGCTGGATGGGGCCCTGGGCAGCTGAGCTGGGATGGGCAGCCCTGCCCACGGCACGGGTTGGGGCTGGGTGGGCACTGAGGTCCCTCCAAACCAAACCATTCTGTGATGCAGATGCAGACTGAAGGCCCAAGTCAGCGGAGGCTTACCATATTTTTTCTATGCCTCCTGATTCAAATGCTGGTATGGTAAGCCAGGAAAAGAGAACTACTGGCAGTGGGTTTCGGTTTGCTAATGATCAGGATGACGCGGCACGACAAAACAAGGTGACACCGCAAGGCAGCAAGCACCGCACGAGATGGGCCAGGCGGCCCCGTGCCGACCGCCTCCATTTGCAAACCTTTCCCGGGCGCAACACGTTTTCCCACTACCGCCCGCCACCAGGAAGCCCCGCTCCCCCCGAGCCTTCCCAAATCTGTCTACGGACTGAAAGAGAAAGGCGTCCAGCGAGCTAACTACCGCGGCCTGCCCCGCTCACAGCCTGCGCTGCGGGCAACACAGCAGCCGCACGCAGGGCTGCCCCGCAACACCAAGCCTCCCGCCGCCCTCCCTCAGCCCCCGTCGCGCTCACCCCGTGCGGGCCGGGGCTGCGGACTCCCACCTTGCAGAAGCCGGGGGACGGCCCAGCTCCGCGCTGCGCCCGGGGAGGACGCGCGGCCTCGGCGTGCGCGGCTCCCCTCCGCCGCCCTCTGCTGGCGGCCCCGCGGGAAGGTACGTTTCCTCTGAAGGTGAACTCGGTCTGAGCGAATAAAGAGCACTGGGCCTAGCCTCCCTTTTTCCTGATGGTAAATTGAATGTTAGGGAAAACGTCCAGTTCCCTGTGACTCAAACAGAAGCCATGTAGATAAAATAGAATGTTAATAATGTGATATGTTGCTTTTTTTTTTTTTTTTTTAATCTTTGAATATTGAATGTAGGCATTGACTATACTCATAATTGAGTGGAAAACGAGGAAAAAGAGTCAAATACAGAGATTCTTCCTAAAAACAGTACTCCTCTCTATTAACATGTAGCACTTGAAGCACTCTATTAACTTGAAGCACTACATGGTACGTTTGCTAGCCACACTGGTGGATGGTATGAAGCTGGGGTGTTTTGGAATGTATGAATAAATCCAAATGAGATTGGAAATGAGCTCAAAATAACACAGAGTTGCAGTAAGAGTAGAAAAGTTGCTGATCTAAGGAAGATATCAATCTTACAGTCCCACAAGGAAGGATCTTTCTCTGCTGAGATTAATTGTTGCATTCTCGTCTGAAATTATGAGCCATTTTGATTTTGTCCTTTCCATTTTTTCTGGATTTTTTTCCATGTAATTTTCCAGATTATATGGCTTAAAGAGAGGGCTTCGGGATCTTTTGAAATTCATCTGTGTATAGAAATTTGCAGTTTTAGTTCTCAAGTGTGTTGATTTTCCTTTCTCCAGAAAAGTGTTATAAATAAAAAGCAGCAAGTGTTTGCTGCTGGGAAACAAGGACTGTGGGCTCATGTTCTTTCTGTTGCTGTATTTCTTTCCGTGCCTTGCTTCTGCTTTTGTAGTTATTCCAGGGAGTGGGAGACAAATTTTCTGCAGGTACAATCTGAAGTTTCCCCTGTATGCCTGTACACTGTGAGGCATATCACTCTGCAACGGGAAGGCTGCCAGGAGAGTTGCCTTACCCGGCCACCGTGACATACCTAATTAATGAGCAGAGTAAACAAATGTGCCTGCTGAGGATTAATCAGCTCCCAGTGACTCGTTTTCAGACACTATCTTAATCCCTTCAGTTGAACAGGAGTATAATGCTGGCAGCTGTTCATTTTTGTGCCGGGATCAGAAAACCCAGTGTCAGCTTTGGGTGTTCTGCTTTGCTATAAGACAGGCTTTTCGAGTTTGCCACAAAGCTCTCCCTTGGCTCTTCCCAACTAGTCCTGCCTTTGTCTGCGCCCAGCTCATGTCTCATGGAGCAGTACTGTGCCTTCAGTGCTTATTTAGGAAACCTTAAGTCATGGATGGAGTGGAAAGGGCTGGACTTTTTAATACTGGGAAGGGATAGAAGGAAGACTCTTTGGGTAGAGGATACTTTTGGCAGAACCTAGTAGAAAAGCAGGGGTAAATAAAGAGGAAAATGTGTTCCTGGTTTCACAGGTATCAGACTGATTTTATCCTTCTCACTCCAAAAAGGAGGTTAGCCTACTTTGGGGTCTGTGTACAGGATTTAAGAACCTGAAGGAGGTGGAATCACAGTCCCCTGACTGATTAGTTTATTCAAACAGAATTGCTGCTGAAGCGAATTAGTTCTCCAATGAGGTCCTTTCACGACCTATGGAGCTTGTCATATTTCCCAAATCAGTTATTACATCACTAACTGACCTTGCTGAGGTGAATGTTCGGAACAGCATTCATTTGATTCTATGCGCTGTTTTCAAGACAAAAATGTTTTTCAACAGCTTTCAGTCTTGCACTGCTTCTTGTATTAATTTCTTCTGTGTTTAGGCATATCTGGCGAGGGCTGGTTTCAAACTTAATCTGGGCTATTCTTATTCTGGGATAAAGGTATGAAAAAAGAAAAAAGAAAAAAGGTCAATTCCCTATACTACATCTTGTGTAAAGAGATACTAAGATTAGGGTGCTGTGTTTGACCGGTTTTGCTTTGGCAGATTTCTGCTACATTCTTGTGGGTAGCTCAGTACAAAGTGACTTTTGATTTTAATATGTTGCTTATGTGATAAATCCTCCTTTATGTTTGTAGCTATTTGAGCAGCAAAATATTACAGATGAGGAAAGATTTAACACCACAGAATGTGAGTCACTACTGCTCTGCTTAGGAATATGATGTGTTGCTGTGCAGCTTACTATGAAGTATGTTCTGAGACCTCGAAGTAGTGGAACCTCATCCTGTTTTTCATTCTAGAGCATAAAATGTCTTTAGACCTTAAGGGCAGCCGTGACTCAATGGTTAAATATGCTGCGCCAGTGTCCTGCTATGGTGGACAAAGCTCTTCTGACTTATGTATTTGTTTGATCATTTACTGAATCTCTTTAAAAATGTCTGGAATTATTTTCATGATTTCTGTCTAAAAAGAACTCATATTGTAATGGATTGCTATACCTATGGCCTTCAATTAGGTATGTGTCCAGATTTCTATATTTATTTCTCAAGTATTTTGATTTTATCTTTGCTACTCCATATGTTTGACATATATCACAATATGCTTTTCATCACCTTTGCATGTTTTGTCTGTATTTGCATAATTCCTCTCATCAAACAAAGTAGTTAACAAGTGTAGTGTTTGTGGAGGGGATTTAGGAATTACTTTGACTTCAAAGTTTATCTTACATATAAATCTTGGGCCATTTTTGCTTTGCAAGTAGTGTACAATGAGCACTCAATCATCAAACCTGAATATCATCAAAGATTAAAAGTAAAAACAATAGCAGCTAAAACATAGGTTTTTTTATATGGAAAACTCCAGCCATAAACATTTTTAAGGCTGAGGCACACTCTGTTGAAACTTATGCCATTGTGGAAAAGAAAGAATATAATTTTTCCTTCTCTGTGATCCTCTACACCTCTCTCTACAAGGTTTCTAGTACTTTAGATGCTGTTGTCCAAGTTTTCCCAAAGCTTTCTCCTGAAAATGGCAACTCTTGTGCTTGCATGGCACTCTGGGACTGTGTCAGCCCTGCTTGCCACAGCATAGGCAAGGCACTGACACCTGCTAGCACTGTACTCCTTACAGGTCATGGAAAATCTCTGTCTGTTTTGCTCTCTTATTTGGGAGGACATTGTTATCTTTGTGATGCCATGCTCAGATCTGTGAGACACCTACCCCGGTTTAAACTCTGAAGGCTTGACAGATTCAAATATTACAAAAAGTAACAGACTGAAAGACTGAAAGAACAACCATATTGTCACAGATTGATTAACTTAAAATGAAGATTAGAAGAACATCAAGAAAATATTTGGTTGTAAGATTAGAGCAAATTCTTGCAATAAGGTATAACTGCAAGAAATGACACATATCTTAGCATCAGGCAAAGTAGCTTGAGAAATATATTCAAAAAACATAATGTGGCTTAATGTGGCATAAGTATGAAAATCAGTTATAGAAAGTTTTAATTTGCTTTAATGACCTATGTAAGGGAAGGTTAGAGGTCTACTTGCATATGAGCTTCCACTACCTGCTAATCCAGTAATCATCTGAACATTGAGTATAGTGACAGATAAATAAATTTTGCCTATTAGTGGTTGGGACAGAACTTAGAATTTATCTTCACATCTAATAATCCCTATTGGAGCAGTGCTGTGATGACTGCTGTGAGTTTACTGAGCATCACCAGGACACCTGTTTACAGACCATGCCACAGCCCATTGGAAATCAATGTGACTCTTAATCCTTTTCACAGAGCTTTGGGTCAGCCATTCATTTGCTTATAGTACTGCAAAAAAATGCAGCTTTCGTTTGGAATGCTAAGAAGTTTCCAACATGTTTGTTTTTGACAAGTTTTTTCCTTCGCTTCACATTTCCTTCACTCAAATATCAGTGGGTAGTATTTATAAGAAGTTTTTTTATGAAATCTAGGATATGCACTAGCTTTGTCTTCAATTAATTGTGAGGCTGCTGTGATAAATGGATGTTGTAAATGTCACATTGTTCTCATCTCCAAGATTACACAGCTGGTAAGTGGGGAGTGAAATAATATTTGTAATTTTGGCCCACATGTCCACAGCAAATTATGTAATGGTCTCAGCAGTCATTTTTCTAACTATAACTCCACACTATTTCCTTGACTACACATAAATGACATCTGAACAAGTAGCAGTGGCATTAAGTGAACATTTGGCTTTTCTCTTATACATTCCTCTCTTTTTCCTTAAAAATGTCTTCCCATGTTTTCTGTGTATTGATCTGCTAAAGACAAAGAGCTTCTCCTTGTATTATATTACAACACTTCACTTTCATAAATGAATAAATATTTTTGGTTTAAAATAAAATGAGAATAAAAGGCTAAATGAGGCTCTGGAATCCCTCTTCCAGATGTCACATGAACAAGAAAAGGCAGTTTATTTCTCAGCCTAGTGATGCACTTTGAAATGATTTATTAACTGATGATGTACTGTTATAAAATATGATGCACTTATTTACTGTCTCATGATAGAAGACCTTAAAGGAAATGTATTTTTTCCCAATACCACATCATCGTTATCATCTCTTTTTCCAGTTCACACAAAATTTTGTCAACATTGTGTGAAGGCTGGTTATTGCTGCTATTTCCAATCCATAGCTTCAAAATCAAGCACAAGGAAATCATGTCCCCGTCTTAAATGTTGTAAAACATTAAAATTCTCTCCTATTTTTAATGTAAACTGAGTTTAAAAGTAAATCAATGTAGTTACAGGTGAAATTATAGTTATTTTAATGTTGATTATAAATGATACATGCTATAAAGTGCTTCTATTCACCTCATTATTTTTTTCTTCTCCTGAGATATTTTACTTCTCAGTATACTCTTTCTTTCTTTGCCACGTGGTAACTATCCCTCTACTGGCATAATCTATACTGTAACCCGTTATCTCTGATGCCATGGATTTTTTGGATAAGCATTTTGTGTCATATAATGACTGCAGTAACACTGTGTTTTGTGTTAATTTGAAAACAATTTAGCACTAGTAAGGCTCACCACTTATCTGATATGTGCTTTGTTTTAATCATTGCATAATCCCAATTAGCTTCTCACTGTGTAATAAAAGCTACATATACAAGCTGTGGTACTAAGGAGTCATGCAGCTGTCAGAGAAGCCTTAGAATCTTGCTCCTTAGGAGGGAATGGAAGCACTTTTCATTTTCCTCTTTTTGAGGCTGAACAAGCTTGCAACCATCTCCTTCCTGTGCCTTCCACTGTTTGATGTCTGGATGCATCACTCAGCTCTATCTGTGCTGCTGAGATATGGCTCATGACATGCCAGCCCTGCATGCTGCTTCCCTCCATGCAAAGCTATCAGGTCACAGCCATACTATTGACTACATGCGGGCCTCATTAACACCTTAATTGTGGTCTTTGTTTTCATGTGAAGGAGTGGTAATAAAACTTTTTTAATCATGGTGATTCAACTGCAGAAGAGATTTCCATAACTGGGTATGTTTTTTTACTTATGCAAAAAAGTTTTCCTTTCAGTAGGAAGGAAATTTAAATTTAATTTGAAGATAAAGACGGAAAAGATTTGTCTTCAAATCCATGCGCAACTTGTCTTCTCAGTAGAAGTATTTGAAGGGATAGAAATGGTTAAACATTGGGTGTACTATTTGCTTCTTAAGTTATTTCCTAAAATGATGGCTTCATCATTGTTTGCTAAACCCTTCACCTGGTGAACAACCGGGTGGCTTGAAACATATGCAGTTTGCTAAACCCTTCACCTGGGCCTTCCTTTGTAAAATTTGTGATTTCCACTCCACCTGCCATAGTTTGCCAAGGCTGCAGTGATCCATGATCCTCACTGCAAACATCTAGGGGACCAATAATGCACTGTTCAAGCAGAGGAGACTAGAAAGGAGGAATTTGTCTTCTAGGTCAATGGATGTATCTGTCTTTGGGGCTATCTGCACAGCAATTGTTTCTGTGCTCTGAATTGCCCAGACAATCATTAAACACATCATATGGTTCTTGTGGAGTCTTTTGTAGCAGAATTTCCATGAGTTCACCCTGTGCTTCTTTCTTCCATGACTTTGGCAACAGCTGTATGGATAGACTTATTTGTGTTTAAAGAATTTGAACTGCCAAGATGAAAAGGCCAATATTTTTTCACCTTTCAATGTAATGTGACCTAGCTGAACATGGTGTTACTGTGATTTCTTCACAGATGAGGGTCTCTGATTCTCTATATAAAACTAGCTATCAAATATGTGTTGCATTGTACAATCTTTATTAGCTAGACAACTAATGAACTTGAATGATAGCAGCAAAATTCAGTTCTGCTATACTGCAAGGACCACTGAATGGATCTGCTGTCAAACTGGACTCAAAGCTAATCGTGGTTTCCCAAAATACTGCGCAGCACTGCCTCTGGTACTGCAAACAGACACATGATGGGCTAATTTGCTGCTTTGGGTGTTGCTGTAATTATGATCACATTGCAGACAATGTGTATGACATCAGTGGTGGCGATACTTCATTATTGTTACTGTCATGAAGCTTTTCATCATGTTTTGCAAACAGACCTAGGATTTTAATAAAATAATTGGAAATGACAATGGTTCTATTTCAGCAGCATTTCCCAATTAAAGCAGTTGTATGATAATGCGTAGATGTTATCAGATATGTTTGTTTGTTTTCTTCTCCATAATCTACTCAGATATATCAACCCTATAGCCTTTCTTTATGAGTTGATTCCACAGTATTTCTTTGACTCCATTTGATATTTTCTTTGAGCAATTAGGTGCAAGTGGAGACTCTAAAACTTGAAAGCAGAGCACACATGTACACAAACTAGACATCTTATCCTTTCTATCCAAAAGTAAGTATTTCCACCCACACCCCTACTCCCCTTGTAATGTAGCTGTTAGTTCTGCGGAAGTAAAACAGAACATTAATCTCCCTCTTGGTTTTCCACTTACCTTTTCTTCCTCTCTCTCTTGTGGGAGACCATTGCAATGATTATAACAGGCTTGCAACTGGGTGAACTCTTCAACTCAGGCTTCACCACTGGTGGTCACTTCGCTGACCTGTCTCTGTTTGGTTGTACAGCATCTGTGGTCCGTGATCTTTCCTAATTATCTTGCCTAATTATTGACTGGGATCACAGCTCATTATTTGTGTTGCTACAAAAGCCTGTCTTCATCCCCAAGAAAAGTAACGATGTCTTACCTCCTTTGTATCTCTTCTCAGTGTAAATCTCTTCTTACTTCAGTGTAAATAAAATCTTATCCTTTTTCTGTCATCATATAATCTCTCTGGTTTCATTCAACCCATGATTCTTGTTTCTCTGCCAAATCAAATACAAATTAATTCTCCTTATTTATACAGCCATTAAACTTCAGCTGACACATCTGATTTTTAATCTAGTGTAACATTTTGATATGTATTCTGGCATTCACTTTCCTGTGATCATGGCCTCCTTGATCATACTGATTGGACAATTTTCTCTGACTGCACTGACCTTCTTGATGTTCATGAGGATATCTCATGTGACAAGAAATCAACAATCATTGTTAGTTACTAAAATTTTAAAAATAAATGTTAATCATGAATTTGAAGAAAATTGTCCATGTTGCAATGAAGAATACCTGTATTCCAAAGAGAGATCACACATTTCCAATGATGATTTCTCAGAAGTAGTGAGAAAAGAGTCAGAAAATCAGACCCTCTTAAAACTATGTCATACTGGATATAATTAGGAGTTGTTTGTGGTTTTTTTTGTTGTTGTTGTTAGTCCTCTTATTGTTTTCACTTTACTTGCTATAAGGAGATAACTATCTGGTAAGGATCATCACGTAAGATATTTAAAATTTGAAATTATGAGTCTAAAGGCTGAAAAAGCTTGCCATTATAAGGCCAAATAATAAAGTTACTGAATATTATACTGTAAGTACTAAGAAAATTTAATAGAAAATCTATATTCCATCCTTTTTTAGTGACATCTTGAACCTGATTGCCAGTACAGTTATCACTCCAGTTCTGTGACTTTATATTTTTGCAGTTAAACTTGTACTAGTATGAGGGCTTCTTTGAAAGTAATGGTACCTGTTTGATTATTTTGGCTCAAGACATCAGAGATTATAATTCCTTTAACAAGGTGTCTGCAAATTTCCTTAAAAAACAAATGAGTCAGTAATTTGTGTTGATCAAAGGGAGCTGCTCCCTGCCAAGACCACTTCATTTTAAACATTTTTAAAACTGATTCAAATCCAGACCAATTCGTCTTGACGAAAAGCACTCAAAAGAATAGAAAGAAAAAGTAAAACAGCTTAAGTTTATGTAGTTCACAGATGCAGAAAGACAAGACAAGACTGTCAGAAGGCATTTGAGGCTGAAGGATGAGACAAATATTAAATTAAGGAGAAGTCTGTATGTGTCGTCCCAATGAGTACAGTGCCATGGTCTTGGGAGATCTTCCCCAGAATATTGAGAGGCTGCCTGAACATGATACAAAGTAGTTACCATGGATTAATGTGTGTGATCAGAATTTTGTATGGTGATGAATGAAAAGAAGAAAAGAGCAGCCTGGAAATTGCCCGGGTCCCTCTTTATATTGTACGCCACTCCTCTGTTGCTTCACTTATTCTGACTTTTGCTTTGACTTTTAAATGGTTTTAATTGCAATAATAGCACAACTCATTCCTCAAGGATTTTTTTCTTTTTCCTAAATGCATTTCTTATTATGATTTACAGCATTTTCTCTTGTGCCTGCAATAAGAAGCAGAAAAATGCTGGTTATTTGATGGTGAGAAGAGCGGCACCTTGTGGCATCTTGCTTGACTTTTTTTGCTTGTCTATTTCAAGTCCCACAGTAATACCTGGTACATGCTTTTTATTATTAAATACACATTAAAATATCTCATGAAATTGGATTTCCTTTTAGCAACTTGGATTCTCTGTGTATGAGATAGAGTGCATTCGAGGGAAAGAATATGACTCTAACTTAGAAAAGTTATTTAAAAGCATTATGTTTCACAAACTGATGTGAAACACAACAAAGGATGCAGTTGTTTATGCACTTGCTCTACTGCCTTGCTTATTCTGTGTAAGCCAGTCCTAAAATCATTATAGCTTCTTTCACAGCTGATACAATGACATGATAGTCTTAGTAATCACTCAAGAGACTGGTACTCTACTTGTGTAGAAATGGAAACATTGTCATGAATAGCTACACATTTTTCAGTGCTTAAGGGGGTTCAAACAACAGAAGTGGTGAGTTTTGTTCCAGAAACCAATAAAAACCTATAAATCCAGGTATTAATCACGCAATATGAACAATAAGACATACTTCTTCATCAGTAAAGTATACCTAAACCACGCAGAGAAGTCTTAGGGATGATGTCTGGATTAAGTTTGAATGCAATTTTGTTTATATGGATGGAAGTAGGGATTAATAAGGGTATATTGCTCAAAACCAGAATAGCCTCTGAAACACTTATTAGTATCTAACAGTTGTATTTACATATTGGGGATGCTGTAGGTGGTTTTTTTCATATGTCACTTCCCTTAAGCACCTGGTAATTATTTCTGAGCAGTACCCCTATCAGGTTGCAGTACCAGAAAGAGAACATGCGTTCTTTGTTCCCAAACCACACAGAACAGTGTATCCAGCCTTGCTCTGCATTTCTGAGAGGGTGATGGCAGAAATGTTTCACCTGTGCATTTGGACATCGCTTCAGGATGAGCTGCTTGGGTGCATCGAGTACGGGCTGTTTCTGCCCAGGGCCAAAGCCAGCCCTTGAGGCACGAGGAACTCCAGCAGGAACTGCTGGTCTGTGCCGTTGGTCTGAAGCCCCCAGAAGCACTGGTCATCCAAATGGACTTGGAGGTTTGGAATTCTGAGCTCCAAGGCCAGTGCAGGAGCTCTGCAGTGCCGTCATGCATGAAAATGTGTCCATGTTAGGTCACGGCATCTCCCAAACAGCAGTGACCAGAGCTAGCTCACACGCAGCCAACCTCACAACCGCTCCTACAGATGGCACATCAAAGAACTTAATGAAGAAGCGATGAACATACGCAAAGTGAGCAAGAAATACAGGCCTCTTCCTCAAGGGTCTGAACTCCAGTCGCTGTGCGAATAGCAGTCGAATAAGCTGAGGCATTTCAACTGGGATGATGGGAACAGAGCGTGCTTACAGTGGCACCATTCCTACCACAGCGATTAAGTCTCTGCATTTCCCAAGGAAAATACTATGCAGGTCTCATTATTAATGTAACAGTACTGAGCTCATAAAACTGATTTGGAAGAGTATGTGCTTCTGCCCTTTTTCACTTCCACAGGTGTATTACTTTGTGAAATGTCTACTGATTGGGAACAAAGGAAAACTAGTTGAATTACGAACAATGTGCTCATACAGATCACTGTAACAAGAAATCCAACTCAATAGTACAATTAATCCACGTCTTTTGAAACCTTTCAGAAAAAGTATTTCTTAAATGCTGATGAGGACTCTATTTCTGGATCAACCAACACTTTTTCGGCTCTTCCCTTCCTGCCCTCTTCCACTTCAGTGGACCGAAGAGGCTCTCACGTATTTGTGTTCATGCCTAACATCCTATGTGACCACGTACGTTCTTCAGCTCCTTTCAGAGAAAGGAAAACAAAACCTCTCTTCATCAGGACATACATTTTTAAGGAAAACACAGCCCTGATGAAATACCCAAGAAAAATAAACCACAGTAACCACCACTTGAATTGAGCACAACCAAAGCAAATAATTGAAAAGCTCTCTTTCCCGTGAAGTTACACTAAAAACCGCCAAAGCTTTGCTGCTTGTGAGACAAAAGCCAGTAAAGGAGGACATGAAATGAACCTCAAAAATGTACATAACTTGACACGGTTAATACCAAATCAAATAAAAAGAAGAAAAGGAGAAAAAACAAAAGCCACACCAAGGCTCCCAAACCAGTCCTTTGTAGAAAGCAGCATTTTTTCTAATAATATTTCTGAAGTGTCAAGATTGAGGTCCACGTAAAGTTAGGTCAGATCTCTTTGCTCACAGATCATACGAAAATGTGACACTCTCAGTGCCAGGGTCACATTCTCTGCTCAGACAATACTTTCAACATGAGCCCGATGAGAAAAAAACACTCTTGACTCCTTTAGTCCTTCATCCCTTTTCATATCAACTGCATCAGTCAATATGATAAAAACATATAAGGGAAGCAACTGCTTAATTTTGCTGCTCAGTGAACCACTCAGGTTTTCCTAATACTTCACCTTCATCTACCAATTACAAGGTAATTACTTCCAATTTCCTACTGTTGGGGTATTTTCTGTGTTCTTCTCCACATCACCCAGAAATCTCATCTCCCAGAGTAGCACAGTCACCAGCAAATCTCACAAATGCACAGACTCTGCTGTATGCTGTTGTAGTTATCAAAGAGCTATGCATTCAGACACAGAACGCCATCAACCCCAAAGAAGCCTGCAAGAAGGAAAGCTGATTGCTAGAGCAATCAAGGAGAAGTATTTTCAGGTATGATTCTTATAAAAAGCGAGATTTGCTAAAAGGCCAGAGGAGGTACACTCCAGAGCATGGGCCACATAAGCTGTCAAACCATGACAGCACTTTCATTGACATAAGGAACAACAAATATTATGAAATGGTTAATTATGAAGAAAAGAAAAAAATGAAAACCAGCAAAATATTTCAAGCATTTCCCTAGTATACCACGCTTTTTCCACAGTGGAGAGTGTCATCATGTCAATCTGAGCCTTGCTGGCTTGGAAGAGGAGGCCCTGGTCTGGCTGCTGTGGCTCTCTCTACAACATGGAGATATTTGTGCACCAATGGACTGACACTGATGAGTGCCAGCACAGTGGGCTGGCCCACCACCTCTTAGGCCTGCTAGAGTCCTACACTGCTATGTGCAGGGTCGCCAACCACCAGAGCAGGCTGCCCAGAGCCACATCCAGCCTGGCCTTGAATGCCTCCAGGGATGGGGCATCCACAGCCTCCTTGGGCAACCTGTTCCAGTGTGTCACCACCCTCTGGGTGAAAAACTTCCTCCTAATATCTAACCTAAACTTCTCCTGTCTCAGTTTAAAACCATTCCCCCTTGTCCTATCACTATCCACCCTTGAGAACAGCTGTTCCCCCTCCTGTTTATAAGCTCCTTTCAAGCACTGGAAGGCCACAATGAGGTCTCCCTGGAGCCTTCTCTTCTCCAAGCTAACCAATCCCATACCCTCAACCTTTCTTCATGGGAGAGGTGCTCCAGCCCTCTGATCATCTCAGTGCCCTCCTCTGACCCACTCCAAGAGCTCTACATCCTTCCTGTATTGGGGGCTCCAGGCCTGGACGCAGTGCTGCAGATGGGGCCTCACAAAAGCTGAGGGGAACAATCACCTCCCTCTCCCTGCTGACCTCCCCTCTTTTAATGCAGCCCAGAACACAGTTGGCCTTCTGGGCTGCAAGCACACACTGTTGGCTCATGTCCAGCTTCTCATCCACCAGGACCCCCTTCTCCGCAGTGCTGCTCTCAAGGAGATCTTCCCCCAGGTTGTTGATGAAGATGTTGAAGAGCACTGATCCCAAGGCCGACTCCTGAGAGACACTGCTTGTGATCAGCCTCCACCCTGACACAGAACCATGGATCACAATGCTTTGGCTGTGTCCAGCCACCCAATTCCTAATCCACTGAACGGTCCATCCTTCAAATCCATACCTCTCCAATTTAGAGAGAAGGACGTGGTGAATCAGTAACAGTGTTTAAGTTTCATTAAAAAGTAAGTATCCTGCAGTACTGAAGATCACAGGATTATAGAATCAAAGACTGGTTTGTGTTGGAGGATTCTTAAAGCCTACTCAGTTCCAACCTGTGCCATGGGCAGGGCTGCCCCCCACCAGCTCAGCTGCCCAGGGCCCCATCCAACCTGGCTTTGAGCGCCATCAGGGAAGGGGCACCACAGCTTCTCTGGGCAGCTGTGCCAGGGCCTCACTGCCCTCTGAGTAAAGGATTTATTCCTACAGCCATTCTAAATCCCCCATTTTAGTTCTTTCCTGCACTCAGAACACAAATTATGTCTTTGTTGCTTTTTCACAGGAAGACTTTGCACTTCCATGTGTGCTTCTGGCCAGCAATCTGGAGTCAGGGCCACTGACTCAGAACACTTCTGGGTGTGCAGCACAGAATTGCTTTCACCTCACACCATCCATCACTGTCTGAAAGCTAAGAATCTAATCCAAGTCATCCAAGTCAGGTGGTCAGCTGCGATGGTCAAACAGACTCAGAGGCCAGTTCACTTCACCTCAAAGCAGGTGTCTTACCACAGCTAAATTTAATTGCACTTTGTGTTATCAGCTGAACCTAACACAACTTTTAGCAAGAACTGCATTGTGGTATAACATTTGATCCTCTACAGATTCATGATTTTGATAGCGATCTTGAACTGACAAATCAGTTTAAACATAAGCTGTGAACAATGTTATAATCTTTGTCTTATTAAGGAGGTCAGGTTCAGACGTTGGAAATGAAAACACGATATTGCTCTACATTTGTAATGGGTGAAAGTAATGTTCCAAATGATTATAAAGTGGTGCAGGCTTTTAGACTAAGAGGAGGAAACAGGCTTGTAAAGTAAATAATGCTGGCTGTGACCCTGATTTATGTTGCCCATCTCTAAAATTCTTATCCTGATTAAATGGCACAGTTATTGGCTTCAGGCCATTGAAGATTTTGGTTCAAAGTGATACAAAACCAAAGACACAAGGAGAGAGAGAAGGAGAAACAGTTATCTGGTAGAACATCACCACATCACTTGCTGCTGAGTTTGTTCATTTTCTACTTGGGATGTACATCTCCATGAAAAGCATGCTAAAGAGGAAGCTGTCTTCAAGAGCATTTAGGGCCATATTCTTACAGCACAGTTCCTCATTCTTCTGACACTTCCCTTAAAGAAAATGAGACAGTTCACAGAAGAATGTGGTTCAAATTGCAAAAGAGGATGAGGAATATAAAGCTCTTTTCTTACTATTTTGTATGTATTCATTGGAGGTGAACAGATGATGAAAGAAAACCTCTTCAGCTTGTGAGAGGTGTCAAGAAGTAATACAGAAGCAGCGTAATGTTTTTCTGGCTGAAGTCAGAGAATGAATATGTAAAGATATATTTTTTCTGACACCACAACAGCAGGGAACAGCACTGTACAACTAAATTACGGACTTACAATTACTTGGAGAAATTGCGGTGTTTTTAAACACTAACTGGTCCTAAGGCACATGCACTGATAAGAAGCAAGTGGATATAATGAAGTTAAACAAATCTAAGCAACAACCACAGAAAGGAGACCGATGACCTCCTTCCGTTAGTGAGATCATTTTCCTTGGCAGATAATTCCCACCCCCCTCCTTTTTTTTTTTTTTTTTTTTTTTTTTTTTTTTTTTTTACCGGTTTGTCTTAAAAAGTCTGCACAGAATCTGGGTAATTAATTTGAATCCACTTGAAAATAAACTTGTTAAAAAGAAAAATGCTCACTGCTCACATTTTTTTTCATTTTTTAAACGATTGACAGGAGATCTGAGCAACACTACCTCTAGTTCCTGATAGAGGGAACACAGATATGCGGGAGGCGAACGTCTGGGTTATGGATATTTTATTTCTGTTCCTGCAAGCTGCAGATAGGCGCAGATCGCTCCGTGCCGGCTGTCCCTGTGCGCGCAGAGCGGAGCCCCGCGGCATCCCGCAGGGGTCGCTGCTCCTCCGGAAATGCGCGCAGCCCGGAGCTCAGCAGCCGCGCCCGCTGCAACCAAACCCTCTTCTTGGCCTCGGCGCCCAGCCGTGGGCAGTGGCAGCCTTCGCTGCTTATCCCGGGCGGGCCTCCTCGTGCATCAGCTAATTGGGCAGGTTATCGACAGTCCTGACTATGTAAGATTCCTTTTTTATGTTGAAAGCGTACCAGCGTTTGTTTGTCCTGCAGAAGCCGCGCAAGGAGAAGGCTGGGGGGGAAGGGGAGGGAAAGGGAGAACTGCATTTGTCAGTCTTTCCGAGACTCTCTGCTGCAAACGGTAATTGCGCTGCTACACGAAACATTTTCCTCCCATCGCTCCAAGCTGCAACTTCAGTCACCAAGCGGGAGTTACCCGAAACACTTGAAAAACAAGCACACATCCACCTCTACTGTTATGCGTAAATACAGGAGTGAAAAAGCCGTAGTGCCGAGTGCTAGCGAGAGGCACGGGTCTGCCTGTTGCTTTTGGGACCCACGAGCAAACTTCGAGGGAGTTGGGAAAGCTACATCCCTCCAGCACTCGCTTGGAGAGCATCCATCCTCTCCAAGCTCTCCCCCTCTGAGTTCCCTGAGTTTTACTCCGCTTAAGAGTGGCCAGACGGGGGCTATCGGGGAGCAGCGTGGCGACCCACCCGTCTCCGTCCTTCTTCTCGGCGCTGGCCGGCACGCTGCCCCCCGCGCGGGCGGAGGGCCGTGGGCGGACCGGGTCGAGCCGTCGGCAGGGCGGGATGGAGGGAGGGAAAGAGAGAAGAGAGACGGAGGGAGGGGCTGTGCCCCGCCGCACATACCGCCCCTCGCCCGGCGCAGCGGCAGTGGGGACTCGGCGGCGGAGCGGCGGTACGCAGCGGCCGCTCGGACGGGGAGGGCGCCCGCGGACAGGTAGGCAGCGGCGGCCCGGCCATCCCGCAGGTGCGGTACGGAGCGGTGCGGGCGTTACGCTGGCCGAGGCGCGTCCCGCTGTGCCTCCGGTGCGCGGTGTCACGGCTGTGCGCGGGGAGCAGGCAGCACCTCGTGCGCTGCCGTTGTGGGGTGAGCCGGGTCGTGGCGGGGCTCGGGGACGGGTCCTGTCTCTCCCGTGCAGACTCTTCAGGGTGCGGTGAGAATCAGTGAGAACAACACACTTCTCAGAATTTGGGCACACACTTTATGTGAATGAAAGGGTGGTGTTTTGTTTTTAAAGGTTATTGTAGTTTTCGTGGAAAGTTTTTGACAATCCTGTACAGGGACTGGCATCTACTGAGAGACAGAGGTGTTTGTCTACATATGTAAATAAGCGTGACCTGCACATGGAAATGTGCACATCTGCTTAACAGCTTGACTTCGTTCCAGCGTATGCCTTTCAGCACGAGCTGCCCAGAAAAACTCTGTTGTGTGATGTTCTGTACATATTTTCTTTTGGCTGCATCCGTAGCAGTGTAAATATTTCCATTTTTTGTTTGTTTGCTTCAGCTAAGAAACGGAGTCAAACTAGAAATATAGGCACAAATCAATTAGGGAAAAAAATACCCACCCCAAAACAGCTGCTCTTCCTAGAATGAGCCGGGAGTGCAGCCTTATTTGTAATCTTACAAATTGCTTAAATGCTGCAGCCGATCGCTGAGTATTTTCCTGTAGTCAAAGCAGGATACTGTAATCCCAGTATCATTTAGAGCTCTGAAGTTTTTACTGGGTAGCAGCTTCTGATTGTACAGAATTTAAAGCCTCTGTTTTGGATATGCTATTAGTGCTGATGGGATTAGTACTTTCTCAGGTTTGTAACTGAGCTTTGGCAGCAGCAGTTTAGAAAGCAGATTAACATAATGACTCTACTTAGGAAAAGTGTTTTTATCCAGAAACTTAGAAGGAAAAAGAAATGTCTGAAGACTGACATTTCCCAGTAGATAAGTTGCAGGCCAATGCTGCAGAGCTTTGGATGCTCAGACTGAGCAGCATGTCCGATGGGAGACTGAAACTGAAATCTGGCTTCAAGCTCCAGTTTTCTTGTCAACACCCCTAAATGGCACTTGTGCCCAATAGCACAGTAACGGAGGAAGCATACATTACTATCTCTGTGTGTCCTTCTTGATATGCAGTGGGGTGAAACTGGCCAAACCAGAGTCAGAACTTAGGAGAATGGCAGACTGGATGGGTGAAAATCATCTGTATCTGTTGCCACTCTTCAGCCCTGCAGATGAAATACGGTAAACAAGAACTGATATGTCAGAAATGCCTGGGCACAATTGGGCAGGTGTGCTGGGGAGTTTTTCATAACCTGGACAAACAATGCAACTTAGGCCTTTATTCCAGTTTGTTTATTCATATAACTCATGTGCCTGCACAGCTTCAGAACACAGAACCTCATCTTCAACAATCTATTTAATTTTTCTTGCAAATGCAATTGCAGTCACCATATGTCCTTGTCACACGAAGAAATCTAAATACGGATCTTTCCCACTGGAGGTAGATCAGTTGCATCATGTTAATATTGATTATTAATAATGCTGTGGAGGCTCCTCAACTTTGCATTTGACTTCTTTGGATGATGTATTTGTTAGAGTGTAGTGTTATGGGTTTAAAGAGATCCCTGGTAGGAGATGAGCAGTTCACAGGGCTGGGAATGAGTTTCCCATGTCTTACTCACTAGTTCAAATCTCTATCTTGCATTTAAAAATAAAATAAAATAAAAAAATCCATCTGCTTGCTGCTCATGACCTGTGTGCAGTGAGTTGCAGTGAGTTGGTTACGTCTGTTTAATATCCTTGGAAGTCACCTACTAGAGTTGCACTTATTCTCCAGAGGCAAAGCTGTGTTCATCAGTTTTGACTCTCCAAAAGCAGCACCAGTATACTGAAGCCATGCTGCCTTTGCACTTGTGATGTGATGTTTTATCCCTCTGTGTCCCCTAAGCTTTGCCCTTAGCTGCTAAAGCTTCAGCATGTGTGGCTAACATGAGTGCCTGAAAGGCAACTTGGAGCTTGGGTTGTGTCCTCTGGTGCCCAGGGATCTCAGTTTTGAGTGAGCAGCCTCCTGCCTTGCAGACTAGCAGAGAAGTTTGGCTGATGAGCAGTCCACCAGCAGCCTTCATAACCATTTTTTCCACAAAAGGGTGAATTGTACTGTTTGGGAGCATGCACCTAGGAAAGTAAAGGCACTTCAGCAAGAGCAGTTAACTCAGCTATGCAAAGAGCACAGGAACCACACTGTACTTATTAATGTACTTAAGTTTGATTAACATCTAATGGAGTTTGGAGTATGTTTACTGCAGCTGGTGAAGGTCCCTTGAATTTCTATTCAGATTACTTGGCAGCAGTTGCACCATGTCTCCACCTACCTAGTTGTTGTCTAAGCACTTCTACTTCTCATTAGGGAAAGTAAGTGTCATTTGAGGAAGGAAAAAAATGGACAGATTATCTTCCTGTGTGCTACAATTTTAGCCAAGGTTAGGGTAGGTTGATTCTTATGTGGAAAATGCTGTGCCATGGATGTAATCCAATGTATTATTGTTATTATTATTAAAACCAGGATCTAGTACAGAACATTAAAAATCCAGTGTAAGTCTCTCTTTAGGTGTGGGGTGGCGAGGAGTAGTGATATTACAGTCAAGGTTCTCACACCCTTGTTCCCATTAAACAGAGCCTTGCTTGATGAATGATACCTATGCAACTGCATTCTAGTAAATAGAGGCTGTGTTACTGCATTATTTTTTCATCTATTACAACAATCTCTATCTTGCTATTCCAAATGTTTTCTTATGAAAAGGGAATGCATGATCTAAAGCCATCTGTCAGAAAAGTGGGAGGGATGTTCTGGGCAGAGATTGCCTTTACTAGAATAGCATTATTGATTGTGTCAGCATTCTTGTTAATTAACCCATTCAAACTGTCTGATCTTTAATTGATGTTTTGCTTCTGTAAGGATTTGTGGCTCATTCCTTTGGATGTACACATTAAGTTTATATTAAAATATGGACAGCTAGCTCTTAATGTCTTATCTGTGTTTTGTATCTGGTTGTCAGAGAAATTAACCCATAGTCAGCAACGAAGTACCAATTCTGAGCCCTTTTAAGACAAGACAGTGGAAGAATATAGATTGGGAACTAAAAAGTGTAATTTTAAATTTGACATTGACTTGTATGACCTCAGAGAATGGGTTGAATTTTTTCTTTTTCTGCTGCTGCGAAAGATCACTGCTTCTATGGCTAGCAGATTATTTTTGAAGATACAGAAATGCAAGCTTGAATATGAAGACCTAATATAAAATTATGTTTAAAGCAGAAAATGCCAGCACTGCTAACAGCTATGGGTTACATGGCTCTAGTAACTGTAGGAACTGTACAACAACACAAAAACAGTAGCAAAAGTGATCTTGCCTTTTACAGTCTAAAATCTAAGACAAAAGTCAATAGCAATGAAGGAAGGACAATGAAATCATGAAAACAGCTATCAGATTATTATTCACAAAAATAAACAAAATGTGGAAAGGGATTAAAGCTAGTTTTCTCAAGTAGCAGTTCCTTCTAAGTGGAGGTGACAGCTCAAAACTATCAATCTGAAAAAGACAGTGCATTAGCAATGAAGGCTGGTTCCATGGTCATGCCAAAGAAAGGGTCAACATTTTATGTAGTGCCAGAAATGATGGTTATGGGAAGAAGCCATGAGAGGCATGAGTTTTCAGAACAAGAAGCGATTGAGAAAGCATTTCAGTGAGCTGTACAATATTTTCCTATGTGGAAATGGGAAAACATTCATTGTAAAAGGTTTCTGAAGTTGTATGAAAAAGTATTAGTCAGATTTCTGATACACAAAGAAGAGGCTAACGTGGTCAGGTGGATGTCAGAATATATGAGATTTTTTGTGTAGATAGAAAGCTGTAATTTGGACATTTGCAGGAATCATCCAGAAAATTTATGCTCAGAAAATAAGTTCTGAGCATCAGAGTATTTCGTGATTTACTTATGTCGAAGATGATTCACCAGTTATTGGGGGCAGTAAGTAAAATAGCTGGAGACTGTATAATGGCTCAGGAGTTGTGACATTACAGAGATGCAGAAGATGTTGTCAGCCTGATCTGGAGAAGAAGACAAGCAGAGCTTTATGGTGCAGGTGAAGGTGTTGAGGCCTGTGACTGCAGGATCCAAACCTGACATACTGGTGTCTATCAAAGGCATTGCTGTTCTGGGAGGTTATGCTTGAAACAGCAAAGGAGAATGCTGAGAGGGAGGCCTACTCAAGGCATCTGAAGGAAGAAACATGAACAAGAGACGGATAAGATGGGTTTAGGGTGACTGACACATTTATAAGCAATAGCGGGGGAATATGGGAATATGAAACCCAGAGTTATCAGCGGTTATGTTGCTTTAAAGGACTGCAAAGGAAAGAAAAATGAACTGGACAGGAAACAGTAAGCAAGCTGGTAGTTTGTTGTTCCATGCATGCTCCCACATCTTTTGGAAAGAAGCCATTGCTTTTTAAAGTTTTGCATACACTGAAAGCATTATGCTATGAGTTATTGCTGTGCTCTGCTTATCGCCTTCAGGGGTAGATTCCATAAGCCCTCTTCAAAGTGAGTAGTACTATATTCTGTAACAGTATGAAACAATATGTGCAGCACAGAATTCTTCAAAGAAAGGAGGATGCAGTTCATAATATTTCGGTGTTAGCCCTGTGAGAAGATTTTGCATTAATGAAAACAAAAACATCTGTGTACAGTCTCAATGAATTCGGCATGTTCACGGCATCTTTTGAAGTTCCTTTTATACTGTAATCTTCCTTATCTATTTTTCAGGGAATCTAGAGGTTTTATATAACATGGAGAAACACCATCACCTAAGTTACTTGGAGTTATTTTATAGCATTATTTTGATATAATTTTTTCTTACGGGCATTTTTCAAAGGTACAGGAAAAAATATTCAAAGTGGAGATAGCTTTGACTGGGAGTTTTCTCTGTCTCTGGCAGTTATTTCAGACAAAACAGTCATCTAACAAAAGTGTTTAGGTAAACTCGTGATGAGATCCTTATCCATACTTTGCAGTGTCTCTGTGCAGTGTGATACTGTACTGGCTGTGCGATGCTGCAGTGCTAGCCCTGGGTATGGGAGCTATTTGAGAGCTTCTCAGTCCTGGCTCAGCCTGTATGCTGGGGCTTCACACGGGTAGACAGCATGTGCTTGAGGAAGGCATATGCTGCAATCTTGTTGTGATGTGCAGTTGAGACATGTTCATAATTCATATCTAAAGATCAGGGCTGCAGGGTCATCTGCCTTGTGTCACAGACGCAGCCAGGAACAATGAGGTTGTTAGCTGATGGAACAGAGGGAAGGAGTTTGCAGCTGTGACTGTGCACCTCTCCTAAACTGGATTTCAGAGGGATCCCACTGAAGGTATAATATGAGCTCACATACTGCAAAGGTGAACTAAATCAAACTTATTTCTATGTTTTCACTTTGTTGGCCTCATTCAGACCTTTTGCACTGTGACAGTCTGTTTTTTACTGACTGCTTGAGTCTGGTTTTGGTTCATGCATAATGATTTAGGTCACAGTTGTTTTTTGTTACTTGCCCTTTTCTTTAAGTGTAGAAGTTTTAGTTGATTTGGATGAGAGCTTTTGAATCCTTATTTTTAAAGTTTCAGAATTGCTAAACTGATTAACTGCAGGAGTGAAAGAGTCTTCATCACGAGGCTCTGCCAAAAAGAGACCCAAAGTGGACGTTTTGTGTGAAAGCATGCCTTGCAGTTTTAGCCTGGAGTGACAATAATTGTAACACAACACTGTTCATGTGACAGCTAGACAAAGAGGCCATTATGCATGGCTGGCTGGCATCAGATCCTCCCAAAGCCAATAGTCAAACTAAGCTTGGTAGCCCAGAGAATGTGAATATACTGGAAGCAGTTGCATGTTAAAAAGAAAAAGACATGTATGTGTGTGTGTATGTGTGTGCGCGACAAGGTCTGTTTAAACTGTACTACAAAATGACATAACTGGTTTGTGTATTGTTTGTTTGTTTGTTTGTTTGTTTTTTAAGTTGCTGTCAGGGATCAGAAAAAAAAAAAAAAGTGTAGAACTGAGAACAAGCATGGTGGGAATCAGAGAAAATCAAGAGCTCAAGCAGATCTTTCAGGTCCTTTGCCCTGTGCTACAAAGTTGCTTACTACAGTGTGCTTTTGAGCATGCATAATTAAGTTTTAGTTTCCTCTGAAGCGTTTGAAAAATTTTGTACTGCTCTAGTCTGTATCAACACATACATGTTGTGGTTGCTAGATGTTATGCATAAAATAATGCTCACGTGTGTTTGTGGGAAGCATTTGTCTGGTGACTTAAAAATCCTCTTGAAAGTATTCAAGACCAGCGGTAAGAATCAGAATAGTTGATAAACGAAGAAATGCCCTTGACAACTTGTGAGCTGCAACAGTCTTGGCCTCAGAGGCAGCATACTTGCCTCAGCCATTGTAAATCTACTTAAAAAATACGATACAGCAGCTGGAGTGGAAAGCTCTTCAATTAGAAATGTATTTGTTTAAAAACAACTGTTCTGCCTGTAGAGCCCTGAGGGCTGGATTGTCTTCTCCAGCACGCAGAATGTTGCACCTGATGCCAGCCAGAGTGGCTGGGATGATGCCTTGCAGAGGTACTTCTGCCTCATTCTCCATGTACTGCCATATGTCACCATTTTGTTTTGAGTTCTGATTGAGAACTCTATTAATAAACTGGTCTTGGATGCTTGCTCTTAGGCATTCATCTTGAGGGAAATGTGATTTATGGAGTGGTCTCTGCCTGTTTGTTGGTGTGTTGGTGCTAGTATAAAACCAAAGCACTATGAGTTCAATATTTTTAATTTCCTGAAACTTTCAAATAGGTGTTTCTCATTTATGACTAATAAAATTTTGGAATACAGAAATTCAGGATACAAAGAAATTCTGTGTTCTTCTGTTTTGTTTTTCTTGGACTGACATATCATTTCTATGTTGTTTCCACTTTCCTAGTGAATATTTCATTTCAGAAAAGCTTTTGAAGTGCTAAGAGAAACAGAAACCATTTTTTGCAACTTGTAACGGAGTTGCATCAAATAATACATCTTATTTATTTAGTGGTCTGTCATTAGGTTTTTCTGTAGAGGATTTTTTATCTATTCAGTTGGGAGAGGCTATTAGCAAAACTACTTACACCTGTATTAAGAGTTTTGTGTCAGCAGAAGTAAACTGAAAACTTTTAGGCTGTATTTTGTGTGAGGCACAAATGATAAATCAAAAAACATGACTTATTGATAGCTGTATTTTAATGAATAACTGCCTGGGGAACTGATGATTTTGTTGCTTGCATTTACACCAATGAACATCCATCCAGCGTGTGCTCACCCCACTCACCCTGTGCACTCCATACCAATGACTGTCAGGAGTTCTTGCAGGATCTGTGTAAAGTCAGCACTTTTGCTCACAGATTACTTTTTCTCCAAGCTCCTTGTGATTGAGGATCAAAATTAGAGAGCTTAATGATTTACTCTGAATTTTGTATGTCAGTAAAAATCCCAGCTAATTTTGACCTGTTGCTTGGATGTTTTCTGGTGGTTGCTGCTTCTTTCTTTAAACTAAAGCGTGCATGAAGGATACTGAACAGTCTCATTGCTCCTGGTGAAATGCCGGGAAATGTTTGTTTGAGGGAGCAAAGTTGGCATACTTAGACTCCTGATCAGCTTCTTCCTCCAATATTTATGTTAGGCATTTTAGTAAATCTTTTTAATAGAAAAACATATAGTGAGAATACAGCCCAGCTGTGTTCAAGAGAATCCAAGTTGCTGGTCTAAGATGTCCTTCCCATTGATAATAGACGGCTTCTGGAATGAGTGATCTCTGAGTGAGTCAAGTGAATAAATGTTTTTTGAGAGTAAGGCTGTGTTAGACAAGATACATTTATGTTTTTTTTTTTTCTTCATTTTTTCCCCCTTTTGAACAGTCCTCAAGAAAAAAGATCAGTTCTTCACAATTTTTTAAAAGGTTTTTAAGAGTGTGCCAGCCTGTGTAAGAGCCTGGCCTTCCTTCTCTCCTGGAAGCACTATGGAAATGATGCTTGTGATGTCTGCCTGTGCCGCCACTAAAGGATATAGGCCAATCTATTATATTGCAGTGCATTTTAATTATACATATAATTACTTTTTTTGTGCATAAAAGTCTCTTCAATTATAACATCACTGCTGATGTCTTAAGAGTGCATATCACATGAAACAGGAAATCGTCCTTTAGAAAAAGGATGGCAAAGAATGCAGCCTCTTTGAGTGTGAAATCTGTCTTCTCACATGGCCTTTCTTCTTAGTGAGAGGAAATTGTTTCCAAATACTAACATTTGGATTTGTGCAAATGAACTCATGTCCAAAGTATGTTTTTGTGTTTAGATCACATCAGCCTATACTGTGTTTATTTCTGAGGCCGCGTAAGACAAAGACATTTGAGTATGTATATTAAAATGAATATGGCATAATGCTAAAATGGGGCTGTATGATTCTTGCCTGTCACATACAGTATCTCTGTCTCCCACAGCATAAACTGCTATGATTCTGCTAAGAGCTGTCAGGTTCTAATAATCCTTGTGGTATTTTCTGTTGCACTGGAAGTCTCTAAATTACTGTACTTGGTGACTATTGTTTCATTTATATATATATTTTATATATAAAATTACATAATATATATAAAATACAAATTTGTTCTTAATATAAACTAATATATATAATATGTAAATAAATCAAACTTTTAGTACATCAAGCTATTCTCTTAAGCATGTATATGTACTTTTCCTTGTCATAGTTTAAACAAGATCACCAGTGATAAAAATGAAGAAATGAAAAAGCAAACAGATAAGAGGGCATTATCAGTCTCTTCAGAGATGACTTATTATTATGATCATTGTTGTCATAGTGGATTCCAGTTAGTGAAATGATTGTTCCAAGTACCAATTAAGAAATAGTTTCTTCTGCCACGATGAAGCCCTTGGCACCTGTGGCCAGATAGATGCTGCTGCTGCTTTGTGCCTGGGGTTGCCTCCTGGCATGGACTGAAGGAAAGAAAAACTCTACAGTTTCCCAGTGCTGTGTTTACGAGCAGAACTAGAAGCCAAAATCCAGCCCCCTTGGCCTGATCAGCCTGTACAGAGTTCTCCACAGAGCTGGGAGTGGATGGTCTGCACAGGCACTGCACCGATCAGTGACACCCAGTCTGCAGGGCCTTGCTTGCACTGGGCCTGGCACCATTGGCAGCCCTCCCTCATTGCCTCCACAATCAAGAGAAGTCTGAGAAAAATCAATTCAGTCCTCTCTGCCCCTATGCCCTCGCCATGGGCAGCACCGGGGGCTGTTGGTACGCTGCTCCCCAGAGTCCAGAGCTCCCTTTCACCAGTGGCTCTTCCTGCCACGCCATGGCACTGCCCAGGCCCATGGTGTGTGAGGGTGGGTGACCCGAGCAAACCCTGCGGGGAGACAGAAGCCCCGTTGTCTGCTTGCAGAGCAGTTGCTCAGAAGCTGGTGTACAGCTGTGGCCAGGCTTGTTTGGAAGTGAAGAGTAACTCGATCTTTTAATCTTTTTCTTTTTTTTTCCTTTTTCCTCCAGACTGGTATCGTAAATAACAACTGTTACTGAAGGGTGTCTGCCAGAGAGTCTGAAGTGCGCATTTAAAACTGAGGAGTAGATGTCATGAAAAATTATGCTATCTGCTAACATATGTGTTTTAAATTTTGTTTTCCCTTCTTCTCAAATAAAAGGCCTGAGAGCAGAAGCTGAGGGCCTGATGTTCCCACTTGCATTGGATAAAGTCATTGCTCAAGTGAAATCAGTGGAGGCAGGGCTAGCTGAGGTGAGGTGTGCAAACACATCCTCCTGCTTTGCTCAGGTAATGCGCTGTTGGGTATGAGAGCATATGGAGGTCCAGCGCTGCCTCTACACCCAAGACAACTAGTCTCTTAACAGATTATTAACTTTTCTTTTAGGGAAAAGATGAATTGACAAGTCAGTGATGCACTGCTGAGAACACATAGCATCATTAATGCCCCCTGTGATTCAGAGTCTCTTTGGATCTAGAGCACTAGGTATTGTAAATGTTATTCTACAGCTATGCTGTGGAGTTTCACACTTTAAGACACAAGGTAGCTGTGAACAGAACTGCATTTCACTTGTTCTGGGCAAGCTCCCTAAACTGTGAACTCACAAAAAATGCACTTTAAATTACTGAGTAAAAAGATTGGTTCAGTAAGTGTTATAAAGCAAACCAAAATCATAGCAAGGGGCATAGTTCTTCATTGTAAGTACTCCTGTTGCTGTCTGTAGAATTTTCCATCTCTATAACCCACTTCAGAGAGTTCTGCAAGTTTAATGCACTTTTAAGATGTGCTCCGTTCTTTCTTGATGCTTGTTTACATCTATTTGCATTATGTATGTATAACAACAGCCAGGAGTTGGACCTCAAAGGATGCAGTGATTGCATCCTAGGTAGCAAGTGAGTATCAGAAATGCAGTGATTTCAACAAACATCCCAATTTGGTGTCCTTGCTACCACTAAGATATAGTAAATTTTTTTTTTTGTCTTTGGAGATTGTCAAGCTTTCTATGCAAACCCCACCCTTTTTATAAGTTGACTTCTATTTTGACAGTGAATCAACTTCAGCAAATAGTTTTTTGTTTGATTTGGTTTGCTAAAGTAGTATGGGATGCAGGGAGGAAATGCCCTTTCTCCTGTGGCAGTGGTAGAAGATGTAATTGATTGAAGATGTGGATTTCTGCCTCTTGTTATTTGGTAGAATTTTTTTGGAATGAAGTAGAAGTCCACTGCAGTCACTCCAAAAATGTTTACTGGCATTCAGAAGTATCTCTGGAGGCTGCATCTTAAGATGTACTTGAAGCTTCCTCTTCCTCTCCTGTGATAGTCTCTTACTAGACTTCCAAAAATTACCTTGCCTTCTGTTGTATTGCTTATCTCCAGAGAAATACCTAAGATTTAGTACATGAATCTTTTTTTCTTAGGCATGTATGTGTGTTTTTCTTCATGATAGCTTACAAAAGGAATACCAGTGGGAAAAATAAACGAAAAAAGAGGCAGATAAGAAGGCATTATCTGCTTCTACTGACATGATCCAAATTTATAAAAAAAAAAAAAAAAAAAAAAAAAAAAAAAAAAAAAAAAAAAAAAAACCAAAACTGGCATGAGACTCCATATGGGAATTACTTTGTGAAAGTCTAAGACCCCAAAATCTGTCTTTTATGATTATAACAAAGCTACAGCTAAGGCAAGCTTAATGTGGCAAAATAGTGAACTGGAAGCATTGAATCCTAGGGGTACACTGACAACATGGATTAGGAAGCCCTTCTATTTTCCACTCTGCTGTTGATTTTGTGAAAATTATGAAATTAAATACAAAATCTAGACAGGAGTCTAAATACATATATAATGTGGCTCTTGGTAGTAGCCTTATGAACAAAAAGCCTTGCAGTACTTGAAAAAAAATGTTCTAGCTCTTGGAGAGAGTTGTGCCGGAAAAAGTATGGTATGTGAGATAATTTATTGACATATTCCTAGAAGTGAATGTGCTTAAGTAAATGAAATCCTATCTTCTGCTAAATTTAAGAGGTTAAGGGAGATAGCACTTCTATTGAGCGCTATTTGCAAGAGTCACATAAGAGCAAAGAGACTCCCAAGGTAGGGAACCACTCAGGAACTTGCTAGAGCATCTTATAATCTGGATCAGCCTTGAGCTTCTGAGAGCACAACAAAGACCTTCAGATAGTGAGAGAACATCTGCCCTGGCTCATCTCACAAGGCAGGGAATACTCTTTCCAAAAACTGGTCACTCCTGCAGGGAGTGAATCTGAGTATCTCAGTCTGCTCTCCAGAGAGAAGAAAGATTTATTATGGATTAGTTCCCAAGGCAGCTGATAGATTGGTTTGAACGAAGTGCCTATCTTTTGCCCCAGCTCACGGTAGACAGCTTTGCTTTAGCTTTCAACAAAAGGGCATCCTTCTGCCTTTGAGGAGTGGATGCAATAGATACCAGTAGAGTTTTCATTGCTCTTCCATCCATTTCTACCTTTCTTCTCAGTCTCTAGAATGGCACAGAAAAATCAGTAAGGAAGGTCAAATAATTCTTTTCTCCTTTATGTATGAAATTGAATAAAAGAAGTAATTTCAAGCAATTTGACAGGTGGTTTGTCCATCTTCCTTGCTAACAACAGCAACATCTATTTCTGTGCACTTAGTAAAAGGGAATAAAGTTGAAAAAGAGCAGTTAGTCGAGGGAGGATGCCTTAGTAAGCTGAGAGTCATTTTGCTATTACATCAGGACTGTTAGATTCGAACCACATAGATTTTAGATCCAATACGAGTTCAGCTTGTAGTAAAAATAGTGCAATATGCTCCAGCTGCATATGGATTTTTCACCAGGTATAATTATACATGAATCTGAGTCTTCAGCCATCAAAAGTCAGCTGTCAGCATCATGCAGTATACTTCCATCAGCTTCCTCCCAGCACTGGGGTGTCTCCTCTCATTGCTTGCACTTAGATTAGCTTTGGTTTTCCCCTCCTGTGAAGTTGTAGGCTGGTTTGCTACTCCTGTACAATGCACTTGGCTAAGCTTTGAGCTGTTGGGCTGATCAGGATCTCAGAGGGAGCAAGTAGTTTCATGACTTAGTTCACATGTCACCCCTAAGTTCTACACTCATCGAAGGAGAGTGTCCATGTCATCTCTGTTCTACTCAGAAGCTCTTTGACTATGACTGACTGCCCAATCCCTCTGCAAATTCTACACTGGATTTTACTGCTCTCTCAGCTGGCTGCTCATCTGTTAGCAAACTTGAAAGCCTATGTACTACTGAATGTGAAATTTTGACCTGTCTGGTTCTATGGATTGTTTATATCTCATTAATTAATGAGAGGTGACATATTCCTGCACTCAGGTGACCATCACATTTCTTTCATTGTGAATGCATTGTATTTCCATTAAAAAAAAAAAAAAAAAGCACAACTCTCCTTTTTTTTTTTTTCCTGATGAATGTCTGAACCAAAGCCAATGTTCCTGTAATTTTAACTGAGCAGCAGTAGAAGATGTAACAGAGATGCTGCTAACACCACTTGGGCTATTACTTATAACTCTACTTACAAAGTTTGCTTGTTTTCTGGCATAATCTCTGATACATTCGCTCTAGTCAATCACAGTAAAGTGCCTAATAACAGATGTGGCAATTAAGCTGAAGAATTCCGTCTCTCTTTTAATTTTTATTACAGAGAATAACAAAGTACCTCATTAAACCCACCACCATAGAGGTTTTCTGAATTTGGCATACAAATGTCTGCAAAAATAAGATCTCTGAATAGGATGCCTTGTCACTAAAGGTGCTGTATCAGAGTATGCTATCAACAGGCCATTTTTGTAATGACAAATATGTGCTCATGAGACTGTTGTCCTTTTGAAACCCATACTGTAAAGAGGTACAGATTTAAAGAATGCAACATGTGTCCTAAAGGATAACAATCTGAGGGATTTAGGAGCTTGTGCTCAAGTTAATAAAAATGCAGTCTTGATTCTTCTAGCTTCAAATTACACTGCTTTTGGCTGGAATTAGCAGCAGACATTTTTAGGAAAGTTTCAGATAACCTGGAACCAAAGTAAATTAACATATTTTAATAGGAAAAATTATCTTGAAAAAAATAATAATTAAAATTAAAAAGGTCTTCTTTTGATTGTTAGAGCGTCTAAGGCAGTTGCCTTCATTAGTTTATTTTAATGATGAACCAGGCACTCTTTTTAAAGAAGAGTCTGGTTCATCATTAAAATAAATGAATTTAAAAATTTAATGATTTGGGATGTCTTCAAAGTTGAGGTGAGAGAAAACTGAAATTGATATAAATCACTACTGGAAAGTTGGATATGAAATGACTCATTATCAAAGACTTTTTAATGCATAAGGTGCACAGCTGTTTACTTGGTCATTCAAGGAAAGAACGTGTTTTGTTACTACCAGTCACTAGTGTTGGTAGCAGTTTTATTTCTTCAAGGTGGTATTTCTTCTTCAATAAACAGCACCTTGCTTTTCAGCTTCAGTTATGTGGCTAGAAGTATAGTGAATCTATGCTACTCTGTGCGCATTTACCTTTGTGTATACATAGGCACCCACATGCATATATGTGTGCACACACTCAAACTTACAGAAGAGAGATCCCTCTTGTGCCCTCAGGCAACTGTCAAGCTGAATTTCTCTCCAGGAATATCTTTTCTTCTCTTTTGACAAATTGCGAGACTAAGCACTAAAGCTACGTAACTGTAAACATGTTTTTTTAAGTTTGCAATGCTTTTTTTATTTGTTAGTTTTAAGAATAAAGTATTGAGTTTAGGTATCTTAAATGTCCAGCTGTTCCATAACTGCTTGCTTATATGTCTGCAGGTATAACAGGCCACAGATGGGACACCGATCCAGGTTATGTAATGTCAGGGAGCAGTGGAAATCAAATAAGCTAGTAAGAAAAGGACAGAGATTATTTAAATAAGAAGGCTCACAAATACAAACACTGTTTTCATAACCGCAGATACTCATAGGCTTTATCAATGGTATACAGAGTAAAATTAAGTCATACCCAGGCTCTCCTGGAGCAGAAGCAATGAAGTAGAGCAACCAACCACCACTATAAATAGACATAATGTGATCACTTGACAGCATCTCATTAGGGACTTCATATGTAGTATTTTAGTTATAGTGGAGGAGAATAAGTAAGAAATGAGACGACTAGTCAGGAAAATGGGTCTGGTCTTGCATATATTGGTTTATAGATTCAGTTCCAATTATTCTATCCAGTAGCAACTCCAAAAGAGCTCCCATAGTTGATCCTAACATGTTTCTCACTGTGTAAAATGGCCTCAGCAGGTTATCCTGTAGTGTCACTGAAAGCTCTTTAGGGCAGGATTGCCATTGACTTCAGAAGAATGTGATTTGCTCCTTTAACTGTGGTTTTATTAAATAGAATTATTTAGGCTCTTTTGGTTTGCACTATAGTCCTCAGTTTTCCCCTTTGAGTAAGAATGGAGGAATGCTATATCCATTCTAACTATTAAAAAGCCAAAATAAAAGGTAGAAGAAATGAATGAATGAAATGTGAGCTAAGACACTTACGGATTCCCCATTCTTCTCTCTGGGTGCTTTGGGTTTGCTTTGTTGTGAGAAGGGAGGTCTTATGCAGTGAATCATAGGCGCTTCGAACTGGATTGCTGAAAGTGGAAGACAAAACCTAGTAAATAATGCATTGAAATGTTTCAGTGCTACATAGACTGTTAAAATGAGATGGCAACTTTTTTTGTGGTTTGTTTTTTCTTTGAAAATTAAAGACTGTCCTGTGGTAGTTTGTCCAAAGTGCTTTGTTGAGAATTTACAGGAATGAAACGTTCAGTCTAAATCATGAAACAGAAGCTATCTGAAATAACAGTTTTATTTGCTGTTGAATGTTACATAAAAATGACATTTCAAAGATAAATGTATTGAAGCAGTGTTAGCAGCAAATTTGTTCACAAATTACAAAATTTATTAGCAACAAGAATATGAGTATGTTTTTACATGTGATGTTCATAAAGAAAGAGTCCAGTGAAAAGCTGTCTGAAGGGGAACTGCAGACTGAAGATTTTTGTCAGTGTTGACAGAGGCTGTGTCTGGGAAGGAAAAGAATCTAATGTATGTGGAAGTGTATGTGGAAAAAGAGAACGTGCATGTAATTGGGGAAGGAAAAAACAGAGGAGGTCTTTGAAGAGAGCTGAAACAAGGAAGCAAAAGGCTTTTATAGAAGGCAGACACATTTGAAATAGATCCTAAATGAATAGGAAGCCAAAGGAATTGTCTGGGTCCTGTGGTTGTACTCTTTTATGCACTAGCAAAATGTTGGATACAGTGTCTGGAAGGCTGGTGCTTGAGATAATAGGAAAATAAAGTGCACAAAAGCTACGGTCAAGAGAGGGTAAAACTGTGAATGAGAATTTCCGCATAAGTGGAACCAGGGAATTGGTGTATTTAGGCAACCACAGGATTGTTCCAGGCAACTTGTCAGCAACCACAAAGTTTTCACAGTTGCATCCATGAATATAATATCCTTGGGGAAAAAAAAAAAAAAGATATCAGATGTCTGGTGATGTTATCTTATTAGGGGACTATGTTAAACATTCAGTAAAGATTTCTTACCAAGTTATTCTGTTAAAACAGAGCTTTCATACATGCCAGTGACATCTAGCTTGAGAAATAATTTTCTCTAAACACATGCATCTTAGCTCTCTAGCCTTCATCTGTACAATTAAAGACTGATGGTCCAGTAAGGACTACATTATTTGATTAAAAATAGGAAAAGGGAGTGAAGAAGTCTGGATATGGTTTCTAGATCAAGTTCTGGACTGTATCACTTGTCTTAAAAAGTATAGTATTTACTTTCATTACTACTATCCATCAACAGCTATCCTGGGAAGGATGCCCAGTGCTGACAGGTGCCATCTACGTACTGGTGCATCTCTGCATAGCCCCACGCCTGCTGACCCTTTCAGGCTTGTGCCTGGTGCCTGTCCCCAGACCACAACGGTTCCCTGTGCTGGTGGCCTTGTCCCAGCCGGGGGGAAGGAAGCAGCCAGATCCTGGCTCTTGCACATTCCTGTGTCCTGCTGCTGTTTATTTCCAAAATGTGGCTGGTGGCTTTCCCCAGGAGCAGCTGGCCAGCCCTGGGGCCATCAGCAGCTGTGGAGAGGGAATGGAAAAGGAGGACAATCTGAACCTCTTTGCAGACCACAGCTGCAATAGCTTGCACAGAAACAGTAATGTCTGAATATCCACACAAACCTTAGCAGAAAGGTATGGCAATTGAAGTTGGTCTTTCTAAAGCCAGGCTTTTGCATGCTCTTCACTGCACATGGACTACTCTTGGTCCTGAGTTCTTCCATGGTAAAAAGCCATAGGTTGTGATTACCTAAAATTTTGAGCCTGAGATAATGCTACTATCCAGTATGGACACAGGCTGTTAACATTTTTCAGTGATCTATTTACCAAACTGGTCAAGTATAAATTATTCTCAGAAGTAATTTCCTTTTCTTTGTCCTTACTCATCCCACATGTAGCTTCTTTAACCATCTCTTACTCTTGTTACATTATTTGGCTTGGGATAAAAGAATATTAAACATCTTGAGGAACTTGTGTTTCTTTTTTTTTTTTTTTTTTTTTTAATAAGAGCTGAATGTTAAAACAATAAATCATTCTTCAGTGATACCCAGACTACAAACAGATATGAAGTACACCTTCTTGACATCATTTTATATAGTCCACCTAATGTTTCTTGTGTAAAAAATTTATATCAGGATTTATGTTCTAGCCACTGTTCATCTTCTGAAGTTGCACTTTTCAGATACTTTGTCTTTGATTCTAGACAGCCTTAATAAAGACAACTGTCTTTATTGCGTATTTTTTCATCTAGTTGGAAAAGACCTGGACAGCACTTTTAGCTGAAAGATTTATTTGCTAACAGTTCATCTGTGCAGCTTCCTGTGTGAATAATCTTCAGATGTTCTCCATATGCCATTCACACATGTGCAACAGGTAACCTTAACGATCATGACCTTGCATGTTCAGGATCTGCATTTGTTATCTTCTTGAAAATAATGTAAAATCTTTTAATGTCAGCAATGCTCTGGTTTAGTGCAAAATGACATACAGTGAAAGGACCCCATGCCTGTGATGTTTGGCAGCCTGCCCCAGAGGAATAATAATGAGTCCATCTGCAAAGGATCTGGCATGCCGGCATTTGTTCTTTTCCATGCCTCCTTCCCCATGCAAACTTGACTTCCACTGAACTTTCTTTTCCTCTTAACACTGGTAGGTGAGAGAAGGGGATTGATAAATGGATATGTCATCCTTGCCAGTTTAGTGCCTGTGGTCATTTTGACTGTATAGTAAAAATGCTGCATAACTGTAAGTGAATTTGATGGTCCAAAGAAAGCCTTTTTTTTTTTTTTAAGAATCCAGAAACTTCAATTTGATCTTCTACAGTAAGAATATGTCTTGAACAGGATACTGACGAGTGACATGCAGGAACGTACTGAGTCGTATAAAATGCAGTTCACTATAGTGATGGAATAGCTCTCTTTTGTTTGTAAGCAGGTGAATGAGCAGGAAATGCTTCAGTTTCCAGTTGTCTGGGACTCTGTTGCAACACTGGGCAGCATAGCTAATATAGAGCTGAAAGTTGAGAATTTCTGATTCTTCCAATCTGTGAAATTACCTTCTTTTGTTCCTTTTAATTCCAGTTCAACAATTTCATTGTATCATGGTATAATAGAATGGCTTGGGGCCTCAAAAACCACCCAGCCCCAACGCAGCTCAGCTGCCCAGGGCCCCATCCCACCTGGCCAGGGATGGGGCACCACAGCTTCTCTGGGCAGCTGTGCCAGGGCCTCACTGCCCTCTGAATAAAGAAGTTCCTTCTAACACCTGATGTAAATCTCCTCTCTTTTAGTTTAAAACCATTCTCCCTTGTCCTGTCTCTGTCAGGGAAAACAAGTCTGTCTCCTTCCTGTTCGTAAGCAATGAGGTCTCCCCAGAACCTTCTCTTCTCTAGACTGAACAAGCTCAGCTCTCTCAACATTTCTGATAATCTTCATGGCCCCCTCTGGACCCACTCCAACAGTTCCACATCTTTCCTGTGCTGGTGGCTCCAAAGCTGGACACAGTACTGCAGATGGGCTCTCACAAGGGCAGAGTAGAGGGAGACAATCCCCCCCCTCTCCCTGCTGCCACTCCTTTTTTAAGTGCAAATCAGGATACTGTTGGTCTTCTGAGCTGCAAGCACATACTGCTGGCTCATGTCCAGCTTTTCATCCACCGGAACCCTCTCATTCTTCTCCACTCCCTACGTATTCTTTTCACTGTCTGTATGCACACCTGGGATTGCCCTCACCTAAGTGCAGCCCCTGGCATTTGTCCTTGTTGAATCTCATTAGGCTCTCATGGTCCCACTTCACAAGCTTGTGCGTGTCCCCTGGATCCCTTCATTCCATCAGCTGTACCTCTCAGCTTGGTGTCAACTTGCTGCAGTCGAGACTGCACTCAACCCAGTCATCCAGGTTGTTTATAAAGATGTTAAAGAGTACCAATCCCAATACAAGTTCCTGGTGGACACCAATTGTAACTGGCCTCCACTTGGACACAGAGCCTCTAATAATTTGATAGACAATTCTGAAACAATATGTAGTGTGACACTGGTCAGCCACTCCAGCCCTCGAAAGTTTTCATGCTTAAGAAAGTGCCTGTTCCAAAATGTAGTTTAAAAGATGCTTTCCGTTATTTAAGATCATATTATTCCACTTTTTTTTTCTTTTCTTTAAAGAATGAGTAGTTCAGTGATGCAGCCTATGAATTATTTCATTAGTTAAAGTGTACTGACACCATAGATTCCAAAACAGATATTTCCAGAACTTACAGACTAATAATGCCTGGCTCCTTTTAGATCTGCAGGTTGTCAAATGGGTACTCTGGAACTTGGTCTCTGTTAATTTCAATTTAAATGAGCAATAGATTTGAAATTTTTGAGGCACTAAGCCAATTCATATAGACAGACATTACTATTACGTAAGTTCCTTTCTTTCTTAGAAGCAACTGATAATTAAAAAGAAACAGAAAAATAAAGGAAAAACAGTGATTCATTAATTATTTTTTTCCTCCATAGTATAGTCCTTGAAAAAAGAAGGGAAATGCTTCTGAAAAAGACCTGTTCCAGCATATTCAGCCTTTTATTTGATTATTTCTCAGGTATCAGTCTGAAGTCATTTTTTCATTTAACTGCTCATGGTCTGTCTCAGAAAAGCTTTGAACTCTTCAAAATTTTCATTTCTTTTCACTTTGAATCTTAAATGTACTAACTGAGGTTTGAGACTCCATCGGAGGTATAGCTGTCCTTAAATGTCTTATGGAAACCCTCTTCTTCATTGATAGAATACTGTGGGATATTGCTAATTGCCTTGTAGGCAATTGGCATAAATGAATGCCATCCCGAGGGACTTCTGCTGTGAAAGGTCTTGCAGAAGAATAAATGAGTTGAAGTTGAAACCTGGAGGGACCGTTGCTTTGGTGTAGTAGGATGTGAAATCAGAAAATGAATATCTTCTCTTGTGGAGTGAGGTTAGTGATTGGATTACTGCATTTTATGGCTACTTATACATTCAGCATATTCAGCAAGCAAGTCAAGTTGTTAGGATATTGTTGAAGTGGTCTGTCGGAACAATTTGTCTGTGCATTAACATTTTAAAGAAGCACAAGAGTGTTATCTTTTTTAACCTGCACCAAGAAAGGGCCTTGTCATCTCTGATGGTCAGGTTCTGAAAGAGCCATTCAGTTTAGGCCATTTTGAGTTATCGTTTAGCAAACTGCCCAAATTTCACATGTTCTGTCAAGAAAAATCTCAGCTTTGAAGATGAATGGTAGTTTGGTCTCTTCTGTGCTCCCCTAACCAGCAATGATGTCTTTGGAGTGACATATTTTGAGCATTCAAGAAGAGATGGTCACTTGTGGTGAGATGGTGTGATTGTTGTGTTTGTTTTTTTTTTTTTTTTTTAAAGTTTTTCCAGACATCTAGGGTTTATGTGATAATGCTGCTATTCAAGGTTAGTTTGTATTTATTTTATGAGTGAGATTTCATGTGACATTATCCAACTGATTTCCAAAGGAGAACTGCTTTCTGCTCTTCCGTCTATTAATTTTCTAATGCAATCAATGAAAGCAATCAGATTTTCTTCATAGAATTTAACATGGGACTAATCATTATTGACAAGATTAGGTCAGGCTCAGATTTTGCTTCACTTGACATCAGCTGTGTAAGAGATGATTTTATAAACAAATTGTGGATCTGGTAGAGGATCTGAACCTTGGGAGTGAGAACAGCATGAAGGTATCAGAACACTAAGCAGGAACTAAAGGACCAAAAAATTCACCAGAAGATCTTTACAGAATGTCTTTACCTCATCTGGGGCTGTAATTTCCACATGCTGGTAGCAGTCTGTTATGGGCCCCTTCCTTTTTCACGGCCTTGAGATCGTAAGGACAGAGCTATCAGCAACAGAATCTTTAATAGTGACTATGCAGTTCACAAATTCAGTCAGAGTTCATCTGTGACGGACAGAATGAAGATTTTTTAAAATAGGATTTACTGCACATAGAGGATAATGCAGTTTAAGTGCAATTTAAACAACCCATTGAACTGCAGCCCAGAGAACACCGTTTGACAGACCATGCTGTGACACTGCAAAAAGACAGAACTATGTGTTGTAAAATTTTCCAGATATCACAACAGAGTATAGAAAGAGCTTAATATCCTGAAGTTCATCCTCTAATTAAATTGCATATTCCTGCTGCATTTTTTATATTGCAGTGTAAAAATGCTTTTGCAAAACTAATGAGAAAGCTACATCAGCATTTCCCTCAGTCTTGGGTGCATTATGTCATTTTAGCAACTGTATCATCGTATTCTTTGTTGCCAGTGCAGTTCTAATCCTGCTTGATTCACCAGCAAGGTTTGATTTTGCTGACCATAAAAAAATTTGTTGACAGCCTTGAACAAGCTTCACTTTTTGCTTTGCATTACTTTATCTTCCCCTTCTCCCCCAGTTCCACTCATTTACCTTTTGTGCAGACCAGTCTAAGGGATAGCTGTGTCTCTGTGTCATGCTTGTAGCCCTGCTTGAAGCAGGCAGAGAAACTCATTTGAAATCACATCTCAGTATTCAGTAGTCAGAGAAAATAGAAAATAGAAAATTTTTCTTTTCTTTTCTTTTCTTTTCTTTTCTTTTCTTTTCTTTTCTTTTCTTTTCTTTTCTTTTCTTTTCTTTTCTTTTCTTTTCTTTTCTTTTCTTTT
>NW_024884767.1:11071351-11157148 GCF_019232065.1 Centrocercus urophasianus
CTTTTCTTTTCTTTTCTTTTCTTTTCTTTTCTTTTCTTTTCTTTTCTTTTCTTTTCTTTTCTTTTCTTTTTTTCTTTTCTTTTCTTTTCCTTATTCTGGTTTTGATCCTACATTGTATAGAAGAAACAATAACAAATCAGAATGTGTGCAGAGTATCAACACTGCTGGTGTTCACAGAGAAAGTGCCTAAAAGTCTCAGATGACAGCCTTGTTAGCTTTGTTTATGCCTATATATTATATATATACAGGCTTTTTCATCTGCTTACTGATGGGATTAATGTAGTTCATGTAGTTGCTCACATTTGAAGTGTTTTAGGCGAGTATTCATAATTTTGGGGAGTATATTTTTAGGATACACCTGTTATTCCATCTTAAAAATGAGCTTGTTAGTAATTACAATATGCCTTGGGATGTTCAATTTGTTAATATGACTATTATTGATGGCTATTAATATCTTGATTTGATAAAATAGACGTATCATGAGCTAAATATATTTAATAAGAGCACAGAAGCGTATGGGAGTAATCTGCAGATGCTTCATGCAGTGGTATTGCTTTCTTGTTCACATTTTAAAACTGTGGGACTGCATTAAAGCCCATGGAAACAGAGATATGTCTGATCTAAACAGACTGTCACCTCATTGCACAGGACTTACCTTAAAGGTCCTTCTCGAATGCAAATGAAGATAGCTTTTACTCCAAGTTTTAGGGTAATTAGATTTTAAAGTTTTCTGTAGATGCCTGGTAGAGTTTATGGCTTGGGAACATGAATTACACAATATTATGTAGCAGGCCAGAGGAGCTGTCAGTTTTAGTGTGTGTTATTATTTCCCTCTCACTTCTACTAATCACTGATTTACAGAGATAAGGCGTCCTGCAGCCTGAATGTTTTAATTGCTTAAATCAAGGTACACTGGATGTAGATAGTGAGGACACTGATGTATTATTGGGTGAGATGGTTTAAGCAAAATGTAAGAAGAAAAGTGAATTTCTGCAAAGGGTATCTCAGTGCTAACTGAAGACATCAAGAGTTAAATCAGTCATCTGCATTTTTTATTGCTAATATAAACACTTTAGCAATGCTAATCAGTGGTGCTGATTTTCTGTTTTGATTTTCCTTAATAATTAAGCAAAAGATCGGGAATGCAATCAAGTTGTACACTAGGGGGTTCATGCAAATTTTTTTTTTTAAATTTTATTTCATTAATTTTATACTTCGTTTAATGTATCCAAAAGGAAAATTACTGAAGTTGAGAAGAAGAAAAAAAAAGAAATACAGTTTACAGTCTGCATAATCAAAGTGACTATTTCTAATGAGGGAAATGGCCACTTTGTTGAAATTATTAGTTGAAAATACATCTGCTTTTATTCCATCTTAAACAACTCCACATTGGCTACTCTGCTATGCAGAGAAACAGTTATAGACTGTGAAATGTCCTTCAGCAGCCATGATTTTTCAAGAGAGATTTAGCAAAATGGGATCATCTCTGTATTCCCAACTATCTTAAATACAGTATTTTCTTTCTGTGAGTTTTTTTGCGTTGACTTCTGAAGAGGGTCCTGTAAAGTAAGACTATTCCATCTCCTTATTTTCATGGATTTGTAGCCTGTTTTCTCTTAAAATAAGTAATTGGTGTGTTTTGCTCTTACCTGTTCCACAATATTTAAAATAATAAATTTCTATTTTCAATTATTTTACTTTGTTAGAAGTATTTGTAATATTTGAAAAAAAAAAGTACATTAACCAGAAGTTATTTTCTTATTATCCTGCAGATTAGACTCAATTATCTCTTTTTTCTTTTTTCTTTTTTTTATCTCAGAAGAAATATAGTGTTAAAATTTGTTTGAAAATTGAGATATAAGGTCAAATGTTTCCCAGAAGGGGAGGAAGGGTAGTTTGAGCTATTACAGATTATCTTCTGCCAGCTTTCATTCTGGCATTTAGGAATTTAAGGTAAGTCAAGTTCTACGTGATTTGGTATGTAAATTAAAACGTTGCTTGAAATCTAAGACAGACTCAGAGTACTGAGACAATCTTCTAGACTTTTATGTTATTAAGGTAATTCGTTTATGAGCAGAATGCTTTTTCTATTTGGGAATTGTAAAACCGGTAATGAAGGAGATATTTATGCAGGCTATATGGGGAATTGGACTTAAAAGAGCAATAACACTAGAATAAAATGAGGCACTGTCTTTTGACGATTTAAAGCAAATTGATTGAAACTCTTCCTCTCGTTAATTAATTTGTTTGCATAGGAATTATTGGCTAGTTAGTAAAAGGCACTGTAACATTTTTTGCAAATCGTGAACTAATGTTGCACCTACTAATAGTGTTGTCTAACATCTTGAAGAATTAATAAAAGATCATATGACACCTTTCCCTATCCCCTGTGGGGAGGTGTTTTGTGCATGAGCTAAAATTGAGGCAGCACCAGGTATTGAGATGCAGCCTTTCCTGAGCAGACACTGGGCACTGCACCCTTGCTGGCCCAGGTTTTCAGAGCTTAGGCATCCTTAGAGAGGTTGCATTGTGAAACCTGTTCATAATTTCGGGGATATGGTTTTAACAGAAAGTGCCACATCAACTGAAGCTGCCTAAGGTCTTTATCTGCAGTTTTGAAAAAATCGATGCTGCTATCCATCAATGGGGAAGCACAAATCACTTTTTTGAGTAAGTCAAGTTCAGGCTTTTTTGATGACAGGTTGTCAGCCAAATCTTTAATGGGGGTATTTTTGTTGTTGTGGTCTTCAGGAGGCTCTAGCATTTCCTTTAAACTACAGCTGTCTGTATCAGTGATCTGGTAGGACAACCACCATAAAGTGGTCTGAGTCTGACTGACTGCAATTTGGTGATGGCTGCCCAGCCACTTGCAGAAAATGATTTCATTTGTTTTCTACCAAAAATGGGCATGTATTTACTGCTGCTGGGCAGGCATCATGTGTTTCTTGAAGTACCCACTGGTTTTTACCACCAAACCATTGATTATATATATCCTAATAAAATGACTAGTTAGTTTTGGCTCCTTTATCATTTGTATAATATCTTCATAAATCATAAATATATATATTTTTTTTTTACAGGCTACCTTTTTGAAAAGATGTTTCTTCATTTGAACTCCCTTTCTGGATTCCCAATTATTCTCCTGTACCATTGGCTGGGGACAACTTTATCTTTGAATCTTGAAGATCCAAATGTGTGTAGCCACTGGGAAAGGTAATAGTTTCTTTAACAGAAAACTTGATACAAATACTGATTGTAATAATGTATGTTTTACTAGTATGTTTTACTTAACACATTTTAAGTGATTTAAAACTTTCAATAGAATAATGAACTAGGAATAAAATTTTATGCTAACACATGGGCAGAGTAACTTCAGGGTAAGTAAAAGACTTTCATGCTGGAGTGAAATGCAGCCATCTTTGTGGTAGTAGTTAGAATGCGAAAACCACAACAGTTGCACAGGCAGTGTTACAGAACCATCTAAGGACAAGAAAGGGATCAAAGCTTTTTTCTTATTTAAGTGAAAAGGAGCTTTTACATATGCAAAATGCAATTAGCCATATTGGAGTTTGGCCAAATTTGATTATGCTGATTCTTTCCTTTTCAACATTCTTGGAATCCAAATTAAGATTTGTTGTTTAATTTTTTTGATGAGGTTCAGAAATTTGTAACATACAGCTATAAATTCATGCATTTAGTTAATCAATTTGTTCACGAATTTCATGTTAATTGCAAGTAGAATGCTCACAGTGGGTAGCAGAGGTTGAACTGCAAGCATTTGTTGTACTTTTCTTGAGTGAAGATTGTGGTAGTGAAACAAGGCCTGAATGTCTCACTGCTGTTATTTTATTAAGGCCATGACTGATCAGCTATTTCCTGAGCAAGTCTAAGTGTTCATTTGAAAACATAAGTATTGTCTTCACTGGAAGTAAATTGTATTTTATGCTGGGAATGGTGCTGAGCCACTGTACATTTACGTGCAATTGATATGGCTAAATCTTTGCAGAAAAAGTTGAAACTTTCATTTCATTGTATTTCATTTTTTATAAAGTCTGCATATAAAAAAATGCACTTAAGGATTTTCCTCAGCAATTAATCTCAGCTTGTGTTAAACAAGGGTAGGAGCAGAAACTTTGCATGCAATTTAGCATATACAATATTTGGTACATGAAGTTACCATACTAAATACCTGTTTACAACATTCAGACTCAAGTTGAGGTTATTACTTGATGCTACTCCACATTGTATATCGTTTTTATCCATAACAGAGGTTTTGAGGGAAGACATAAAGTACTGAAAACAAAATGACAAAAAACAGCAATGTTTACATAGCATAACATGTTATAAAATGATGAAAGTCTGCAGAAGAAAAAATGTTCATCAAGCACATTCAGTTTTTGAATAAAGTTTTATCTTTCTCTAATTATTTAAGCCTCAGAAATGAGGAGCTGCAAGTGAACTTCCTGAAACTGGTGCTGTTTCTTAGAGCGGGCAGCAGGGGAATGAATACAGCTACAGCAGAGTAAAGCCTCCAGATACAAGTTTGTGGCTGCTGCTCTCAGTCGCAGTGCTGTAAACCTACCAGCTCTGTTATAAAATGATCTTCACAGATGAACTCTGATCACAGCAAAAATGGATGAGCTGGATGTGGCATTCAGCAACAAGCAGGCACAGACGTTTTGTCAGGCTGTCTTACAGCTGGACGAATTAGAGATGCTTGCCTTTTTAGGGAATAGGGAAAACAGGGAGCAAGTTCTGGGCAGTGAGGAATGAACGGATCTGGATATGTTTTCTCTCAGTATAAGTGATAGCAGTAGGAAGAGATTGTGGTTGTTGCCCTGAAGTAGGTGCTGAGGGGTCAAAGGTGGCATGGAAATTCAGATGAGCTGTACACTCACCAAGTGTTTTGACTGCTCCTGGGAACCAGTGCTACAAGAGGGAGAGATCACGCATTCCCGTATTTTCTAACTCTTTTACGCAACCACGGACTGACAGGCTGCCAGCACAAACAGTCTGCACAAGAGTTTTCTAGGGTGATTCAATATTTTTCCCTGCTGCAGCAGAAGATCTCTTTCTCTGGCCCCACTGACAGCTCTGGAGGGTCTGGATTTCAGAGCACAGATTTATTTCTAGGGCACCACACTCATTCTGGCAGAAAGCAGTAGAAGACCTTCAGTATATACTTCTGAAAAAAGGCTCTCTGTTCAAAATTAAACAGAAAACAAGCAAACAAAAAGTGTGGATAAAATATAATTTCTGACTCCTGAACAGACTGTTGGTTAGCACAATTGTTTCATCTGTTTCAGTGATTATTACTGTAAAACACTTGCTCAATAATATGTCTGGCCTCTCTCTGTCTCTCCCCAGTTATTCAGTCACAGTGCAAGAGTCATATCCACATCCTTTTGATCAAATTTACTACACCAGTTGTACTGACATCCTAAACTGGTTTAAGTGCACACGACACAGGTGATGTATAATTGCTAATATTGTCAAAATCTTGGTATTGTATGTATTTGTAGAGAACTTATTTCTGCTGAAATATAGCATGATATATAGAATCTTTTAACTATGGCGACTTATTTGTGTAATGTGTAAGGTATCTGACAACTGGAAAATGCCTAACCCAAGCAAATTCACATAAATTTTATTGGCAGGTTAGGGTATATTACCCCATAGATATCTAACAGAAAAAGAACAAATTTGAAAAAAAGTATGCAGTAAATTAAATTAATTTCCCCAGATCCTGTCAGACGTATTTGTTCCAAAATGTTAGGAGGCTGCTTTGAACCTTATTTTCTGGGGAAAGTGTATGTTACTCAGAAGGGAAGTATAAATATATTATTTGATCATGTCTAGAAGTCATCTGTCCAATCCTTCTGCTCAAGCAGAGCCACTTAGAACAAATGGTCCTGCATCACATCCAGATGGCTTTTGAATATCACTAAGGAACAATTCAGGATATCTTAAAGTGCATTAACCAGCACTTAACCAGCGCAATGTCTCTGTCCCTATAGAAACCAACTCACCCTTGTAAGAATAAATCCCAGAAGTCTCTACCTTGGAAACTGATTCCATTAGTGATACAGCAAATAGATTTGTTTTGCTAGCTTTTAATCTTCTTTGGTGTTGCTAGTTGTGAAGGTAGTGATACTCCTGTTTGTGCATTGCTTAAGTAGCTAGAATGCTTAACTTTACTGTTGTCTGGCCAGCCATGGAAATAAGTTTTTTTTTGGGAACCACAAAGACTTTTGAATTCAGCAACAGATAAATAAAGGTCTCTTCTCAGAGTGTTTTTTTTCTCCTTTTACTAATGGCTGTAGATTTTTGAAGATACGTAAGAATATAAATTTTCAAAGTGAAATGTGTGCAACAACCATTCGTTTTTTCCTTTAGAATCAGTTACCGCATTGCCTACAGACATGGTGAAAAAACGATGTACAAGCGTAAATCCCAGTGCTGCCCTGGATTTTATGAAAGCAGAGAAATGTGTGTCCGTAAGTCTAGCTTTTTTTTGCTTTGATATTCTGTGTGTTTATTGCCTTGCTCGCTCCCTTTTGGTGGATGACTTGTAGGAGGTGAGGTACCAGAGCCTCAGTTATTCAGAGACAGTCGTGTGATTATGCTGTCATTTGCTATACTGTGTATGTTCGTATACTTTTATTAATTTTAGGGAACAAAATGGGAATGCTCTGAATGGGAAAACAGCTATCTCCATTCCTTAGTTTTCAGCTGTTCCTAGTATTGCCTCTTTCAGCCAAGACGTGGACTGGCTGGCCTACACAGTGCAGCCCTGGATGAGGCCCTGGCTAAACTCACCGTGTCTCCAGCCTAATGCCTCCAGCCTGCATTATGGTGCTTTACCTAGTGCTTTTTTCTCAAGATTGTGAGAAATAGAGACGCATTCATTGCTTTATCATTTCCCTTACTGCTACAGTGACAGTGGTGAACCTCCTCCAGTGTTTGGAGGAGCAAAACCTCCTCCAGCAAAACCTACAAAATTGTGGATAATGAAAGATTTGTCTTTGCCACTGGATTTTGCTACCTAGTTTAGGAGAACACAGTGAAGCAGATAAGTCTTTAGTCTGAAAATTAGTTATCAGTACGTACATTGAATTTATTTATTCAGTATAAATGTGAGTTTCTTAATTTGTTCTGTCTGATTCATATTTAAAATTACATAAGAATTAAAATTCTCTTGTGGAGCTAACTTTGCATTTATTTGATTCTGCAGTCATTGACCTGCATGAGCATGAGGGTCCTTCACTCATGACCACCAGTTCAAGTTAGAGCTCCATTTCCTCAGGGAAAATGGAGGAGCTTAATGTTTAACACAGTAAGGGAAACATTTTGTGCTTTATGTTCAGCTAGCTTTTTTCACTCATATGTTCTGGAGTAAAGAACTTATACATTCTGTACTATACATGCTACACTTAACACGTACTGGAGTAGACTTTACCTGCATACAGTGTGATATGGCTGGTTGTCCATTTTAACTTGGAAAATAAGTGTGATGTTTTCAACTGGAATTAACCTGTAAGGGATAGTGACATGAGGAACACTCTTCTCCTGTCACTGAAGTATAAATGTCACTGTCGAAAAGCCAACACCAATTGTTTCTCCAGAAAAAAATCATGACCATATTGAAAAAACATACATACACTTCCTCTCTTTTTTGTATGTTAAGACAGAAGAGGATAAGAAACAAGTGTAATATCTTCTTTCTTGTCATTGCTGCTCTGCAATGCAGGCAGGATTTCTGTTGGAGTTGTTTCCATAGTGTGGATTATTTTTTTCTTTGGGGAGGATGTAGAGGAGAAAAATAGCAATGGAACAGTAAAATACATGTGCTGTTGATATGCTGTTCTGTATTTGCTCCTTTATTTGACTTCTCGATTTAAAAAGCTCAATTAGAAAATCCTACTGGTAGATGATTTGGGTATTAGTCAACACTTCACTGCATACAGTGATGAACTGAAATCCTGTGACTTCCTTTTGAAAATATTAATTGGGAATTTACAGCTTGAACACTCACAATTTGCTATTCACCTATGGTAACTGCTTACTAATGGTAGTGCTACTTCACTGCTTATTATGGGAAGAAAATTGCTTATCATTGTATGAAGCCTTTGTAAAAATGTGGTAGTCTTAGATTGCTGAAGGCTGTAAATGTTGTATTCATGTAGGAAAAGAATGACCAATAATCACATAAAAGCACTCTGAATTTTATGTATTATGAATACATACTTTTCAGAATCTTTCTGAGTCCAGTCTGAATAGATTCACTTAAGCTCAGTATTTTAAATTATGTTAATAAATATGACAAAACAGTATTTTTTCTATGTAGCCTTTGGCCAGTAGACAGATTCTTTTGCAGAGTAAGGTAATAACAGCAAGGAGTATTCAGTTGTTCTGAACACAAACTTTGCCACCCTTAAGTAGTTGTGCCACCTGAGTTTGTGTTCGGGTGGATAAAATATCCAATATGTTTACTTAAATTTACTTAAATTCCAGCATTGCATTAGGCATCAGTACTAGAATGTTAATGAGCAGGAAGGAGGATCTCAGTACTTCCACTGCGACATTGTTCTGTAAACTCCTTATATAACTGCTGTTTAAAAGGAGATGGAGTTTCTGATTTCTGGCTTCACTATTGACAGCTGCAGAAGGGCAGGCCAACTGTAGCTTGGCTGTTGTTGTTTTTTTTCCCCTTTATTTATTCATTTTCTCTTAATGATTGCAGTGCATTTTTTAGAATACTTTTATAGGTTTTCTTCAGATATGGCATGAAAGTAGTTCATGGTTAGACCTAATGGATTTCCTGAGGTGATCTGCTCTGCAGGCAGATTCAAAGGTAGATTGATTTTATCAAGTTCTATAGAGCAATTCACTCAGAGACTTAAAAACTCCATGCTTAGTCTTTTATTTATTCCAAATAATTTGCTGTCACTTTTTGTTCTCAATCTCAAGGAGATTTGTCATATGGGTGCTAGACTGGGTTCTGCACTGGGGTGGTTTTACATAAAAGCATAATCATCTCTTTTTTTTACATTTACAAAATCCATCCAATTTTGTTGAAGGAGTTCAGGCATTAAGATAGCTGTTGATTTGTTGACAAAGTAGATTAATCCTTGCAGCATTTTGGTAGCATGAACATTAACTTTACATACAATTTCTATGGTCTAACAGATTCCTAAGAGCACTAAGGGAGGATTAAGCCTGTTGAATTTCCCTGACACAGGAAATGCAAAATCGGCAGACTATGGGTAGAATTAAGAATCTATCTTGATGTACGTAACTGAATACCATTCACCTTAACAAAAAAGCAGATATCAAAGCAGAAAAAAAGGATTGATCAAAGGATTTGTTCTAACATGCAGTGTAGAAGGAAAGACTTCATTTGAAAAAGGCACATTTATAATGCAGTTTAAAAGGTACATGGATTTCATCTTGCACAAAAAGTGCTGAGAGACCATGCTTTAATTAAGGTAAAGAAAGTTGGAGGTAATTTTTGTGCGATATCTAAGAATTCTTTTCAGTTTTGAGTATAAATTATTTATGCACTCAAACATCACTCACAAAATTTTGAGATCTTTAACAGGTAAAGAAGCTTATTTTTCCCGAAAAAATGGGATGTAACTCTCCAAGTTATTCTTTCCAAAGACTCTAGGTATCCAAATGTAGTTAGAATGGTATTAGCAGAAATGACAAACCATGGAGTCACGCATTTCTTATGATTTCTTTTGTTGGAAATAATTTCTGTGAATTAATAATATGCAGATATACTTAATACTGAAAGTACAGACTTCATTCAGTTATCACTCTGTTCTTTCTAATATTAATTCTCCTTGAAGTTGATCAGAATTTCACTTAATAGGAGATTTCAGGTATGAAATCAGGTATGACTTCAAGGAACTGTTTATTTGAAGACCTGACTCATTTGTTCAAAAGCTAGAAGTCTAATCTGGGAACTGTAGTGGATTCTCCTGCTCATCTATCTATGTGCATAATTACAATCAAAATATTTCAAGCTTTTATTCATTTTAATTGATTTATGTCTGTTTTTTTAAAGGGAATAAATGACAGATATAAAAATGCATGCATGAACTTTAATTAAAGGCAAGAATAGTCTTCTTCACAACTTATTACTGGAAATACTTTTCTGTCTTTTTACATTAGGTAATGGAATGCACAGCTGTCTAAATATTGTCAGTGGTGACTTATGATTAAATAACTACATGGCACTTTCTTAGCCATAGAGAACAGATTCATAAAATGCCATTCAGAAATTTCAAGTTTTATGTTCCACTCTTCATATACACTCCAATGCAGAAGTTGTATGAGATGCTGGAATTACTCCTCTCAGCTGTGATATTTAAAGTAGTAGGAGGAGCAGTCGGCATCTCCACAGCAAGCAGTATGCTGGAGTCCATCAGCATGTATGTAGGTGTTTGAATTGCAGTCTTCTCTTGAGCTGAACAACATCTCCCATCTCCCTCCTCTCTTTGGTATCATTATGAGTCATATAATCAGTACGTAAAAATGGCATCTTGATCTAAAATTGCATTACATACATTATGTTTCTTGTATGACTGGCTTAGCTCCCTGGTAAAAGCATCCCTTCCAAAACTGTGGTGATGCGGAATGTCTACAATTGATTGTTTTCTGAGAAGCCTTTGCCTCACTTCATTTTCAGATTGCTGTAATTGTGGTATTGATGTGGTATTGATGTGGTATTGATGTGGTATTGATGTGGTATTGTGGCTTTGACACTTAAGGCACATCTTTCCAATGTGATTCATGTTGCTGAGTTTGCTCAGCAGGGCATTTTTATTTGGCTGGTGGCAGAAACACAAGAGGTAGGAAGAGAACTTGAGAAGCCAGGTGACCCTCTGTCTGGAGAACTGGGAAGGATATTTTATGGATGCTTCAAGTTGGGTGATGATACTGTATAGTTAGGAAAGGCAAATCTTCCTCCTGTGCTTATGAAAATGCAGAGATGTGATCTGCTGAAGTATAGGTATGCGAATTGGACAAGGCAAAATTTTAGGGATGATGTAAAGGAAGCAATAAGACACAGAAGAATGGGGAAAATAAGATGAAAAAGCAGATACGCAACTGCAATCTCTGATTGCTTTTCATATGATAACTGATTTTTGCTTAGAAAGGAACAAGGTATGATTTAGACGATTTACTGCTGTCAGTGAATTTTTGGTGATTCTTTGCACTGCTCAGTATCAAAGAGATTTCGGAATAAGTTTTTCATTTGCTCTTGCACATAAGTGTTTCTTTACAGCTTATGTAAGAGGAATGAGAAAATTCTCACTGTTTCTGATGTCATTTAGGCCTATTCAGCTTGTTTTCTAGTACTCTTCACACTGCTTGCACCTTGCACATTTTTTAGATCATGTAGTAAATTATGATTCCCTCCTCCCCATATTCATTGCAAAAATTTTGGTAGAGGCAGTTTCTTAGGAATGTTAACTATGATTCTGTTAGCAAGAATCGGTTAGACTAGTTAGTGTATACAGAATAATTCTTTTGGTTACTGAATAGGTTTTTATGTATGTCTGGAATATAGTTGGAAATTGTTCCTTGTCTGGATATATTTTTTGGCATTAAGAAACTTAAAAAAGAAAAAAATATAAAAAATAAAAAATAAAAAATATATATACTTTTAGCATCTTTGAAACATTCTTGGCTTTAGTTCAACCTCTTCAAAGTAAAGAATTACATGTTACTCTACTTTCAGAAGGGATTTTATATATTTGTGTGCCACATATTTTAACTATTTTTGAGTTTGTTTGGAAGAAACATTTTGTAAGGTTCATCAGTGTTCCTTATCCACATGTATTCTAGTTTGTAGAGTCAGCAGAGTTTTGAATGTCAAAAATGCATACATTATTAATGATGTTGGGTTTTACATGTTGATATTCATTAAGATTTTCACACATGCACACAGAAACATATTGTCTTATGGTTTACTGGGAAGATTTTTCACACAATTGGCCCTGAAAAACCCTAAGTGCCAAAGGCAGAACTTATTAGGCAAGAATCTTCAAAGATGTAAGTAATTCATGTCTAGATGTAAAAAATGTAAATGTGTGATGTATTATTTAGTAACTATTTCCATAATAGGTAGAGAATAATTAAATAGGGTTTTTTTTTTTTTAGTACTTTATATCACTGGACAGTTACAAATATTCTCCCTGGTAATTTCTAGTGAAGATCATTTTAATGCACATCTAAAAAGTGGCTTGTAAGGCATAAAAGTTAAGAAGGAAACTTAAAGGTTGTAATTAAATGTAAAAAAATAAAACTAACTTAAAGGTAGTTGATGTCTGTGATCTCAAATAATGAATGATTTTAGTAATATATACTGTTTATCACTTTGTGTCTTTCTTTTTTGTATGGCCACACAAAATGTAAAGATGACTGTCCTGCTTTATGATGTTGAATTAGGAAAAAAATTGCAATTTTTGCAGTTTACCAAGTTATTTTTCCTAGTTATTGTGTAGTATTTTCTATCCTTTTAAAACATAAATAATTTGTGTATAATCTCATTAATCTTCTTGTAAACATAGCCTTGTCTTTTCATATTGATCACTTTGTATTGATTGGTACACCAGTAAGATTCCTGTCACAGCTTTTCTGGAAATGAAGGTATAAGAAAATTCTCATCCTTTGCACATCTTTGAAGTTTTATTCCTGTTTGAACTGGATGGAAATTATTACACTGTATGTACTTTGGAAAGCTGAGAGCATTTCTTTATGAATATATTGCCAGCAACTTGCTGATTGCCAATTTCTTCAGTGTCTCATATTCTGAGTAAGTTGTATTGGTGTGCTGGGTATTGGAGCCATTTTAAGTTTTGTTTAAAAAGAAAGCCTTATTTTGAAATAAGCCGTAACTGTAGAAATGCACATATATGTGCTTGCAAAGCATAATGAGTATTGATAATGAAAAGTTTCAAGCAGCATCACTTAGCACTATTATAAAGGTTGCAGTGACTCATAAAATTTACACACTGTGGCTTGCCTTAATTGTCATCAGAGTTTTGAACTGTGCAACCATTCAAAAAAAATCAATGTTAAGATACTGATATGTTGCAAATCATATTTATCCACACTCTTTTTGCTTGCAGAGGTTTCCATATCCCTTGGCATAAGACTTGGGTTCACAGAATAACAGAGTGGGTTGAGATTGGCAGTCCTGATTCAACAGTCTGCTCAAGCAGTGACACTTAAAGCAAGTTGCCCCCTACCATGGCCAGACAGCTTTCCAACCTGTATTACGATAGGACTGTTTTTTTCACTGAATGTGGATGATTTTCTCTTTTCTACATGTATACATATTTGAATGATATTATATAGTTTAGCTGGAGCCTTCAAAACATGAAAAAATAGAAGAGACAGAGGTTAGAAAGCATATTTTGATGGAGGCCATCGAACATTAATGTATTCTTATTTATTTTGCTTTTAAACAATGTTGGAGGCATGAAACATCATGATTGGGGGTAATTTTTGAATATTTGTTTTAATACTAGGAGCTGTAACTTGTTATTTTTATATTTCCTTCACTGACAGCTCACTGTGCTGACAAATGTGTCCATGGTCGTTGTATTGCTCCAAACACCTGTCAGTGTGAGCCTGGCTGGGGAGGACCCAACTGCTCCAGTGGTGAGTTTTCACCTGCTTCTGCCTATCTTATGCTCTTTTCACTGCTTTGTCCCCTCTTTGGGGAAGATCATCACTGATCCTGTGCTTGGTTTCCTGCTTTCTGGTCAGGATGTTTGAGTTATCAAGTTACTATGTGTGGTCTCATATTTCTCCGTTTACTTGCAGACAACTTTACCATGCACCAGCACTAAATATCATGGTTAATGCTCAGAAATATGCCAAATAGTATAGAATTTAGTTTCTGCAGTAAGTAAACAACATGATATTTGAATGATGAAGTCCCCAATTTTTTTGTTTTCTTGATGAATGAAGAATGATGCTGCAAGGTTGCATTTAAAAGTTCTGAGCTTTTAAACTGCAGCTTTTTAAACTGAGCTGTGTTCCCTTCTTGCATTAATAGGTCCTCCATGTTGGCTCAGTTTCTCTCTATTTTTCTCACTTTGGTGATCCTTCCCCAACTCTTTTCTTCTTCCCCTTTGCTTTAAGAGTGTGTACAGAAGAGGACAACAAGAGAGGAATATGAGGGACACACATAGGAGGAAGACAGATTGGTACCATCACTGCTTGGTGTATGGCTGTACTCACACTCCAATCAGCTGGTGGTCATGCTTAATAAACAGTTATGAAGTTCGAGGCTGTCACATACTTCATACAAGAACACAGCAAAATATCAAATCCATGAAGTGAAGTACTGCAGTAATAGCATTTGATGACCATTTTAGTCACTACCACTGTTCTGTAGCTGCTGACTGTAAAACCATGTGCTGTAGCCAAGGAGCCAGGCTGCAGTAAGACAGAGAGTGTTGACAGAGGACAGAAACTCCTCCGTGGCAGAAGTGGCATCTCTGTGTACTGTTCTCTTCCTCTGTCTAAGGTAATCATTTGTGTAGACCATGAATTGATTTTTTTCTTCACTTTACCCAAAACAGAGGTTCTCAGAATAATTCTGGATTTTTGCTCATTATAACAGGTTAGATATTCTTTCTTTCCTCTCTCTTCACAAGGTTTTAGGAAATGTCATGTTTAGGTTGACACTACAACCGTGTACTTCGTTACAATCACGATCAAAGCAGGTCACTGTTAGTAACCATGCACTTGAAAGGAATATATATTTTTAGTCATTAATAAAAAATAAGTAAGGTTTATAATTTAAATTTCACAGACATGAAAATCTTATTCATAAAACAGAGTGGATGTCTTGCAAAGATATTATGCTATGAGTTTACTTAGTAGGAGATTCCTGTAAAAATAGTATTTGTGGAAAAACCTAGATCATAAGCAGGTCAAAAAGAATTTTGGATTTATTTTCACTGTCATTTTTTTTCCCCACTTAATAAAAATAGGGAAACATGTTTTGTTTCGCTTTGCAGGCAAGGTGCTAATGTTACTCTATCTGGAACTGATCTGTTGTGAAGGCAGCTTATTTTATAAAATATGGGGTGAGAAACAATTAACAAGTTACATGAAAAAGAACTTGTAACTTGTCACTGTAAGGTTATTATATTTAGTGTATGGTCTTTGTATATGCTTACAAGTGGTTCTTTTCATAAACAAAGAAGCAAAGTTTTGCTTCAAGCATAAAATAGTTGGCAACTCTGTATGTAGATATTGATCTAGTGTGCAGAATTTTCAAAGGAAATTGTTGAAAAATGATAACTTTATGCCTTGTGAACTTTATGCCTTCAACTTTAAGCGTTATGAATTGAGATTCTCTGTAACTGCTCAGATTTTTAAAAGTGAGCATTGCTATGCAACACGGAATGAGGATATACCATTATTTATTGAGATTTCCAAATCTGAAACTCACTGAAAAGGCAATTTAGGTGAGTCAGGAATCTCTAAACCTCACTCTGGAAATAATTATTTCTCTCTCAGGATTTGCTAGAGTCCGTTTCCCTTACCTGCCTGTTATAATTCATTTTGAATACATGTACAGCTATTTTCCCGTGCTGCTTCTTCAGTTCACTGCCTTTGACTGCTTGTCTTGGCAGTCTCAATACCAAAATTATTTTCTCATGTGAATACATAATAGGCTGAAACTGAGAGAGCTTTTGTGCACCTTTGAACTGTGCAATCTTTGGAGAGTCTTGCGATCCTCTGAAGACTTCTGCAGGCGCTACAGCTAACTGGAACTGCAGATATTTATTTCAGAGTGCTGGCCTAGCCCAAGAAGAAGGGGAAGGTGCTAAGGAGATGAAAGGGTTTTGTTCATACATTGCTGGGAGATTTGGCTTCATATTTGTCCTGTTCCATGTTTACAAATTTAAGTAAGACATTTGTTTCACTAGGTTGTTCTTTTGAGTGCTGCTCTTTGTTGCTAGCCATGTGTAATTTCCTTGTCTATGTGTCTGAGAGCTACAGTGCAGATCACATCAACTTGAGAGTCATTTCATTGTAAGTACCTGAGAACAGAGTAAGGCCTGAAGCAGTTTGTGTCCATGTGCCATGCCACACACCCCACAGTTAATTTTACCTGTTATTTCTCCGTTCTATTTACCCACTTTGTTTAAAACATTTTTTTAAACCATATGCTGTAGCTTCTATGGCGCAGTGGATTCCTGGGAGGTAATTGCAGTTAAGTGCATTCTAAAGACTTCAGTGTTCTCTAAAAGTGACAGAGTGATTGCATGGACTAAATTGGTGTATTGTACAGTAAAAGCTGAATAAGAAGGCTTCCTCCTGATCTTTGCATACTAGTGTGTGCTATGGTCTAATAATCTTTTCAGGGACTAAACTTTTCAGAGACTCATTTCTTTATGTGGCAACCATTACTTCCTAATAGCCTAATAGGTCAATGATTGCTTTCAATTGAGGGGAAAGGGATGAAGATTTAAGTAGAGTACTTTGTCAGTATTCTTTCTCTGAGGCTGTCCTCATTCAGTGCTTATTTCTAAATCTACTCTTAACTTTCCCCTCGTTCAGGTTCTCTGCCTTTCTGAAAACCCTGCATCCTTCTTGAGAGGAAAATAGGAATGGATGTTTTCTTCTGCAAGTAAAACTGAGATGTGTTTTCCAAATTTGACTCATTAATTAATATCTCCCTGGAGAATGTTGTCTGTGTGAAATGTATTTTTTCTTCAGGCTTTTTCTTTTTAGTTAAAAGTATTGCAGGTACTCACTGTTGGCTTGCAGTGATTTTTGGTGGGAAAGGAAGGAGACGATGCTAACATACATATACCTGAAGGGAAAAAACGAATTGAATTAGGTGGGTTAACAGAACCCTTCCATTCTAGAAGAAACAACGAAACTCATGCAAAACAAGTTATTCTAATGATAATTTATTGACTGAGCACAGTAGATGAATGACAAATGAGTGGGCAGAAGACATGCTGAACATGTATCTCAGATCAAGTGAGTCAGCACAATGTGTGTGCTGTCAGCATCACTTAGAAGAAATGTTTGTGAACTTCAGGAGAACAATTTAATTAATTCTAGTCTGAGGAGAGGGTAAAACAGAAAAAGGATAAGGTGGTAAAGATAGCCTTGTTTGTATGTTAAAAATGTGAACAAATAGATTCTATCAAAAAAACATGACAGCAAACCAATTAATCAACCAAACCCACCTATCTTAAATTATTTTTTATATCAGATTTTTGAATTGCATGTGTCAAGTTGGTTGTTGTGTGAGAATGTTTTTGACAGAAGGCTATGCATAAAGCAGTCTTCTATAAAATTTGCTATATACAATGATAACTGGCTATCAGATGTGTAGTACTGACCAAACTATCTTTTCCATTTGTAAATTACTTTTTCTGCCCATTTTCTATTCTCCTTAGTAGAACAGTATTTGCTGTAAAACATAAAATATGGACCTGATTGTCTAATGTGGAGCCCCAGTAAGCAATCAGGACATTCCCTTTGTTTTTCTTCTCATGCCTAGTAGTCCACAAATAATTCAGTCAGAATCAATAGGACAGTTTCTGCATAAGCTTGGAGCAGGGGCAAAAGGCCAAAATCAATATTACACTGGCTTGACTGCAAACGATACAGCATTACTGGTTCCCGGCTGGCCTGAGTAATATAGGAAAAAAAGGAATGACCTGTATTCTTTTCTGGTTTATATAAATATGCTAGAACTGCCTGTGGAAACATGAATAAGCGCTTTATGTTCGATTGTTTAATCTCAGGTTTGTTTGAATGGCTAAATTTTCATCTGTAATTCTGATGGTGATTAATAGTAAATCTATATATACTCCGAGTACAGTATAATGTACTATAGTCTGAGGGCACAGAGGTACAACAAATGGTATAAAGGCATAATTTGGCTCCATGGTTTTATAAACCATAAGAAAAGAAGCATTGGCTTTTTCTTTAATATTTCAGGCAAGGTGTTTAAAGCTGTAATCTCAGAAAACCATCTTTTAACCTATAAATACAGTTAAGGAAACTTCTAAGGTGCAATAGCTCGGCTACAGTTAGATTTCACTTGTGGATGTTAGGTTTTCAAATCACTGTTTTCTTCATGATACTTGGCAGATGCAGAATATGGCAGAAACTGGATTGCTTGGCACAGCTTGTGTGAGACGCTCACGTGAGTTGCAGGCACTGCCAGTTTCTCAGTAGAGCTTGTAATGTCCATTAACCCTTATGAAGTGGATGCGTGAATGTTTTCTGCAGGCACCTCTGCACACCAAATGAAACAGCCCCCCTAAGTGCAGGCAGGGGGCCCAGGAGCATCTTGTCTGTTCAGTAGCACAGCCTGTGAATCTTGAATGTTTACACTGCGTTCTGATTTTTTTTCTCAAAAGCATTCTAAGAGCTTACAAGGTATACATAAAGAATTAGCTCTTGCTTAAGTTTACTAAGCTATAGCAGTCTTAAGGAATAGATTCTGATTTTAAACACATGCTCAAGCTGCAGAAGCTTAATTCATGGAACTTAGAAATTGCTAAACACACTGGTGAAACTGCAGTGTCCTGATACAGAGCTGTTTGTTTTTATGGGTTGTAGAGAAATAGCTCGTTCAAGTAATGTGGAACTTTTCCTTCCAGCTTCCGAATGGCCACATATGCAAATACATCCTGTTAGCAAAAGTGACAACACACCATAAGCAGTTTAAAATTTAAACTTTTCCTGTTATACATAACATTCCCATGTCCTTCGCTGGAATGCCTGCAGATCTCCTGAGTTACTAATTTTCCCAGCTGAACAATTTATTTTTGCCTCAAAAAGGCTGGTATCTTTGGACTCAGAAACTAACCCAATAACAAGTTAGATCAGGTGCTAGGAGGGAAAACAGACATTACTGGAAGTTGCTATCGCCTTCATTGTCATTGTAGTCACTACAGGAAATTATGAAGAAAAATAAATATATTTTCTGCAAAACTTAGTTATCAGTTACAGAATTTAGTTGAAATTTACTGAAGGAAGGCATTGCAGTAAACAGTAATCATTTTATTCCTTTGTAAAAATTTTGTGTATCAGAGAAACACATCATTTTTTGTCTTTGATCATTTTTTAAGCTCAGTGTATTTGTGGTTATTTGAGTTGATCTGTAGGAAAACATCTGCGTAATATTTTTTTTTTCCCCAGTAACAATACAAACGTATTTTCAGTATTTCTTATGTATTTAGTCACTGGCTGTTTATCCTGTTATCACAGGATAATTTTTTTGACTAATTTAGAAATTTAGGTGACCTTCAAGATCTTAGAAAGTATTATAAAAAGAATGAAGAATAAAAGCTAGTATTCTGCAGGGAGATCTGCTAAATCAGGATCGTGGACAACAGTCAATTTTTAAAAACGCAATCAGATTGTTATAATTTTATAACTTTTCCAGTAATAGTGATTATTTTTAACACATTTCATCTCAGTTCCAAGATAAATTGAACACCAAGAACCATCTGTATGTTTTCCTTAGCAATTTTCCAGTCTTGTGTTCCAATGTCTAAAGCACTTTAAAGAATCTTTTGAAATTTATGGCATGTGAAAGGCATATAGTTCCAGTCTTTCATAGGATCTGAAAAACACATTTTTATTGTTCTTCCACTTCACGGGTCAAAAAGCTTTTACAAAGTGAAAATTGAAAGAAGTAATAAATCTCTAAATTAAATTAAAGCTTAGCATTTTGAATAAAATCCTTTCTTTTACACGAAACAAAAAGCAAGAATGAAAAATATGCCACAGGGTAAAAAGCCTTCAATATAACAAATGAAATCAGATAAAAGCAAAGATTCAAAGGAAATCCAGACTTAATAGAATGTGTATTTTGGAAAAAAAAAAAAAGCCCAAAACAACAAAAAAACCCACTATGCATTGCTGTGTCTGGGATGTAGGTAAAATAAGTCTTTTACTAAAATGAACGGACATTTTATAATTACCATGAGTGACTTTCTTCAGGAAAAGATTTTTTTTCTGATATATACATGCATGAATTTTCATAATATCTGAAGGTGACTAGAACAGATTATATCCAACAGTGTATGGAGAATAATCTCATGTGCTTATTAAATAAGGCTCTGAATTATTTTTTTTAAGGATATTTTTATTCTAATATTTTTTTGCATTGTTATCTTACCTGTTAGACACATCTCTGAAATTTTTGTTTGCTGTATTCCACATTTACTGTCTCGAAATCTAGGCTGACACATAGGTTGACAAGGGTCTATGCATTCTGTCAAATTTTGAGTATTTATTATTTTCAGAATCTGCGGGACTTGACATTTATTTGGTTTTAATTTTACTAGGGAAAATAATTATCTGTTCCCTACCCTGCAGGAGTTTCTTAAGGGAAACAAATGCCATGAATTTAGACTAATAACTAACCAAATTGTAGTACCAGAGAATAGCTTCAGTACTCTGTAAACTTTCTAGTATAAGGATGATCTGGATTTGTGACTACTTCTATATTTTTATTATGGCTTTTTCTTTGCTAATCAAGAAATGTTTTAAACTGAGACAAGCTTTGAAATTAAGATCACTAAGAATAGCATCTGCATGGCTATGACTTTTCCTGTCCATATCAGCAAAGAGTAACTGAGAACCCACAAAGTATTTTTCACATTTAGTTTTGTATGGACTAAATTTACATAATACATTTATGTAAAATATGATTTTGGTAAGTCTTGTTATGCAAGTGAAACATTCTCTTTTCTGTCAAGAAGGATATCGATCCAATTTTCTGACAAGATTTTGATCTGAAGCGTGATGTATGTTATGTCTACTTATAAATGGATATCTAAAATGCCAGTTCTATTACTGTGGATTTATGTTAGGCAGGTTTCTGACTTCTCGAGCTGAGAGAAGTAATCCAGATTCTAAAATAAAGACAGCCTTAGGGCAACTTATCATAGCAAGCTTGTCAGTAAGTTATTCCTTTGGATAAATCAGCATTTTCTCAGTATTTTTCTATTTTACTAGCATTGGCTATACTTAGCTATTAGTAGTTGTTATTCCCTGATAATCACAGCATGACAGAACTGTTTGAATTGGAAGGGATCTTAAGAGTCATCTAGTCCCAACTGTTCTGCCATGGACAGAGACATCCCTCCAGCTCAGCTGCCCAGGCCCCATCCAACCTGGCCTTGAGCGCCTCCTGGAATAGGGCATCCACAGCTGCTCTGGGCAGCTGTGCCAGGACCTTGCCGCCCTCTGAGTGAAGAATTTCCTAATATCTAATCTAAATCTGCCTGCTTTCAGTTTGAAGACATTATACCTTACTATATGTCCAGCACTACGCTCCCTGATAAAGTGTTACTCTCCTGCTGCAGGCCCCCTTTAATACTGAAAGATTGCAGTGCAATCTTCCCAGAGCTTTCTCTTTTCCAGGCTGAACAAACCCAGCTCCCTCAGCCTTTCTTCATTGGAGAGGTGCTCCAGCTCTCTGAGCATCTTTGTGGACCTCCTCTAGACCTATCCAACAGTTCCATGCTCTTCTTGTGCTGGGGGCCTAGGCCTGAACTTAGTATTCCAGGTCCTAGTGAAAGTGGAGTAGAAGGTGACAGTCACTTCCCTCAATCTGATGTTCACACTTCTTATGTTGCAGCCCAGGACATGGTTGACCTTCTGCAAGTAAAAATATAGAATGGAAAGTTGCCTCTGTCTTAAGAGAGCCTGTAATTGATGGCAAAGAACAGATGAAAACAAAGTTCAAAACATGTAAAAGATAATGGAGGAGGTGAATGACACTGGGAGGTATCGATTTCAGCATATTTGCCTCAGAATTTGTGTTAACTTTTTCTAGACTTCATAGAAAGGTAGAGACATGGAGAAGGACAATTTAGCAATTTTATAGTTTGTTGTATGGAGAGCTTTGCCAAGTCATAGGGACTACTTGAGGAGAAGCAAGGAAGACAACAGTCTCAAAATATCACAAAGGGCCCAATGTCATGGACAATGTAAATGTGATGGTTGATATTTTTACACTTGAATAAGAAATGATAGATGAGAGTTAGACTATAAAGGCCATGAAATTAAGGACAAACCAATAGATATCTGAGAGTTTAAGAAGTGATGCCAAGGAAGGGGCAAAGATTTAGACTTATCCTTGACATGACAACTTAGAAACAAAGAAAGGATGATCAGAGCTAATGTTGAAATTGCAGCCAGCTTCAATTTATTTTACACACTGGAGCAAAGAAAATTGTCTTTCACTTACTATTGGCTGTGACTTATCTGAGGAAATTATGTTGAAGGGGCAGAGAGGAACTGCGTATTTGCTACTGTTTGTTTATTTTAGATTTGTTCTTGACAGTATTGCGTGCCAGGAGAGGGAGTGGTCCACTTTGTACCTGCTTTTTGGAGATGGAGATTTTGTTCTCAGGTGTTTTTAAAGACCATAAAAGCTCTATAGCCCAGTACTCCAATAAGAGTCCCCTCTGTTTTGGCAACAGTGTTATGTAATTCCAGAAATATACAACAGTGTTTTCCCGTAAAAAGCCAGAAAGACACGCAATCCAAAATAAAATTCCGTTCTGCTATCTTGGAGGTGCATGGAGGACATCTTCAAATAACAATGGTAAAAATAGTAAATCCTAGTTTTGCTATTATTTTTTGCTTTCAATCCCTATTAGTAAAACAAAAAACAAAAAACACCCAACAAACAAACAAACAAACAAGAAAAAAACAGAAAGAGAAGTCAGATCTTAAAAAAGTAAACCAACCAATCAATTAAAAAAAAAAAAAAGCAAAAAAATCACTGTCTGTCTTGAATAAAGTGAAATGTAGTGTTCTTAAAGGGTAATTGTAAATCAGAGTTTCTAAGTGTAATTTTACTGAAATGTTCTTTTTGACCTGATTTGATAGCCTTATTTTGTTCTCATTACAGGCTATTCTTTACAGAAGTGTAGAACTGTAGGTGATCAAGATGGGTTTGTCAAGAATAGACTACTTATTCTTTTTTTTTTTTTTTTTTGCCTTTCAATGAAATCAACTAAAAAAGCCAAAAAATGCCCCCAAGTGTGCAATCTCATTTTGTTAAAAATATATTTGTTTATATAGAATAAGAAAGAAATTACCAAATTCTGCAAAGATGCTTCCAAATAATAATAGAAATCAATATTTAGTGTTATAAAATACCAAGTTTCCCTATGCTGCAATTTGCAAATCATCAGCGGTTCAGAAACAATTTGCATAAAAACACATCTAGCTTCATATAATTACAGTGTGCATTGGAGCTATGGGAAATACAGAACATTAAACTTTCACAAATGCTGCAAAAGACAAAAAAAAAAAAAAAGGCAATTTACATCATGGGTTTTTTTTTTTTTCTTCTCAAAAGTATCTTCTTTACACATGAATCCTTGAGCTTCTGTATGTTCCTAAAATCAACATTTGGCACTCAGTTTCGTAGAGCATTTCTATGTGTTGATAGATTTGTATTGTCTTGGAGTTTTGTACCATACCTGCTTGTTTAATTGAGGGTTTATACAGTGTGGTGCCCTTTTTCTCAGAGGCTTTTGCTTTCAGCAAGCAGCCTTCTGAAGGAAAAGTTTCCCGCCTGATATTGGTAGCATTGCATGATGTGCAGACAAACAGAAAGTATAAAAGCAAAAATGGTAACAAGATAGGGCTTCAACGCCATCATGTTTTTAAGCTTTTCCTTTGAAATATTTTTTTTCCCAGCAGTGTAAGATGAAGGTAGGAAGGACCTCAGGAGTCTCCTATGGAATTCAATAGTGAGCAGTGCAGCTAGATAAGCTAGATAGGGTTTAGGTCATGTTCATCCTTAATTCTGCCCTGGAACAACCATGAGCTGTTGGCCGATCTGGGTTCTTCTGTTTATCAGGCATCCCTAATTTTTTTCTGTTTGTTTGTTTTAATTATTATTCCATGAGGAATAACTGAAATTGACATCTGCTTATAAACATCTGCTTATAACAAACAAACAAAAAACCACAACCAAACAACTGGGGATAAATACAATATATATGCAAGAAAAAAAAAAAAAAGCAACAAATTATGTTCACCTTTGCAAGAATAGTGCTCTGTATAAAACAACAGTATTTGGCTATTTCTTTATGATAAATACAGAAAATTAACCATGGTGCACAGACTGGCTTTTTCTGAACACAGGACTCTTGTTTCTCTACTTTGCTTCTCTTTCATGCACACCCTGTGCTGAGACAGATGATGTACAACCTCAGCTCTGTTTGGCAGCCAGTAGCTGGCACTTTGGTGTGTGTGTGCATGTCGTGTTAGCATATGTGCGTGTGTCTGCCTGACCTTGGTGCAGTCAGGACAGCAGAGCAGCTATTCTGATTAAACTGCAGCTGACAGTCTGTAATCTGATGATGGTTATCAATGCAGAAATTATCCATTCCACCAGATCAGCAGCTGTGCAACTTCCAGCTCAGCTTTCTCAGTTTCTGAATACAAGGAAGTAACAGAAGCAGTCTGATGTAGTAGTTGGTAAATTCAGCTTTCAAAACTAACTAAAGGTAAACTCATCACAGAAAACATTCCTACCCTTTGCCTTTTTCTTTCTTTAATTGTAAATGGAGTATCAGTTTCTGACAAATCACTTTAATTTCCTATGGGGAATATTATTGATTAGCAGTCATTAGATGTAGAGGTAAAATACACTCATGTCTCATTCAAAAATATTAATTTTTTCCTTTAATTCTGCAAATTTCTCCACAGCTATGCCCATTACTCACAGTTAGATAATAGGCTGGTGACAGGCCTTGCATAATGGACTGTTGTGCATCCATAGTATGGTACAGCCATCACAGTCCTGGTGGGATGCTTCACCGTTGCGCTGTAATGAAGAATCACGCACTCAATATTTGTTACCCACCTGGCCGTTGCCAGGAGAATGGTCATGAGGCTGGAAATCCTATTAGCAGCTGTCTGTTGCTTTTTATTTTAATGATTTCCTGCAAATATAATGTGAAGATCACGTCAGGAAGCTAATAAATTATTTTATTCTGTGCAGTACATGCTCTTGCAGTAAAATAGTCTAGAAAGCTTCAAGTTCATTGGCACAGCATGTTCATCCCACATGTCAGTAAATCCCCAGGAGTCAGCAAGATGCATCCCAGGGAGAGACAGCAGATTGGGAATAAGTAAAAGGAGCAGAGGGAGTGCAAGGCTCTGCTGCTTCACAAGTGAGTAGCAAGGCTTTCTCCGTGCCTGGGTGTTGTGCAGTGGTAGATGTGAGGTGGGTTTGGTCTATATAGCTCTGAAACTAATTTTCTTTTCTCCAAAAAGGTGTGTGAATGTTGTTGCAAACCACTTACCAGCTAGTGGGAAAAGAGCACAAACTGGAATTTATGAACCAAACATTTCTGCCATGTCTTTATATCTAAGAGTGGGTTTAGGTCATGTTCATCCTTAATTCTGCCCTGGAACAACCATGTGCTGCTGGCTGATCTGGGTTCTTCTGTTTATCAGGCATCCCTAATTTTTTTTTGTTTGTTTGTTTTAATTATTATTCCATGAGGAATAACTGAAATTGAAATTCTATATTTTGTGTGGGAGCAGAAGAATGACTGTTATCTCAATCCATACTAATGTGTTAAGAAAAAAAGCAAACAAACAAGTGTAAAGGTGTCTGTTCAGTCATGAGAGAACTTGTATCTGTCTCAGAAATTCCACTGTTCTTACATATATAATTATATCCCAAAATATTTAGTTGTATGAGGATAATCACCTGCTCAGCAAGCAGATTGCCTATTCTGTTCCGTGTGAATATGCTGAAAATAAGTAGGTAGAAGTTGTAAATGAATGTGTGTTACCGTGGGTAAAGACATCCTGTGATGAGCTGTATGCCAGAGGGGTGTATGGTGTTGTGTATGTAGTCCGGAGCAGAAAATAAATATCATCAAGACGATAAATGGAGAAACCACAGTGACAATAAGGTGGGTAGTCATTCTGTCAATTTGACAGTATTGCTGGACACTTTTAATGCGTATAATATTTTCTGTTGCTCTGCATTTTGCTGTGTGTAGGTGTTCACAATATCTCCATTAAGCATACAGATTCTTGTGATCTTTACCGGGAAAAAAATCTTTAAAGGTTCTAATCCCTTTTCATCTGTGTAGCCTAAGTGAACAGCTCCTGAAGCAGAACAATTCCTCCCCTGAGGATGTGTCTCGAATTACTTTGCCGTACTCCAGGAAAGCGTGCCTGTTCTCTGCCTGTCTTTTTTGCCCCAGGAGAAGATTGAGAGAACAATGGTTGTCAGTCACTGAGGGGAGCCTAGACTTTCAGTTGCTGCAACTGACGCTTTTCTGTTGCAGCGCTGTTATTGATAGAACACAAAAATAAAACCAGGTCATTTGACCATATAATTAGCTCATTCCTGTTGAACTCTAAATGACCTTAACCTTCCTCCTCTTTACAGAATCCCCATGTTTCTCATTAAAAAAAAATTCTTCCTAAACAGTGGGTTTTTTCTTCTGATTCCGAGATACCCCTAGTGGTTACTTATGGAGTTCTAAAGGGCTCCATTGGCACACACAAGAAAAGATGCACTTGAGTGATCATGAAGACACACTGGATAACCAAATCTGTTACATCCAGATAATGTTTTACCACCAAAAATATGAAGGAGCTGAAGATGGGCCCAATAACAACTTTGGCGTATAACGTTTTCTTTCTTTTTTCTTACTGTTGACTCATAGTTTCATCAGTGCTCTAACATGAGCTATTGTGAAAGTGGTTTACATTTTTCCTTCTGCCCTTCCAGCTTGTGACAGTGACCACTGGGGACCTCACTGCAGCAGCCGCTGTCAGTGCAAAAACGGAGCCTTGTGCAACCCCATCACTGGAGCCTGCCACTGTGCGTCCGGTTTCAAAGGCTGGCGCTGCGAGGAGCGCTGTGACCAAGGGACGTATGGAAATGACTGCCATCAGAAATGTCAGTGCCAGAATGGAGCCACCTGTGACCATGTGACTGGAGAGTGCAGGTGTCCTCCTGGATACACTGGAGCCTTGTAAGTACAGGGCATGTTCTATAGAGGGAGGAAATGCAGAGTATGAAGCGTGCTAACAGGGGAAATCAAGTTTGGAGTAACTTCTGTTAGTTACAGAAGGTAACTTCTGTTACATTCTAGGTCTGTTCCCTTAGGTGTGTTGCACAGACACTATACAACCTTCAGTTTGCTTCTGTTGTGAACTGCTTTCTGTTGCCTATTTTTGAACACAAACAAATGATAGCATTAGCAATACAGAGGTAGCTGGAGAGCGAGTGAAGTAACAGTTGTGTCTGCTGTGTACCACCTCTGCAGCTGTGAGGATCTCTGCCCTCCAGGGAAGCACGGGCCGCAGTGCGAGGAAAGATGCCCCTGCCAGAATGGAGGCATCTGCCACCACGTGACCGGGGAGTGTGCATGCCCACCAGGATGGATGGTAAAAACATTTTCTGAAATCGACAGTGCCCTTCAAAATTTCTAGAACTCAGGCAGCAGAAACAAAGAACAGTGAATGAGAACATAAAATGTAGCCAGGAGTAAGAAGTGTACTTGAGCATGAAAAACTGGAATAAAATACTTGAATAATCCATCTGTTGCTGAAAATCCTCCAGCTCTGCACTGCCATTTTAACCATGTGAGGTCTAGGGAAGCAAGGGACGTGAATTATACCATAAACAGGTAGTATCCATTGAATTTTGTCTAGAAGGTGTTCACTTCCAGATAGAACTTAATACTCTAGGGAGCTGATACCTCCTTAGAGAGACATTATGTATTTTTCGTGGGGGTTTTTGCATCTATTTTTAAATGTATACTATGCATTTACAACAAACAAACAAAAAGAAAACACCCAAACTTTAAGGTATTGTGTTAAGTGATGCTAACAGAAACAAGACATTAGAATTTGACCGTTATCTTTTCACTTTCTACCCTCTGGTCAGTGCAAAGGGAAGGAAGCTACAAATGAAATTCCTCACTTGCATGTAGGCTCCTTTGCCAGACTGGCAGTTCTGAGTTAGGAAGTTGGAAGATGATCAAAAGGATGGATAGTGATCAAAGCCCAACAGTTTCCTTATAAAATATTCATAGATAGTATTTACAATCATATTTATTCATTTTTTTTCTACATACATGTCTATGACAGGTGAAAATCTACACTTATCGAACTTCTCATTATCATGATATATGAGGAGTTCAGTGGTAACATGGGCTCTTCACCAGCGAGGGTACATCACTGTGAGCAAATGATGTCTCACTGTGTGAGCATTGCTCACCTGTCAACCTAACTTGGAGTATGGTAATTTTAACATTTATTCCATTTTGTGATGGAAGAATGTAAGTTATTGATCACAGGATACAGTTGTTTGCATTTTGCCTTTACTTCTTCTATGGGCCTCAATGCCACTTATGTAAAGAAATACAGCATATGAAGAAGTAGTGAAAAATTTCTGCCAGAGCACAAACTAATTAACTAATAAGTTACTCTTTAGCTTTTAGATTAGTTATCCACTCCAAATAGTTATATAAGCATAATTCGATATTAGTTTTAGATTTCTCAATTTTGTGTGATGATTTTGTTAACATAACCTTTTTTGCTTTCCATGCAAAGTTGGCATAAAGTAGTCAAATACAAATTCTAAAGTGTCTTATGTTAGCTAAAATTCCCATGTATCTTTTGCCTGGTGAGACACTTGTAAATCTGCTTCTCTTGAATTGGCTTCTTAAAAGTCTTAAGGCCTGATACTTCTCTCAGTACATAACTGCAGTTAATTCCAAATGTGTAATTAGCAGTTCAGAAATTGAAGTCTTGTGGAAAAGAAGCTTTTAAGGTATTTCACTGCTTTCAGTGAAATTAGACAGCTTCTCCTTTCACCAGAAATAACAACAAGAGATCACGAAGTCATATGATTGGGGCATTACAGCAACCGTGCATTTCTACGCTCTTATTCACTGGAGGGCATTTCCAGATGTCTTGATATATATGGCTGCTGATAAAGAAATTGGGAAGAGTTTGACATCAATTACTCTTAAATGCTTTTTAATTTTCAGTGTTGCTTAGAAATAGTATTTTCCACAAGCTTTGGCCCGCTAAATGGAAATCCTGGAGAACTGTTACTGTTTAGTGCTGAAACATTGACTGTGAGATGGAGATGAGCATTTCTAGGATCTGCACTAGATGAGGGACATGATCTCACTCTCCCTTCATTGCAGACCTTTCTTCCTTTTCCATTCAACCTGAAATCGAAATGTAAGATTCTTTTTCTGCATACACAGGGCATGGTCTGTGGTCAGCCTTGTCCTGAGGGTCGTTATGGGAAAAACTGTTCCCAGGAATGTCAGTGCCACAATGGAGGGATCTGCGACTCAGCGACAGGTCAATGCCATTGCAGCCCAGGCTACACAGGGGAAAGGTAAGAAAAAAATTATTTTTGCTTAAACCTGCAAGGGATCTGGTACAACAGAGAAAGTAGAGAAATGGGAAAAGTGGGAAAAGTGGTAAAAGTGGGAAAGACAAAAGAAAATGCCCATGTTATCATTAAAAGTTTTGTGTAGTGTTTTCCACATCACTTATCAGATATTGAATCTCAAGTGAAAAGCGATTACTTTTCTGTGAAGAGTTGCTTGGTTTCAGGAGTTTTATGCTGTGGCCCACACTGCCAGTGTCCTTTGGGTCTTCATTCGAGTGCTGTGCAGAATGATATAGATAGAGCTGTGGGGTAAGGAGAGAAGCTCTTGGTTTTCTCTAGATGTTTGGCAATGGCAGTAGCGAGAAAGGCTCCTCCTGTTCCTCTGCAAAGTGAGCAGGCTGGAGAGTTGTCTCTTAAAGTATTGTGTTCAAACAAAGAAATGAAACTTTGGTATTTTCTAATTTGCTGTTAAAAAATCTTTTTTGGTAGATTTCAGAGGAAAGAAAATGGCAATTTTTGAGGCAGGGAAAAGTGAAAAAAATGCTTTCCTGCATACATTTTAAACAGCACACAACTCATTTGCTGAAGTCAGCAGTGTCTTAATCACTGTGGTCAGTCCAGGGGATCTCTGCCAACAACAGTTAAGTATTATAACTGTATGCTCTTCCCACGTGAGCTTCACAGGACATAGAGAAAGCTGTGTCACGCATAAGGAAAAAAGAAATATGAAGAAGAGACACACTTAGTTCAGAGCCTGCAAAAATTATGAGGGCTGCTCCGAAAGAAATGCCTCCTATTTTATTATGTTGACCCATGATGTCTGAGGTGGATGTTGGTGGTACGGCAGTAGAGGTTGAACCTTCCCACTAATATCTCATTACATGTTGCTTTCTGACAGATAGCAGCAGAGGGGCAGTTTGACAGAATGATGTCTGACATGGAAGTGCATATGAAGCAAAGGTGTGCCATTGAATTCCTCCATACAGAAAAATGGCACCCATTGACACTGGTCATTCAATGACCATAAACATTCACAAAGCATTGTATTGGTGAATGTTTATGGAGACCAAACAGTGGATATGAGCTCAGTGAGGGGGTGGGTGGTGTGTTTCAGCAGTGGTGATAGCAATGAAAAAGACAAACCACATTCTAGACAGCCATGCACAGCTGTGACACCACAAAATGAAAAATGTCTTGATAAGCTCATCTGTGTGACTTGGTAGATCATGACTAGGGAACTAAGTATAGAGCTGAATACTGCCTGTGTTGGAAAAGAAGGTCACAATTAATATCACAAAGTTGACTCTATAGCTGGCTGATGTGGTAGCCCAGCCACCTTCCCTCATATTTGAAAAGTCTTAGCTGTCAAGCAAAGTCCCCCGTTACTGGAAAAAGGGAAACATCACTCCTATGTGTAAGAAAGGGAGCAAGGGGGATCGAGGGAACTGCAGGCTGGTGAACCTCACTTCTGTGCCTGGGAAGATCGTGGAGATCCTCCTGGAAAACATGCTAAGGCACATTTGAGATGAGGAGGTGATCTACGACAGCCAGCATGGCCTCATGAAGGGAAGGTCATGCCTCACCAATCTGGTGGCCTTCTGTGATCGAGTGACAGCATCAGTAGACAAAGTGAAAGCAACTCATGTCATCTACCTGGACTTCTGCAAAGCTTTTGACATGGTCCCCTCCCACATTCTACATCCTTTTCTCTAAATTGGAGAGATACAGATTAGAAGGATAGACTATTCAGTGGATGAGGAATTGGCTAGATAATTGCAGCCAGAGGGTTGTGATCTGCAGATATATGTGCAGGTGGAGGCTGGTGGTGAGTAATGTCCTCCCAGAGTCTGTCTTGGAACTGGTGCTCTTTAATATCTTGATCAGTAACATACGTTATAGGCTTGAGGGCACCCTCAGCAAGATTACTGATGACACCAAGATGAGTGGTGTAGTTGATATGCCAGAAGGAAGAGATGCCCATCCAGAGACACCTTAATAAACTTGAGAGACAGGCCTGTTTGAACCTAGTGAGGTTCAATAAAGCAAAGTGCAAGGTTTTGCACTTGGGTTGGAGTATTCCCAGATATATATACAGACAAGGAGAAGAACTCCTTAAGAGTAGCCCTGCTGAGAAGGACTTAGGGGTCCTAGTAGATGAAAAACTTAACATGAGGCATCAGTGTGTGCTTACAGCCCAGAAGTCTAACACAGAAGAGGGACAGTTATCTCCCTATATTCTGCCCTTGTGAGACCCCAGCTGGAGTACTGTGTCTTTAACTGGGATCCCCAGCACAGGAAAGATGTCAAGCTTTTGGAGAGGGTCCAAAGGAGGGCCATGAAGGTGATCCAAGGGCTGGAGCACCTCTCCTACACAGGTATGTTGGGATGGTTCAGTTTGGAGAGTAGAAGGCTATGGGCAGGTCTCATTATGGCCTTCCAATATTTAAAAGGAAATTATAAACATGAGATAAATTAACTTTTTACATAGGTTGATAGTGATAGCACAAGGGGGAGTGGTTTTAAACTAAAGGATGGAAGATTTAGATGTTGGGGAAAATTTTCACTAAGAGGGTGATAAGGTGCTGGAACAGGTTGCCCAGAGAGGTTGTGGATGCCCGCTCGCTGGCCCTGCATGTGGCAGGGGTGTTGGAGATTCATGATGCTTGAGGTCCCTTCCAACCGTGGCCATTTTGTGATTCTGTGGTCCCTGGAAGTGAATGGGGCTCTGGGCATCCAGATCTAATCTAGCAGCTGGCAACCCTGCCTGTGGCATGGGAGCTGGAGCATGATGATCCTTGAAGTTCCTTCCAACTCAAGCCCTTCTATGGTTCTATGATTCTGTGATTCTATGAAAGCTTGTGTCAGATGGGGTCCCATGAATGTTTACACAGGAACAGAAAGAATATCATATGCAAGTTTGTCAAGACCTACTGAACCAATACAAGGCTGAAGTTTCCTGGATCACATCATTACCGGTGACAAGATGTGGTGTCTCCACTATGAGCTGGAGTCAGAATGACAATCCATGGAGTGGGCATGTGAAATCCCCATCAAAGAAAATGTTAAGGCACATTCCTCAGCAGGTTAAGTGGTCCTGCATTTCCTGAAACTCAGACAATCCACTGCAACACTGACTAAACTGAAGGCTCAAACTTCAGCGTCAGGACATAGAAGAAGCCAACCTTTCTCTTGCAACACAGTAACTCCAGGCCCCATATCAGTTTGAAGACAATGGAGCACATTGCCCATCTTGTCTGGAGTATCACACCATAGCCATCACATATTCAGAATTTTGAGCCTTCTGACTTTCTTCTTTTTGGGCTGATGAAATGCACTGTATGGGCAACATTTTCCTAGCAACAGTGCTGTCATAGCAGCTGTGAAACAGTGGGTCACCTCTGCTGGTGCAAATTTTTGCAAGCCTGGCATGCATGCTCTTAGTTCATCACTGGCAAAAATGTGTAGCTAATGGTGTTGACTATGTTGAAAAAGAGTATTTTGTAGCTGAGAATTTGCTCTATCAAATGGCATTATTTTACTCCTTGTATCTGTTGTAGATTCCATTTGAATAAATAGGAGGCATTATTTTTGGAGCAACCTGTGCAAATTTGCCTCTAAGAAACATTGCAGTAATTGGTAGATGCATTTAAAGATAGATATTTCAGCAGTAAATCAAATGAATATTCATGTAAGAATGCACATATCACTCTCTGGTCTTTCTTAAAGCAAATTTTTTTGTCTTGGAATATAAATTGTACTGTAGTCAGAAATTCCTAGCAGATTGCAGTATTTTGATTCCTTTTGCAAGTCTGAGCTCCCTCTTTCCTGCAAAATAGGATGAATTTTTCAATCTTTTGTTTTTTGAGATACTCTAAGGGCGTGAATGGGTCAGAAGCAGGATTGTAGACAGACAGTAATTTCATGGCTGTAGATCAGCGAGGGTTGGAAGTATTACAAGAAATGCATGGACATTGGCTGAGCTAGTGTGAACATTCCAGCAGCAAAAAGGACAATACTTAGAAGACGCTAAACTATTTTCAGCTTTTGTTTTTAACTTACTAGTATATGCCTGAGATTTCAATGGGGTTAGCTAGAAAAAAATAATTGCTGGAGTATAATCACAGTTTCTAGGTGATCTAATTTAACACAAGAGAATCTAGTTTAAAGTTGAACTCTTCAAAACTGATGAAGATGCTATTAAAAAGAAATTGGAGAAATAAATCTTGTCTCATTTGTGTGGGGTCACTGGTTGTCATCTGGAGAAATTTCATTCTCAGCTTTATCTGTATAACTTTATTAGGAAAGATTTAGATAGATTCCACTTTATTGTAACTCCCTTTGAAGTAAAAGAGATTTCATTACTGTCTCCAGTTACACCTTAAAATTCCCAGATTGAGGCATGTACCACAGATGCATGAAATGAATATGTCTTCCCATTCTACCTCACAGGGTTCTGCTGAATGTGATGCAGTGTCTTGTATCATACTAGCCTTTGAAATTCTCCTAAAGTAAACCATCAATCATACAGTTTTATTCTTCAACGCTAACTGTATAAGAAAAGTGGAAAGAGACTATCATTTAGATTTTTTTATATGACTGGTGAAATCAGCAAGTTTTAAGCTGATAGAAGCATTAACAGTGTGTCATATTAACAGGTAATCTGTAACTTGATAAAGCATACACGTACCCAAATTGTAGAAGATGTTATGTGCATATTATTCCCTGGTGAACTGACAACAGGCCTCATGGCTTTGGTCTCAGAATGTTCTGGTCAGAAGCTCTGAGATTTCGACATTTTATTGTTTTTTCTATGTTTGCGTAATTAATAATTTATAGAATAATTACACTGTTGAATATGAATATTTTCCCTGAGACAGAACTTATGGAATGTTGTCATCCCTGGCTCTGGAGCATGAACCTGTTGAGCTGAGAGGTCTACCCTGACACACACAACCCAGTATTTTAACTGTCCTTGATGTTGGAGCCTTTAGTGGTGCTGCTGACAGTTAAAGATGAAAAAGATGAAGCTTGCATCATATCTGTTAAATCACTGAATGAGCTTTTATGAGGGGACTCGCTAGGAATCAATTTTCAAGTTCTCAATTAGTGGAAATTGCCTAGACAGTTAAACATATAGCCTGATCTTTATGTAAAATGTGTTTGATGTATGAAAGATTAGTGAAATACAAATTAGCTAAATCAGTTATCTTCTAAACACTCTGCAAATGAAAAGGAAAACTTTGATGAACAGCTATATTTATTAGGAGACATTCTCCTTAAGGAGCAAGAAGAAATTATTGCTACCTACCCATATGGTTTAAACTCCAGACTTCTCTATCATATAAATACAAAATCAGTGCAGTCAGATGCAATAAAGAGTTTGGGACTCTTGATGATTTTCCCAGGTCATCATATGAATCTACAAAGGGTAAAGAAAACCATATAAAGAAAAATTTCAGAATGAAATTCAGGAAATAAAGTCACTGTGAAAACAACATCTATTTGGAAACATAATTAGAAAATACTCTCTCTGGAGTCAGCTGAGAGCAATTGCAAAGGATCTTCTGTTTCAATGTCTGCAGGGGCACAGATGTCTGCTGGCTGTTCACAGTATTGCCAAGTGGAATATCCAGATCACTAACCAAAAATAAATGAATAAGTGATGATTAAAAATATGGATGGACATCTTTTGAAACAAAATTCTTGAAAATTTATTACATTTCATACCTAACTTCTGATTTAAGAGGATTCAATTTTGTTCTGTTATTGAATGTGAAATGTGGTGGTCTGTGTATATTGTCTCCTTTGTTGTAGAGAAGAGAGACCTTTTCCACAGTAATCTGTGGAGGCAGTGTTTTTAAGCCTGTCTTGTTAGCAAAGGAATCCAGAGAGACAGGCATTTTAAAATATAATGGCATGTAAATTCATGGTCTACTTATGACAAATTTTAGACCTGAGTCAGATTCCTCGTAAACAGAATTTTCCTTAAATCCCTAAAAGCTGTAGTTTACTTCAAGTAAAATTAATTGCTTTCTCCTTTGTTTTTCTCACAGATGTCAAGATGAGTGTCCAGTGGGCACTTATGGAGTACAGTGTGCTGAGACCTGCCAGTGTATGAATGGTGGGAAATGCTACCATATCAGTGGTGCTTGCCTCTGTGATCCAGGATATACTGGAGAGCACTGTGAAACAAGACTTTGCCCTGAGGGAGTTTATGGCCTCAAATGTGACAAAAAGTGTCCCTGCCACTTGCATAATACCTGGAGGTAAGCTTTACAGCCTATAGGCTGTTCTCTTTTTCTGTGTAGGCCTAAGAGATCAGAATATAATCTGAAAAGAAATAATTTCTGATGCAGAAGGGCTTTCTGATATACATTCATGAAAATGGAAGCAACTAAAGATTTCTGAGAGTCTTTAGTATTCTCTAGTCATAATAAGAAAGAAGATACCAACTCCAAAGAGCTTCTGATTGTTGGTACTTCTATGTGTATTCATTCTTAATATTAACCTCTACGTTCAGTCATTGATACATGATATAAATGTTATGACAAAATGTGAACTTTTTCTGTATTTACCACATGAATACATCTCTGTATTCCTCACTGTATGAAGTCAATTCTCTGGGATACTTAAATGTGAACTCAATTGAAATCAATGTGTATAGAGTCTTAAGATTGAGTCCAGTAGGGAGAAGAATCTATTTCTCCCTCTTCTCTCTCTCTCCCTCCACTCTAAAAGAATTAGAGCAGGTGAGTAATTTAATCCGAAATTTCTGAAGCCCTACCAATTGTAAATGTAGTTGTTTTTTTTTTTTTAACTGTCACTTAAACACCAGAAAGCTCTTAAAATCTAATCCCTAGAAACCAACTAAAAGTAGTTTTTCACTCATCTTACTTTTTCCCATCTCTCCTTTCTAGACATAGTCTCATGTTTTGAGTTTTGTATGTCTTTGTGGACTCCACTCTGAACATACTGTTAGGAAAATCTGTAGACCTGACTGTTTGGAGACAGTCTTTCAGCTGCAAGGAGGAATGTCAGTTGAAGCAAGTCAGTGTATTTAGATAACAATTCTTATTACAAAACTTTTCCTTTATGAAATACTTTGGTCACTGCATTTGCTTACATGTACCTTTGTTAATAGTCACAGTACCTTATATAACTTTTGTGAGTATATGATGAATTTAAATGTTGAAAACTCTTGTCAGAGAAATTTGCAGAAATTATTTACTGTAGCACAGAAAGCTGTTGTACTTTGTATACAGATTAAAAAAAAGAAAAAAAAAGCCTTTAGTATTTAGAAGTGATGTTAAAACACTCAAGCACTTATTTCCACATATGTGGAAATAACCTATTAGGGCTCTGTGAAAAATTGTTTTGTGGATTGCCTGAGTTGTTGAACATACCATTCATTGGCAAGCAATGTGACAGCAAGCTGAATTTACTTTCCATTCATGTGCTTGCACAGCCGTGTACTTGCAGTTCTGTTTATCCCATTTACTTGAGATGCCTTTTGAAAAAACCAAAAACAAAAAAACACAACTGTGTTTTTGACATAAAATCAAGCCACTTTGGGCAATACATTCAAGAATAAATGGAATCATAATGCTGACCTGTCTAGCTCTCAAATTATGCTGGGAGACTGAATACTATTGCATTATGAATTATGCTAGCTACACTTCTGCAAATGTGTCTGTAGACTGTTGCAGAAGCTTTGTTTGACAGAAACGCATTACAATGTATAGTGTTGCTAATATTACTGGGATTATTTCTGGTTCATGTTCAACACAGCTGTTTCTTCATTTATACTGTGCAGGACAGCTTGTCGTCAAATCAGATCACAAATGTTCACATGTAAACAGTAACATATGGTTGATTGGTCTTTTGAACATCTTCGCCTCTATATGACAAATAAAAACTATAGGTGAGGGAGCATATTTGCAAGGGCAGAATAACCAGCAAGGAAAGCAAAAGTTTTCATGACTTTAAAAGTGTATTTGTCATAGGTGAATAATATCAGCAAATAACAGACATCAAAGGCTAAAAGGCTATTTGAGTAATCATTGGAAGGGATTGAGTTGGAAGGGCCCTCAAAGCCCACCCAGCCCCAGCCCGTGCTGTGGGCAGGGCTGCCCCCCACCAGCTCAGCTGCCCAGGGCCCCATCCAACCTGGCCTTGAGCGCCTGCAGGGTTGGGGCACCACAGCTTCTCTGGGCAGCTGTGCCATGGCCTCACCACCCTCTGAGTAAAGAAGTTCCTCCTAACATCTAACCTTAATTTCCCCCCATTTACTTCAAAGGCTTTCCCTTTCTTTTATGACTACCTGCCTGAGTAAAAAGTTGGACTTCCTCCAAACTAAGCTCCAAATAAGTATTGAAACAAATAGTTCAGAAGTGAGAACTTCCCTGCAGACTGTCACTTTTGGCATTTTTTTGAGAAGCAAGTCATCCAGGAGACAACTAAATATCAGTCATTCAGGATGTAACTTTATTAACACATTAGGGAATATTGTCATTTCGTACTTTGTTACCACAAGTAATATTTGGGCTTGTTTTAGCCAAAGGAACTTCATAGCATTAATCCATTTAACAGCAGTCAGTAGTCCCAGGATACTAAAAAGGTACTGTACTGTATCTCCTCTATTTATAAACTCCATGTGTCTTTATATCTAGGACTTTGAAGGGATTTCTTGGGATCTTTCACCTACATATGACCATTGATACAGATTTCTCAAAAAGGAGCTGTTGGTAGTCCTGAGCTCCATGTTATTGTTCACACTCTTGCATTCACAGATAAGAAAATGAACTAAAGGTTAATTAAAAAAAGTAATTAGCAGCAAAAAATGTTCCTGATCTCAGATGAAACCTAAAAATGTTGTGTACACATTTCTATTATGATATTATGATTGAGGAAATGGCATCAAAAACAACTTTGCCAATAATTCATTTTTTAAAAAAAAGTGAAGTCAATTTACATGCAGGCTAGGCTAAGCTACAGTTGTTCGCTGCTGCTGTTGGTTAATGGAGCTCCTGAGAGTGAAAAGCATGCACACTGCTGTTCTAGCTATGAACAGTACCAGCCAAAATAGCCATGCACCCCATAAAGGGTTAGATACAGGTGCATTCCAGAGATTTTGTTCTTTTTGCACAGCAGCAAATAACAACCTTCTTCAGTCATGTGATGGTTCTTCCCTGTTATGTCTTTTCATAGGTATGAGCTAGAGTGAAAATCAGATACAGACTTCTGTTCCTGATTAGGTGACACTATTGATATTCTCCTTTTTACTAGACTGCCAAGAATAAATCCAGAGTGAGTTAGCTGGCTGAAAATCAAGACATTCATCTGAATTGCTATAATATAATACATATTTTCACAGATTTATTTTATGTCAGTGTACAATGTAAGGCTGTACTTCTAGAAAGTATGAACAAAAGACTGCAAATAAAAGTGAATGTACCGGCAGCATTTCTCAACATGTCTTTGTTTCCCTATCTTAACATAAATCTTATTGACAATTAAGCTAACTGCTTAATTTGATGGGAGAACCCATCAAAAAGCTTTAGAACAACTCCAGCTTCCTACATCTAATTACAAATTATGGAGTACTAATTTTGGTGTCAATCAATATATGTGCAAGTATGCATTGTAACACTCGCTGGGGGGGCACAGAATATCGATGCCTCTGTCTGCTTCATACCTAATGCTTGCTCATGCATATAGGCTCCCTCTATTCTAAAAGGAAAAGGACCAACAACAAATGAAGCTGGGATTTACTCATATGTCTTAAAATACTAATTTTACATTTAAAATATTCTGATTCATATTCTAATGACTGTTCAGTCATGGATTGAACAACCCTTCCACATTCCCTGCCCTGTATTCCTCCACTGCTAAGAAACCTAGGGATTGGATCCAAAATGCCACTACAAAATGTCTAAATGTCTACAGGATGGAGTTAAGAATAGGGTACAAATCTGATTCTACCATTATGTGTTTTCTTAGTCTAGCATTTTGTTTTCCATGAGAATAGTTCTGTTCCAAGTAATTTCATTGGTAAGTATACTTATAACTGAATAAATAACCAGAAGTGTTGACTATGAATCCCATGAGTTTTGAATCAATTTTGCATACATCATTTAGCTAAAACAACTTTTCCTCTTGGCTTTATGTACGCTACCTTAATACTTTTAAAAAGAGGTTTTAATTCTTCATGACCCTCAAATTCTTGTATTGTTAAAGGGTAAACAATTGTTTATACAGAACTGACTGTACAATAACATTTTATGCCCTTTATAGTTCATTCTTTCCTTGATCAGCACTGTATTGTCAGTTGTGTCTCACAGTAAGAAACTTCTGGTTTGAAAGAGCATATTTTGAGACTAAGAGCAATTAATACTTCTTTTCCTTGTTATGCAACTTTTTCAAAGAACATGATTATTACTTATGTTACAGTACTTACAAGTGTAGTAGGTGTTTTTTTAAAACTTTCCAGTGGCTATAATAAATATATTAAACTTTCCAGTGGCTATAAAAATACTTTATTTCACACACACCACACACCCCCACGCAAATTGTAAGCAAATCTCGCAGAATCAGTCTCTTGTCATGGGTAATTTAACGTGCCTGGACAAAGACACATTTTTCCAGCACACTTAAAGAAACTTCAATCAGTGGCAGACAAATATCTTTAAACAGTCTTTCCATTGTAAATATATTGGATTTGGATTGTAAGGCTTTCCTTTGGTGAGAATTAAGCAAGTGCTTTGTCTGCCAGAGTCTTACAGAGTACCCCATTGTGTCCACTTCTCCAGCACATACATCTTAGCACAGCTGATGATGTCCATTTGTTATGAGGCAACAGCTGTCTGACTAGCCCTTCAATGGAACTGCTGTTCCAGGTAGGGACAGATGGTCTGCCACCAGGTATGGCCAGCACAGGGAAGATACTCTCCAAAAGATTCCTGGTCTGGTGGTATATCTGAATTCTACCCAATGCAAGTGATTTTGTAGCATTCCTGGAAAGATACCTGTTGTTCTCTTTTAAACTAGAGGTTTGGAAAGAGCATGCTTGCAACTCATTCAATGTTGTGTTACTGTTTTAGGATTAGTTGCTGTATTGTTATTTTAGTGAAGCATCATTTCTCAGAGAAATTGCTGCTGAATTTGGTCAGCCTTATGATAAGGATCCTATTCTTATATAAAATAAACATCTAGTGATACATTTTGGGATTTTAATGCTTTCATCACTTTAATATCAATAACCATGGATATGTATTTAGTAGTAAAAACTAAGTTTTGAGAGATAAGTTTGTCTTCAACAAGCTGCAGAAAAGTGATATATCTTTTCTCTCCATGTCCTCTCAAAATGTCTGTATGATATGTAATACTAATTTCTCTGATCTTATTAAGCATGCATTTTTACATGTATAGACAGAACCCTTTGCTCTGTGGTTTGGGAAGGAAACCCATCTCTATGTATAGAATGCAAGATCCTTTATGCAACCTATCTGTAGCAGCATTTTGTTCTCCGGAAAAAAATACTGGTGTCACATTTAGCCCTAAATTATTTATCCTTTCATCCCCTCTTGGCAGCTGTCACCCTATGTCTGGGGAATGCTCCTGCAAGCCTGGCTGGTCTGGGCTCTACTGCAATGAGACATGTTCTCCAGGGTTCTATGGCAAGTCTTGTCAGCAGATCTGCAGCTGCCAAAATGGTGCTGATTGTGACAGCGTGACTGGAAAATGCACCTGTGCCTCTGGATTTAAGGTAAATAAGTTTCACTTTCTTTACTGAAGTGCAGAAGGGTTAAAGATGCTAGAGTGTCCTTTCTCTACCACAGTAAAGGAGAGGTAAGAATAGTTGGCTATCACAGGGTGTGTTACAGATTAAGACCCTGGAAAGGCAGAATTTCTGTTTAGCTCTAAGTACTGAAATGTAACAATGGTTAAGAAAGAAAAGTTCACTGCTTCATAGGACATTGATATACAAATGAGGAAGTGCTCCTGAGATAAAGGAATGAACTATAGGTTTCAGTTGTTATCTTACTGTATTGATTCCTTGTGCTCCATTCAGAGAAACTCTTGACAAAGACACTTATTTTTACAGTGTAAGGTACATTTTTCAGTAGCTTTTACACATTTGCTGTTCTTTGTGCATTGGATGCTAATAATCTAACACAGAAATGTTTTTGCAGTATGACTATTCTAGCAGTAATATTTCAACTAAATTAATTCTTAAAAGATTTTGCATAACCACAGTATTTTCCATTAAACTACTATCTGACTGTATTTTGGTTTTGCAAAGGACTTTTTTATTACTAAAAATACCGTCTATTGATCTCACCATGTGCTGTTCGTTAGCTCTGTGACATGAGCTCTGATTGCAGCTGATGGTTATAGTAGACCTAAAAGTCATGGAGAACTCAGTGTGAAAGACTTCTTTTCTCTTAAATTCAGGATAAATCAGTGACAGCCTAGGATAGTCGTGACTTGTGTGTTTTCTGACTTGTGGGGCATCTGAGTCAGTCATCACAATCAGTCAATTCCATGTCCAGGTAGTTTGTTACAGCTACAGTTATATTGCCTGAACTTTCTATAAGAGTTTTTAGACTATTTTTGTGTAATTCAGGGTGCTGATTGTGGTACTCCTTGTCTTCCGGGTACGTACGGAGTAAATTGTTCTTCTGACTGCAACTGTAAAAACGAAGCCGTATGTTCGCCAGTAGATGGTTCTTGTGCTTGCAAAGCAGGTAAGTGTGTCTTCAGATTAATATTCTGAAATCATAAAATCAAGTTGAGTTTTTGAAGTTGAGAAGAAGCAGCGCATTTAATAAACAGCAGACCAACTGTAAGGCCATATATTTTATTCTCTATGCTTCTCCTGCAGTGAGGGGTGAAAAATGGGAGAGCATCTGCTCAGAGAAGAGGGCACGTACTTTGTATTCATCTGAAAGAGCTGGATACTGTGGCTAGGTGAACTACTAGTATTTATTTAGTCTGAAATGGGCTGCCGCTTGCCTCTTCATGGCAGGGCTAGGATTTGCTAGAATGACTTCTGGTACGCATTTTATGTGTTGTTAGGCTTCCTAGCCAAAGCAGCCCTGTTTCTGATCCATCTGGATGAGCACCAGGTCTGTCTACCACACTCTTTGTACCACAGACACAATTATTTTTCTGCCATTTTAACACTGATGTTGGTCTCTCAGCAAGAGACAAGTTTTGAAGAGATCTTTTCACATGTAAAGATCTACAGATCTGTATGAGTTCCCATTCTATACAAAATATAATACTAAGTTCCATTTAAAGATCCCTTCCTGAAATACACACTGAGGATGTGCTCTTTTTTTCATTTCTGCTGTAAGAAAGCTTTTAAAAGGCAGCATCTCTCAGCTGTGATGCTGGATTACTGAGAAGAGAGGGGCAGGCAAATCCATAAGCCCAGTTTATGTTTTCTCCCACTCTAAAAATGTTGGAGGGACCTCAAAACCCACCCAGCCCCAACTCGTGCCATGGGCAGGGCTTCCCCCCACCCCAGCTCAGGCTGCCCAGGGCCCCATCCAACCTGGCCTTGAGCACTTCCAGCAATGGGGCACCACAGCTTCTGTGGGCAGCTGTGCTAGGGCCTCACCATTCTCTGAATGATTAATTTTCTTATAATATGTAATCTAAGTATCCCCTCTTTTAGTTTAAAAGCATTCCCCCTTGTCCTATCACTATCATACTGTTTAAAAAGTCCATCTCCTCCAAAAAGGAGGTTTTTTTAAGCCTCCTTTAAGTGCTGGAAGGACATAATGAGGTCTCTCCAAGGCCTTCTCCAGGCTGAACAAGCCCAGCTCCCTCCACCTCTTTTCATAGGAGGGGTGCTCTAGATATCTGATCATGTCTCCTTACATCCTTTCCCTATTAACTGAATATATTTTCTACAAGTTTAATAACTCAGGTGCCCGGTGGAGGTTGGTTTGACACTAGTAAGACAATGATGAAATTCCCATTGATTTCAATGAAATGAGAATACCCTACAGTTTTCACATTGCATATAATTATCACTTTCCTGCTTTGCTCCTTCTACAAAAGTTCTTCTGCTTTTTGAATTAGTAGTCACACTGCTTTTCAGTCATGATATTTAGAAATTAGGCAGCTCTGTAGCTCTGAGAAAAGCAGGTTGGTGTGGGTAGATCAGCATGCATTCGGAAAATGTAACCTGCCTGCCATTGAAAGATTCCATGTCTGACATTATTTGCTTCTTTTAACTGTGCTTATGCTATGGGAAGCTCTTTAAGGAGACAGAGAAGGAAACTTTAAAAAGCCTTGAAAAAGCACTGGAGAGAAAGTGTCTCAATTTTTTAGCTATTACAGTGTAACATTTTTTCCTGAAATGACCCCTAAACTCTGAAATTATCAATCTAGGACACGAGGCAGTTCTATTTCAATACATTTGTTTTGCATAGTCTATTGATTGTACTCTCTGCTGAATTATTTTTCCTTTCACTTACTGTAAACAAGGTACAAAATTAGAAACTTGACTTGTGTCATTGCTGATGATAACATATGAACTGGCTCACTTGTTTTCTGTCATACCCAGTAGTTGATCACACTTTTGAAAACCTATTTACATTTCTGTTTATCCAGTGCACAGTCTGTGAATCATTGCTATCAGACATAATCAGTGGTGAACACTGCATTTCAGAGACACTTTCCATTACGTTCTATTTTGTGTTTTGAAGAGAAGTGCAGAAGTCATCTACAAGGTCTTCTGTGTATCCTTGGAGAAATCCAGCTTGTGCACTACTTTACTGTTTTACTTTCTCTATTTTTATATTTTTTCTCTGGGGGGGTGTGGTGGGGAGGAAAATCTAAGATTTCTGTTAAAACCACACTGCAGAACTGTCTATATTTAGTAATGGTGTAAGAACTATGAAAGTAGCAGCTTAAGTGAAAAGATTGTAATTTTTTTCAGGCTATCCCTGTAAACTTTCAAGATAGCTAGTACTTCTCAGCAAAATTTCAAGGTGTCTGTGATTACCTTTCAAATCTCTCATCAATGGCTCCTGCATGTTGGCACTGTCTGCAAAGTATGTGCTGTGCACAGATGTTACAAGGTGCCCTTCTGCGTCTTTGTTCAAATCCAGATAAATTCTCAGCTGAAATAGTATCGCTATCCTATAGAGATTCTGTGTGCCTCAGAGATTCCAAATGGGAGGTGGAGGGAAATGTGTGCTCAGTGAGGAGCTGGGGGGAAACCTGATTAATTTGTCACTTTAATTCTTGTTTATGGTAGGTTGGCATGGTGTAGACTGTTCAGTCAATTGTCCCAGTGGTACCTGGGGACTTGGCTGTAACTTAACTTGCCAGTGTCTTAACGGAGGGGCTTGCAATGCTCTGGATGGAACCTGTTCCTGCGCCCCGGGCTGGAGAGGAGAAAAGTGTGAACTCCCTTGCCAGGTAGTTCAATCATTTTGCTCAATATGGCACTGTGTTAATACCGGGCAAGGGGACACTAGTATAATTCTTCTCACTTTATTGGAATAAATCCCTAAGAAGCGCTGCATCTAACAGTCATCCCATGTTTGACCAGATTCAAGATTAGGGACATAAAGCAATTCTTTAAGATTTTTTTGGGAATGCCTTTGGTTTTCTTTCAAATGTAGCTTAGCGTACGCTCATTCTGATATAGCAAGTAAAGTGACAGACAAATCTAAAATATTCTGGAAAGCTGATTAGAGTGCTTCCTGTGTGTGTTTATGCAGCCTTTCCAACAAATGCATCTCAATTAGAAGACTAATTTTTGTTTTTCTAAAAAAGCTTTGCTTATCACTTAGCATCTAATTCTGAAAGACGTTGGTAAGTATCTCCTAAATTCCATTAGTTCTTCTGAAAGTGGCTTGTTAGAAAAGATCAGTATTGTTTCATGCCATTTGCTCCATTGTTTCGAATATAGCAAGCTAGTGCTCAAAAGAAATTCTCAAATTTACAATTCCTAATCAACTTACTGTCATGTACTTTCTCAGTCTCCACTCACCTCTTATTTCTGTGTCAAATAGAATATTTTCCATATGTAAATACATATCAATGAATTTCACTTTTTTCATTAAATTTAGAAAATCAATACCACTGTTCAGATTATCAATCAGGATTGACTTAGTTTTGGGCAAAATACATAGAAGACTAGAATTACCCTTTTTCAGCAATATATTTCAAAACTTCCTTTATTTCCAAATCTGATTATAAACAAAGGAAGTGCCTGCCTTAATCTTTTCTTTTTCTCTCTATAAAAATGAATTCTTCAGATGTGCAAAACTCTCCTTATTCTCAAGTAATGTATGATTTTTTCTACTTCAGACTGGACAGACTGGGAATTTAATATCTGTATCCTATAATCTGTGAAACTCTACAGGGGAAAAAAAAAAGGGGGGGGGGGAGGGAGGATACCAGATGAATTATGATTTATGTTTTATTCCACTTTTTAATGTAACTTTGACCAGTTTTTCATCTTGAATATTGTCTTTTAAACCTGACATATCTTTTCTTTATTTATTTCCTTTGCTGTGAATAGTCCCAGAAGTATTACTCAAAATTATCCTGCCTTTCTCCTTGGTTTTGATGTTTTACACTTTCTGTTTACTGATGTATTTTTGCCTTCTTTTGAAAAAGCAATTGTAAAAATTTTATTTGTTTTTGTTTCTGAGATTGACCTTATATGAAATTATTGTCTAAAAGTTTGTGGCACCTTCTACTGAAGAAACAGGAAGTCAAATTCATGTATTCTGATACAGTTCCATGAAAATCAGCTGTGTTCTTTTGGCACAATTGAACATACTGAGAAGGTTATTTAACTTGTGATTTAACCTTTTGATAACATTTTTTGTTGGTTCAGAAATGTTCAACAGCCAAAATATAATTTTGTGTAATGTGTAATAGCAGAGAGCTTCTTTTCTAATATATTCTATGCTGTTATGCAGAAGAAAACATTATCAATCAAAAGAAAGTGATTCAGTGTGCATTCTTTAAGAAATAAACTTTACACTGAACATGTGTTTTAATACGTTTCGTTCCTATTTGATTCTTTTTTTTAGAAATTGTGGGTTTAAGGGCATCTTTTTTTTTTTCTTTATTTTTTTGACAAATACATGAAAAAAACAATCTGAGGCAGGAAGGAAAGTGAATTAATTTCCCATCTCTATGACTCCTGGGTCATAGACAAGGGACTGAGATGTAAGAGAAATAAGAAGGACAGTACAAGAGATTTACAGTGCTATCAGTGATAGGGTAGGTTTGTGTTCTCTAAAAAATTAATCCAGAATTCTTTATCTTCCCCGCTCAAATAAAAGAATGAAAATATAGAGCATCAACGTTTTCCAAAAGCCAGAAGCATTTTATATTAAGTAAACTGATTACAGGCTTAGAAGAGATCTGAGGTTTCCTTTTTCCTGAGGCAGGACTGACCAGAACTTGTTCTCATCCAACTCTCAGTTCTCATCATCTCTGTTTTGTTTTGTTTTCCTGGCTGCAGGATGGCACATATGGCATGGATTGTGCTGAACGCTGTGACTGCAGCCATGCAGATGGTTGTCATCCTACCACGGGTTACTGCCGCTGTCTACCAGGATGGTCAGGTACAAAAGAGACCATCGCGAAACACACCGAGAGTTTCCTGTATGATGGGAGTTGGTCTTGTCTTTCTTTTTTTTTTGTGGGTAGAAGAGTAGTATGTGGGCTTGGAAGGAGAAGCGGCCAGTTCTGTGGCTGTTGTGTCCCTTCCTGTGATTCACAGTCATGGAATCTTTGCTGGCTGTGGTTTATATAGGAAACTGGGAATAGAAGATGAAATCTTACAACCTGTGTACCTCCACATCATGACTCCTCATAAAACTGTTGAACAGCTGTTGACAATCAACCTTGAGTTAGCAGTTTTGATATAAGTTGTGCAGAATTGTGTTGTGTTGCCATTGAAGTTTCTCCTACTTTTGGAAACAAATAGATTCTCTTTATATATTTGGTCGTGAGTGAGTTCCCTTTTTTTTTTTTTTTTTCCCTGCAGCTTTGCTGTTGTGGCTTTAGGAAATCTATATAGTTATTCACCAGAGTTGTGTTTCATGCGTTATCAAAATGTTGCTTACGGAAAGCAGGGTTTTTTGAAAGTATGATGAAACTACGGGGAAGGTTCTACCATGGTGAAATAAATGTTCCCTTTATGAGATTTAATTCCCACATAGATCTCTATGCTGTAAACATTGGAAAAACTTGTTTATCTTCAATTATGATTAGTTGGCATGAGTTTGTCTTGCAGAATGTTCTGGATTTTGTGTTTCACTGTGAGATGCTCACTGCTGTAGCATTGCAAGGATCTGATTTCAAGTATGGACTCATTACATTTAATAATGAAAAGCCAGGAAGAAAAACATACCTTTTAACTTCTGCTGTTTTATGAAAGGAGTTTTTTGTGATTTCAGATGTAGTATAGTATTGCTTAATATCACCTCACCCATTCATAAGTTAACATTTTTCCTACTTGATTGGTACTCCATTATACAATTGTTTTCCTTTTTCTCTGGTGCTTCTAGCCATGTTAGATGGAGTTGAGTGGATAATCTGCAACAAGTAATGGCTTTGAAATGGTTAGCAAATTATTTTGCTCGTAAAAGTTTGTGTAGAGCTTATGACTTCTCAGATACAATCTCTGTTCATCTTTCCTCAAAATTTTATGCGTTCTTATTTCTTTCAGCTCTGTAGGTGGATCACGGGCATTCTGTGCAAAAGCCTGTGCCTGCAGTTCAGGTTGATTAGTTGTAGTCAAGTACAATTTGTGCAATTTGTCTGTAGGCTTGTGCCAAGTTCTCTGAAGAGGCTTTTTCCTTATTGTACTGTTCTGCAGCTGGTTTCAGTGTGAAAGACAGAGGTTTCCAGAGCCAGCACTTACCTTTGTGCGAGGCTTTGATTGAATTTATTCTCCTCCCACAAGCTGCAGTGTAACTTGCTGTCAGCCACTCAGATACCTCTGGGAAATGACTACCACAAGAATGCAAAAACAATAGAGATGATTTGAGTGGGTTGTTAAAAAAACCCCACAAATTAAACAAACAAAACAAGCAAGCAAGGAGACAAAAAAAAATTAAAAAAAAAACACATTATTCCATTTTTTTTCTAGAGATGCTGCTTTGTGTTATGGGTTATTTTCTTAGGATATTAATGGCCTCTGATGTTCTAGTTTGCAGGTAGCCTCAGAATTGCATTTAGGTCTTTGAACATTCTTTCTCAAAACTTTATTTGAATTGTTCAAAATACAATTTGTTAAGTTAATAAATCTATGAAAGCATACAGACATTGAAAGATACGTGAACAGTTACAGATCTTGAGGAACCTTGGTGTGGAGAGTTAGTGAGGTTCACAAGCTCTTGATGTATTGTCCAGATTAAGTCTTACGAGTTTTCTGTACTGGGACAAATAGTCAGAGACCAAAAGTATGTAAATGAGTAAAGCCAAATTAAAAGCAGTAGTTCTGAAAGGTCACAGTACAAATCTTAGCAGTGCTGGAATTCAAATATTGAAAAGGACAAAATATTTTTGACTTTAGTAAAAGCTTGCTACTTCTGCATATTTAGACTTCCTGTGTGATTGTAGATATAACTGGACACCCATCGCTGGATTATGTCATCTCAGCAGTGTGTAAGACTAGTTTCAACAAGTTGGTGATGTCTAGACGTACAACATGACATAAATGGGATAGCTTGCTTTATACTCAGTGTCTGGAAAAATCTTCCGCCCACACTTCACGTGTTGGAGCTGGGACAGGAGGAATCTGTTCTTTGAGTAGACATTTATATTTAGAATAATTTAAAAAAGGAGAGAATATTTTAGAAATGGGTTCTCAAATAGCTGTAATGTAATGTTACACTGCAGAGAGTAGCATTAGACTTCAGGATTAAGAAGGGTTGTTGTATGCATATGTGTGTGCGTAATAGGTGGAGAAACAGGTGGAGAATTTGTAAAATAAATAAATAAATAAATAGCAAAACAAAAATCAACCCCAAACGACCCAGCAACAACAACAAAAAACCAACACTCAAACAGGAAACCAGTTTGGGATCAGTCTGATGCTAAAACAAATGATGGTTATTGTTGCTGAACAAACATTGAAGGGAGTGTTAAAAAAGCACATTTAAACAAGCTTTTTTTGTTATTATGTTTTTTTAATTATCTTTTTTTATGATCTTTTTTTAAAAAGAATAAATCACTGAATTCAAGTCAAATTTCTCAGAATGTTCTGATGCCTCCAAATTTATGTAAAGCTTCAGAAAAGATACTTTAAGTGTAGTTCTTTTCTCCTCTCTCTGAATAGATCATTTTTCTAGTTTGCTCAGGGAAAAAGAGTTCATGTAACTCTGCTGAAACAGATTGGGAGTGGAAGATTTTTCCCTTGCTGGTGGATACAGTTGTGCCATAGCACTGGGGCAGAGGAAGCGCACTGCCCTGGAGACAGTCAGAGCCCTAGTAGGATAAATGCACCTCGGATAGCCAGGGCAGCTATGCTTCCTGTGCTTTGGTCCCAAGACAGAACTGTAGCTGAGCATTCTGTCAGCAGAAGGATGCTAGATAGCTTAGTTTCGTAAATAAGCTTAATTTTCAAACATGCCTGTTGTATAATCTGCAAATGGTAGCTATGAGTGAAGTTCTGTTTCTAGTACTGTGTCAGGAATTGTGGCAAAACTCTAGAAATAATTGAAATTGTTTAAATCACCTTTATGTTTTAAATTTAGTTTCTTTTGTCTATGCAGCTACTTAGATTTTGAATCCTAAACACAAGTCCCTTCCTATACAGGACTCCTGTTAGATACTGCACTGCTTTAGTGTTCATCCTACAGCAGATTAATTCTGTTGAAAGAAGCAAGAGTTAAGGGTGATGTTTTTTTCCAGGCAATCTTGCCATTCCCTCACATTCCAGGAGCCACATGACATGATGGTACAAATGAGAAACATCCGCCCACACTGAAGATGATGTCTGCCCCAAACACTCTCATCCGCTGACATTTTCGCTGTGACTTATAAATAACTTTTCTTCATCTGGAGAGAGTGCAATAGCTAGACAGTGGAAAAGAGTAAGAAGCATTAAAATAAAAAGCCTAAAGGTAGAGAAAAGACAAAGAAAACATACCTCCTCAACAAGTAATGATAATTAAGCCTCCTAATAATTTATACCAAAACCTTAAGTTAACTTTTGTGAAAGAGCCACCTCTACCACTTCCCTCAATAACCATACAATCCAGCAAGCACCGTGGTACCTGTTAATTTCATTCCTTAAACTTAACCTGTTCTACAAGCAGCTGCCAAGAACACAGATGATCCAAACTGCCTAAAATATCAGATAATCCATATTCTTGCAAACTGAAATTTTTCATTAAAGCATTGTAAAAGAGGCAAAGGTTTTCTTCCAGACAGTCTGCTTACTGCAGTACAACGTGGGTGTCAGTGGTAACGCACTGCGGTTGTGCTTTCTTGGATGTAGTTCTCTTGGACCTTTCTGTTTATGAAGAAATGTCGTGTCATACTCATACCACGCTTGTTATTTTAAAAATCAATTTAAAGGCTGTGTTGTGCCAGGGATTGTGAAATACCGGTAGTCTGCTATCTGAACCAAAACAATAGCATCGGTTTATGGAAAAGACAGATGCAGAAATATCAGCCTACATTCTACCAGCACACATGGTGTTTATTCATATGCTGTGTCAGATAGGATATTGGTGACTTTGCTGCGCTGACACCTGCTGATGCTAGTCAGATTGTCCATCACCAGATGTGTTGTTGCTGTGAGGAAGTGCTGTGTCCTTTCCATGTGCTCGCGACGTTACTACTGAGAAGCACATTTGTTGCTGGATTAGAGCGGACAAGACTGTCATCTGACACCCTCTCCACTGATGCAAATAACTAGGTCCCCAGGGAAGCACCAGCTAGACCTCTCCCGTGCTCCTTAGCTTTTACTGTGTACACAATTTTCTTTTTTCTATTACGCAGAAGAAAAAGACATAAAAGAGTACTGCCATAGGCCTTTCTCACATTCAGACTGAGAAATGAGATGCCACTAGGAGTGCGCACAGGGCTGGCGCCCTGGTGCACCCCAGGCAGGAGCCTCTTCCGAGACAGTTTTTCCTCCACACTGGCCAACTTCTCTCTGCTTCTGAAGTGCAAGTGTCTGTTGTTGCAGATATTCTGTGCAGCACAAACTGAAGTTGCATGTGTGCATGGTGTCATGATAAACAGTGTATTTACTCTCCAAACTTCAGTTAAGGGATTTGGCTCACCCTGTGTCATTGTGCCTGCATCTCTTTTGCCTGTGCATTGCAGTGAGTCTTTGTGTGAAGTAAATATCACTATTTTAAAAGAAGAACTTTACGTCAGTGCATTAAGTACATTCATTTTCTACCTGCTAAGAAGGTAAGAAAGGGAGAAATGGTGTTTTTCTGTTACTTTCCTGTGGCTACCAAAAATGCTGTAGATGATAAGAGAAGCATCTCTGGGTTGGTTGAGTGTGCAGCAACTTTTTGGCTTTGAGGGTATCTCAGAAGTGGTTCTTCCACTAAAAAATATAGTTACTGATATTTGCTTTTAATTTGATACAGCGCTGCTGCACAGAAGTGTTTGTGCCTGGCTTCCTACCAGAACTCCTAAACACAAACTTTTATACAGCTTTCAGTGATGAAGCAGCAGCGTGAACTTGTAGAGAAAAATCTTTAATCCTTTTCGTAGCTGCTTAATCAGACACTTCCTTCAGCTATAGATCAAGGCCTTCCCTTCTGTTAGGGACAATGAGGGTACTTCTAAGCAGTACTGAATTTTTCCACCACTTCCCTGTGTTATTGCTTCCTTATTTGGGCTGCTTATCCTTTTGATAGAGAAGCAAGGAAGCAATTCTGCTCCAGTTTTCTCCCATCATAAATCTCAGATTACTTAAACAGCAGTAATTCATTGTTTAACAGTTTTTCTCAAGTAATTAAATATAAAAGGTGATATCTTGCACGATAATGGAAGTTCATCATTAGCCTGATAGAACCAAACATTTTTAAGGCTCGATCTTGTTTATACTGTATATTAAGTTCAGTTCTGAACAATGGAAAGTAAGGCACTGTCCAAATAAGGTTTAATTTTGAGGCTATCCTTGAAAATTCCATGTGTTGTGAAGATAAATTGTGTAGCAAATATATGAAAAAAAAAAGTCTTTACTTATTAATTTTTGATAACTTTTATCAGAATAATCAAAACAAAATAACAAAGAAAATAACAAAAGTCCAATAACAATTTATCTTGGAAGATCGTAAGAAATAATTGTTGAATTTTGGATGCATCATTGAGTCTAAAAATATTAAAAATACAGTATGGAGAGTATGTAAACACTCTGCTAGCATGGGCAGAAACGTTCCTATCCTTAAATAATTGTTTTCTTTATTCATTCTATTACAAACGCTGGGGGAGTGCTGATTTAAACGTGGGGCCCCCGACATAAAGCACTGGATATAAAATGCATGAGCATTTCTTCAGAGCAGCTTAGCTGAAGTTTATCATGACCATTCAGCTATTGCCTAGCAACTTGTGAAGGCCATCAAAGAGTTCTTTGTCCATTGCTCTGGCAAAAACATTTCCTCACAGATATCCTTATCACTATTAAAATCAGCACAAAAACTGATCAAAACCAATTTTGTTGCATATGAAGTTAATACTCGCTTAATTTTGCAGCAATTGTAAGCCTGCTGATACCAGTGTTGTGAAAGCTGAGTCTAATCTTGTTTCCAACTTCTTGTAAAAGTGTTGTTTTCTTCTCCTTCATTTCTAGCTTTTCTGTAAAAACACAGCATGTAAAGCATCAGATTTTGTGAAATTCTCATTTTACTTTTCAACTTTTAATATTTCTGACCTATTCTTTCTTTCTTTCTATTATTTCTTTCTAAAATATTTATATTTAATATTGTGAAAATGTGAAACTCAGTTTCCCATTTATCTTGTCTTACTTATCTAATTATGAGCTATTGAGTGAGGCTTAAAAATATTTTTATTAACAGAAAGGTAGTAAGTCACTGAATCAATTTCTATTTCCTCTCTGCTACTTATCATTCTTAACACTCTTGGACACAGAAGTGCAATTGATTTTGTTTATGATCAGCAGCAAATATAATAAAATTGCTTTTATAGTGAAATAGACGTCATAATCAGCACTCTTTCAGTACACTGAATTGTCATAACTGTTATTCAGTGATGTGCTTTTGCTGAGCAGGGGGATTTCATATCGACCACCTCCTCGTATGTGCTGAAAAGGGGGAACAAGAGGTAAATTTTAGTTTCCCAAATGGATAATTTTCCCTGATGTGTACTGGAGAAACTTGTTTCTTTATTTTTAATAGTGCTGCTTTGCTCTTGTAAGTCTTGCGGATCTGAGGAGGATGTATCCCTCGTCTTTTCTGTCCCAGAATGTCCAGTATCACTCTTTGACACCATGCTGTCATAAAGCATCCTCTGTGCACCGATCAAGACGATATAATTGAGCCTGGTGTTATTGTATGTCACTGGTCTACATAACTGCACATAATGCACTCTGGTAACTCTTGGCAACCACTGACTTGTTAACAGTGACCATTGTACACTGAACACCACTGAAACTCATTAGGACTCCGTGAAAAATGTCTTTTCTCTATTGGGGTTTGCTGAGCAGAGCTCTGTATGATATGACAGATAACACTCAAGTGAACAGAATGTCAGGCTCAGCTCTGAAAGCTCCTGCATGTGTCAGCTTGTGCTTTCACAGACACAAACCCAAGTTTTCAATTTGAAAGCCTCAAGCAGAGAAGTCCTAAGTGCCTGAAATAAGTGGTCTTGTTTCTAAAAAATGCAGTGATCTCATCCTGCTTGTGTGCATCAGCATCTCTCAGAATCAAACCCCTCTTTTATATCTGTTCATACACAAGTAGAGACTTCTATGAAAAAGCTGACCCAGATGCTGAGGAGCCAGCTTATCTCTCTGGCTCTCAAATGTAGTAGATAAAACCAGCAGAATGGCATTGCCTGTGCAAGCAAAAATGAAAAAGTTAGTCGTGGTGGAAGAGGGTTTCATTTTGGGGGGTTCCTTTCATTTGTCAGGTTGGTACTAACCAAATAATCATTGGGCTTTGCTGTTCTACTGTCTCATGCTGGCTTCTAAAAATCAAGTATTTTCTCTCTTGCTAGCGGCAATTGGTGCAATCTGTTGAGCCACATATTTGATTATTCAAACTGTTGATTGTCTTGCAAAGAAACAATTTGAGCGTCTGCAGCTTCACCTTTCCTCTAATTAGAGAGTTTGTCTTTGGATGTAGGCAGCATTACACAGCCCATGTCGTGGGGGTTGTGGAATTACCTCTGTGTCTGCCCTGTGCATAAACAGTGTAATTATTTTTCAGTGTTGCTTCAAACACTGCATTTTGCTCTCCAGACTTAAAAGATTTTTTCTTGTCATATGTGAAACTGTTTTTGCTTTATTAGAACTCTGGCAGCCCACGGACCTGTGATGTATTTTTCTGGAAGTACTTACACAGCAAGACATACTTGTGGTTGGATGTTGTCCACTTTTCCCTTAGCTTCGGGCTTCGTTCAGTAGAGGCGCTACAATAATACTTAATTGTTAATGCAAAGTACTGTAGACACAACACGGTCTGAGTTCCACAGCGGTGCTGCCTGCTGGCATGTAGCATGCAGCTTACTTTCTGAAGGCAGACAGCGTTAGAAGGAACTAGGAGAGTTATATTTAATGTTTCTGTGCTGCAACAGGAAAAAAAAAGTGATGAAGTGTGATTATAATGAGCGGTTTGCGTTACGGCATATGTATGGGGGTTCACACTGGTGAACTTCTAATCAATTTTATGCCAGAAGTGGTTAGACAAAACGACTGACTGACCAGCATCCTTAACAGTGCTGCAGCTAAGCATTTTGGAATGCTCACGTGTTGTGTTTTGAAACTCTTTGTGTGCACTACATTTTTCCATTTGGTATGAGGCTTAGCGGTAATCAGCTCACTACTAATTAGAAATCATTCTGTGTTCTGAAGCCCATTATTACACAGAATTATCTCAGACCTTAAGAATTTTTACATTCAGGGGGAAAAGCTACTGCAGTGCCTTTTGTCATGCATTTGCCTAACACTAAATTTGAAAATAAGCTTTTGCTGTTTTAAAGCAGCCATTGTGGAAGAAGCAAAAGCCTTTATTTTGTTGCGTTTGAATTACTTTCTACTTTCATTTCTCTATTGATACAATCGGTGAAAGTGAGAGGAAAAAAAGAATTTTTATCCTGGAAAATGATTGAGCTCTTTATAATACCGAGGGACTTGCATTTGTCTTTTTAGGAGATCTTAAATTGCTAGTGGCAAGGAAGCCTGAAGGTAGCATCCCATGGAGCTCTTATTTTCCATGTGAACTGGCTATGGAAGTACTTGTTACAGAGCTCAGGATCAGCTTTTAAGTGTATCTAAAATTTTCTACTGCTAGAATGTAAAAGAAACTTACTATTCAGGGGCCTGGGGAATGTAGGCACAGAGATTCATGTCTACCTTATTCTTGTTCTATTCTCCTGACATTAGTGATATTTTCATGAACAGTTTTTGTTGTCACTGTTTTGAAAAATGAGTCCTCTGAGAACCAAAAGTTTAAAATAACTGTGCAGAAAGCCTCTTTATGTTTTCGTGCTGACGATCTTGCTTATGGTTGCAGGTATACACTGTGACAGTGTGTGCGCTGAGGGACAGTGGGGACCAAATTGCTCACTGTCTTGTTACTGCAAAAATGGGGCATCATGCTCTCCAGATGATGGAATCTGTGAGTGTGCACCAGGATACCGAGGCACCACCTGTCAGAGAAGTAAGGACAAAGTAAAACTTTCTATAAACAAAACTGTATTGAAACATGGAATGAGTAAGATATAATACCTCATTTGTTTTGTTAAGTGCACTAGGAAATACAGTGCAACAGTCCTTAATGGGGTCTTTCAATTGGATGCACAGAAGGGTTATCTGAAGTCAACAAATCTATCCAAATAGAACTTCTTTTTGTGGTGTAACTGACACACCAGATGACTGTGCTGCCATTTAACAAAATCTGGTTAGGCTGGAGAGTTAGGCAGACAGGAGTCTGAGGAGATTCATCAACAAGAGGCCTGGGGTCCTGCACATGTGGATGAATAATCTCACACATCTGTGTCGATTCAGGGCTGAACTGCTGAAGAGGAGCTCTGCAGAAAAGGACCTGGGTGTCTCGGTGGACAGTAAGTTGGTCATGTGCCAGCAGTGTGCATTTGTGGCCAAGAACACTGATGGTATCCTGGGCTGCATTAAAAAGAGCCCCTCCTACTCTGCCCTGGTGAGGCCACATCAAGAGTACTATGTCCAGTTCTGGGCTCCCCAGTTCAACAAAGAAAGGGAAATTATAGAGAGAATCCAGTGGAGGGCCACGAAGATGGTTAGGAGCCTCAAGCATCTCCCATATGAGGAAAGACTGAGAGCCCTGTGACTTTTCAGCCTGGAGAAGAGAGGATGAAAGAGGATCTATCAGTGTTTATATATATATATATATATAATGAGCAGGTGTCAAATGGATGGGGTCAAACTCTTTTCAGTAGTATGCAAAAATAGAACAAGGGCAACAGGCACAAACTGAAACATAGCGTGTTTCATACAACCGTATGAAAGAACTTCATTACTGTTAGGGTGGCATAGCACTGCAGCAGGCTGCCCAGAGAGGTTATGGAGTCTCCTTCTCTGGAGATATTCAAGACCTGCCTGGATCCTTTCCTGTGCAACCTGCTGCAGGGAGTCTGCCCTAGCAGGGCATTGGACTTGATGATCTCCAGAGGTCTTTACCAACACTTGTAAATCTGTGATAACAATTTTATTCATGTTTTGTGCAGTGACATTGTTATGTTCATGGCTTTTTGAGAAATAAATTAGGTAGGAGACTCAGCTCTAAGGTCAACATTTTCAAATGCAATTGACAATTATTAATTTTATAATGCATATTTTGGCAGGTAAATAAAACATCTGTGAGTTTCAGAAGCTCAAAACTTTAGCTTTCCACTGAATCTGGTAGGAATCATTAGCGTATCTACTGCCTTTTTAGGCTTTCATTTTGAAGCAGTGGTAAATGGCCAACGGCATCAGACATAAGTAAAGGATACCATAGATACACATATTTGCAATTGAAAAATATGCTCCTATAAAATTTGAATGCTCCAGGAGAAGAGATGCAGATAGAATGAGGCAATTCATACTGATACAGGAAGGCAAAAATATGACATACAAGTATCTGCCCCCAGGAAAATCTGTGACAGTTCTCTAGCAGCTTAGCTTTCTTTACATAGTTGTAGTTTACATAGTTTACATAGTTGTAGTTCTATATGAAAGGTGCTCAGAGCAGAGAAATGCAAGTCCTCTGCAAATGGAAATAGCTGTACTTTGACAGGGTCGAAAAGCAGGGGAAATAAGGCCAAGGTGTGATGCTGCTAGGGCCTCTCCGGAAGAGGTGGAAGAGAAAGAAGGTGTCATGAAGTTAGAATTACCAGAAGATAGGAGAATCAGAAGAAGATGAACAGTCCACAAATGGCAAGATTTCACACTGAAGAATGTTTGCCTTTGATACCATCAAATCCCACATCAGGAGAGCATTAGTGTTCCTTAAGGATTTCTCACTAAGCTCAGTAATTATTCTCACTATCTAATCTGTAGAGACCTTACAGTTAATCAGATAACCCAAAGGTAGAGTAAATATAAGACTACTTGTATGTATATGAGGTATTCCTCGTGTTTTGGAACTATGCCTAAAACCAGGACAAACAGCTTCCATGCCTCTGGTGGCCCCCAGAGCCCTTCTCTGATGCATGGTCTGAAGGCTGGAAAGACAAAGGTCATGTGGATAATTTGGACTCCAATCAGAAAGTGCCTTTTCAGTAAACAGGAAGACCATTTGGCTCTGTTCCACTTGGAAAAGTCAATCTCTCGGGAGAGATCTGGCCACATAACTTGTATCAAGTGTATAACTGAAAGACTTGAATGAATCTGGAATATTGAAAAGGTTCCGAGTTTTTGTCAGGGCTGATTGCTGCCGTGCAACAGCTATTTCTTTTGATGAATCACATAATAGTTTACCAGGAAAAAAAAAAAAAAAAAGGTGAGAAGGAATTAGAGCAACCAAGGAAACAATTTTATGCAAAAGTCTTTTTTATTTTTCTTTGTTTTTCTCTTTTAAAATAAATTTTAAGTGCTTTTGGCTAGAGAATTAATAAAACTCTGTATTTCTAATAGCAAGGTCTTTTAGAATTAGCTGATGTGCAGTTTGTCAGTACCATTTAAAGACTACAATGAGTAACTAAGTGAAAGGATGGCCAGAAAACATTTGCACATTTTTCTCAGTGAAGTGATGGCAATTTGTCTATCAAGTTAGGAAACATGGAAGTCAAGGTTTAAGATGATTGTACTCATCTGTTGATAAAACTAAATCTGTTTTTAAAGTTCTTCAAGTATACATTAAAGGATATTCACATTCATGTATGTAGAGAACATATCACATATGGACAAATATGTATACATATGAAGTACACATGCATTTCAAACATAACACAAGTGAGATGTGGCCTGACAAGTTACAGAATGTTAAATACGTAGTTACTGATTAGAACACAGTAAGCTCCTGAGAAAGATGAGAAAATCTTACATGAAGGCACAGCGCTGAGCTGTATGAATACTAACAACCACTGCTGCAACCCTTGCATATTTAGAAAGCAGAGCTAATTGGTAGTTAGGAACAAGTGCACTGAAGAACTCTTGTAGAAAGTGCAGGAATCAATGATAGTTTGTCCTTTCTCATTCCAGTTTGTTCCCCTGGGTTTTATGGACACCGGTGCAGCCAGACATGCCCACAGTGTGTACACAGCAGTGGCCCCTGCCACCACATTACTGGATTATGTGACTGTTTACCTGGATTTACTGGAGCCCTGTGTAATGAAGGTACAACCTATAGTAAAGACTCTGTGGGATACAGAGACCAAGCACTGTAATAATTCTCATTCTGTCTACTGAAAGTATAAGGACAAAAATGCTACATGCAGCGGTATGTGCAGTTTATAAATGTAGAATCTTAAGCAGTTTTTAAGCTCTTTAAAATTTGATCCTTAAGTACAAAAAAATACCTTTCTCCAGAACAGTACCATATTCTTATATACAGTATTTGAATAACAAGTATGTATTATGGGCTTATCAGATTTCGTAACGTGCCACTGTACTATTGTACTACGAATAACTTTACTTAATCCAAACATAAATTCATTATTCTTGAACTAATAAAAATATATTATGCTGATTATTCAGTAATTCTAATACTGAAATTTGTTCTCAGTATGCCCCAGTGGCAGATTTGGCAAGAACTGCATTGGAATATGCACCTGCACGAATAATGGAACATGCAACCCTATCGACAGATCCTGTCAGTGTTATCCTGGGTGGATTGGTAGTGACTGCTCTCAGCGTAAGGATCAGCATTTTTCCCTTTATTTTTAATTAAAGATTTATCTGTGTAAATTAATTAAAAGTTTATCTGTGCAAATCCTCTATTTGTTGCTAAACAAATACCATGTAAGCCAGAAATTAGGATTTTGTGGTGTATTAGGGAGAGATGCTAAAGTTTTCTGTGTTGCATTTGCATGCAATTGGAGAATCCACTTGCTGCCCAAAGAGGAGCTGTAGAAAAAATATATCAGAGTTGTCTCAGAAAGGCAGTGTTAAAAGGTAAGTGGCAATGCTCACATGTTGTAGCAACGGCAACTCTAACTGAATTCATTAAGAAAATTCCTTGGTGTGAGTGGTCAAGCACAGCAACAACCCAGAGAGGCTCCGAAGTCCTCACCCTGAAAGAGTCTGTGAAATTCTCATTGCTGAAAATCGTTAGAGTATGATATTGCATTTGATGATGCCAAAGGTCTCTTCCAACATAACACAGTCTATGACCAGATTAATCTTGATTGGATAGAGGGTTCATAAGCTATTTCCTTGTCTGTGCAACTATTAGCCGTGTCCCAGTAGTGTTGTGTACATCTCATGGTTTATATCCTTAGAACAGCCATATGAATATCTGTGGTATTTAAAACAACCAAACAACAACAACAAAAACCCCTAAAACCGACAACAAACTAGCATTGCATAGACAGCTAAAAGCAAGGCTTAGAACAAAGCCAACATTTTTTCTGTCAAGTTTGTATACTTGTCAGTGGGAATGTCCTGGTTCCTCTTCAGATGAAGAATTCTTCTTCATGCTACCAATAAATCTTCTACTGTGATTTACTAAGTACTTTTCATTAGGTATTTTATTTCTCCCTTTATAAATATGTTTGAAAGATAAGCATTTTTAGCATCGTTCTATCTTACTTTATCTGGATATAGTCTTGTTACGTTAAAATCAGTGAAGACTTGGTTACCCGCTTTAAAAGAAGAGCTGGACCCTAATTTTCTTACGCTTCATTGAGTTATGTTATTAAATAACTAGGCATTCTTCAGATGCCTTACTTGATCTATGCAAACCACTAATGACAAGAAAGTAATATCTGAAGCAAAATTCTGAGAGGAACAATAGCTTATTCTGTCAGGTACCAAAATCCAGAGTCTGCAACACATGCATGCAAAAATTTCAATCAAACAATTTTTTTATGAAGAAAAGAAACTGTGTAGGACTTCAGTATATCAACATTTAAAAGATACTGTGCTGGGATTTCCAGGGAAGTGTGTTCCTAATAGTATGCCTCATAGATTTACAGCATTCTTGGTTTGATTGGCCTAAATTAGCTATATCTGTACCAGAACACCTTTGCTGGTTAAATTCTGAGAAGAGTTTAGCATCTACAACTCAGTACGATACCAAAATAAATGTGGGGCCCAAAACTGTGGAAGACAGTAGCAAGACACCTCTGTTTTTTATTGTAAAATAAGTAGGTACTTGGTAGAGTGTCCAAAATGAGGATATTTAGGAGATAGAGATGTACTTACTGAGTCAGTAGCAAGAAAATGGTCTTAGCAGTATGCGTGGATGTGACTGTTGAGGCTGGGCTCATGGACTAAGACAGAGGCTTTGTATGAAAGCCTTTCACTCACATGTAAAATAATCATTTCATTAATTTCTTTTGGAATTAGTGAATTTTTTCTAACTTCTAACCTTGCACCTGTGTGTGATTTAAGTTCTTTCTTGGGTGACCACAAATTTCAGATGATCAACGATCATAAAATAGGTCAACAAGCATATGTTGTTCTTAGAACACCCTTTACTTTTAGTAATGTTCTGACATGAAGAAAATTTTCTTCTCTGCTATCTCAATAGTCACTGGCATTTTTTAATCACTTCATTATTTTAATAGCAGTACCTAGTATCAAATTCATTCATCATAACATTTTCAAAACAATCAGCAAAACTGTATCGATTGATAGAAATATAAAAGCAGCTCTCCAGCCATGAGTACTGAAGACTTTTGTCACTTGTGACTGATTACTTGCTCTGCATTTTTTCAGCTTGCCCACCTTCTCACTGGGGACCAAACTGCATCCACACATGCAACTGCCATAATGGAGCTTACTGCAGTGCCTACGATGGAGAGTGCAAATGCACCCCAGGATGGACTGGCCTTTACTGTACACAACGTAAGTATCCTAACTGTCTGTTCACAGTCTTATAGGTCTAAAAATCAGTGGCAGAATTTCCTTCAGTACTTTCACACTTTATTCCTCAGTTTATCCACCTGCTGCTGAACCTTTTTGACTCAGAAATGCAATCTGTATGGTTGCAGGGGAAGCCCCTATAAAAGCAGTGGCAGAGTGCCATTGCATTTGGGCTCTCTTTAAGGCCTTCTTCAGAGCAAACAATATTTGGCCACAGGCAGATATCCCAGTGTAAGAGTCTGTCATGTGCACGTGCACATTCTGACATTCGGATGCTACTACTACAGATGCATGTTTATGGCTGCAGACCATAGCATGGTTGCTATTAGCTGTACGAGTGTTCCTTATCAGGCAGGGTCATGGCTTCATGTTAATTGTTTCCCTCTCCATAACCTCCCTAATAAATATTTTAACTTTGGAGATGCAACAGTTAACATAACAACATAGCACAATTGCTGGCAGAAGCCATGATAGTAGCTTCTGACTTATCTTTGGCTGTGATAGATGTCTTTGCAGATGCAGTTACAAGCAGTGCAGTCACTGAGTCTAGTTGAGTGGCACAGACTATCTGCTTGATAACATTTCATATGACATTTGGGAGGGAAACATTAGATATCAATAAAGTCATCTTCTTTATCATTAATAGTTATATCTATGGCTTCAGGCTGATTTATCTTCAATACAGGCACCCCTACTTTCTGCAATCTGGGCAAAACCGTTATTTTTAAACTAAGGACTGTTTTCCATTCAGTGTCTAAATGCATGTTTTTCATTAAATCAGAAATTACGTTTTTCCGCAGAATAACTTCATAGTGGCAGGAAGGAACACATGCATGATAGTGCCATATGGATGCAGCTCTGGAAGGCGTTCAGTTTTGGTTCATTGTCAGCTATCGTGGTTATTTTGCTTCCTGCTGGTGAATAATGATCTCTTAGCAGCGATATGTCTTTGTCACATTGAAATGATATCTTTGTGAGGAGCTGTGTTACAATATGTTATTATTTTTATTCTTGTATGCTTCAACATCAGCTGTGAACACTGGATAACGTGTCCAAAGGTTCACTCATCACTAAACAGACTCCCTTTTCTGGTTCACAAAGTTCCCTCTTTCTCCTTAAAGCATGAAGTCCTTCTTGCTACCTTTTTCTGATTGTCTGCTATTTTCACAATTTGCAATCTCATTTTTATGTACTTGCTGCCCAGTATTTTAAATCCCTTAAAACAGGGCAGGTCTTCACCCGTTGTGTTTACAGATAGTCACATTGAAATGACTTTTCAATAATCGGAATATTTGAATTTTATTTCTGGAGCACCCATCACTCCTTTTTCTCTCCCTCTCCTTGTATTGCAGGATGTCCCCTTGGATTTTATGGGAAGGACTGTGCACTGATATGCCAGTGCAAGAACGGAGCCGACTGCGACCACATCAGTGGGCAGTGCACCTGCCGCACAGGATTCATGGGGAAGCACTGTGAGCAGAGTGAGTAGGAGCCCCGGTTTGTCTTAATAAAAAATACCAAACCCTGAGGCTGAGCTTCTCTTTTAGCTGGCGTTGTGACGCAATCTCTTGGCTTCAGTGAGCATTTTAAGTGGGCAGGAGCTTTGGGAGTCAGACCTGGGCTTTTTCTAAATAGATAAATCGCAGAATTAATACCTATTAAGACTGATTATGATAGTGGTGCTTGTTTCTTTCAATTTGTAGCAATATTTGAGAGGCATCTGTAATACATAATGCATAATTTAAAAAACTGACAGTTCTGAATGTAAAAGTAACAAATGAATCTGAGTGATAGTCATTAGCATAAAGCACAGTGAAAATTATTAGGTGGAAAACTAAAGATAAGTAGTACCACATAAATCCTAGTGGATACAGTTAATCTTTGCAATGTGTCTTTACACTCAAGTGGATTATAAAAGCATAACAAATGGTATTTTATTTTCTTACATGCGTGATTCTTTACCTGAGAAAATTAAGATTAACACCACTGACATCAACTGTAGTATAATGTTGTGCAACATTAAAAGAATAATCAAGTTCATAAGCACAGAACTCTATCAATCTAGCTCTAGCTAATGTAACAGAGTGAGCGGCGGTCCAATATTTCAGGCATTATTGCAATGCAAAGCAACCCATTGAACACAAGTCCTACATATGCTTATTTTACTTAATTACTGTTTGGAAGGTTTAAATTTGTGCTTGGGATCAGCACAGTGCACAGGAGTTTCTGATAGGTGAAGGAGAGTAATTATCTTCAACACCTGTCACACTTGGCACTACTGTAACTGAAAGGAGAGGAGGTTACTATGTGCTGAACTATAGACACACTTAATTCCCTCAGCAGTAAGCCTAGTTCCAGCTTCAAGAAGTGTTATGTAGACAAGGACAGCTGTGGTAGATCTGCTAAAAACAAGGAAAGAAAAACACAACTACAATAAGATATGAAAATTTTGGAAGTGTGTTTATTTCAGTGAAATAATAACTGGCACTGTGTAATTATTAGTTATTTAAACCTTATTCTACTTTGATGATGTAAGATGTTTCACTTCAAAAGCAGAGTAATGTTTGGGAAAAGATAAAGATTTTAAGAACATCATAAGTGTCATCATATCAAAATGTTATTTTGAATCTTATAAAAATATTATTTGAATACTTTGGCAAGCCTGCCAGTATTACAGTGTTTTGTAGATTTTATATTTATCCCATAATTTGGTAATAATGATTATATTAATTTTTCAGCAGTATTAAATTACATGTTCTTACATTTCTGAATTGGAACTTCAGTTTTAAAAACTGACTTTTCATTTCAGTTCAGCCATTGAGTTCACTAGTTCTAATCTGCCCAGGGAGGTGGTGGAGTCTCCTTCTCTGGAGATGTTCAAGACCTGCCTGGATGCCGACCTGTGCGACCTGCTGTAGGGAACCTGCTTTGGCAGGGGGTTGGACTCGATGATCTCTGGAGGTCCCTTCCAACCCCTACAATTCTGTGATTCTGTGAATGTAATCAAGTGAAAGAGAAGGTATATTGAACATGAAATTACACGTTTATCTGCATTTATCAAGACTGCAAGAAGGTTCTCTGGCATCTATATCCCCATGAATTATTATAAACCAGGAATAGATTATCTTAAAAAGACGAACAAATTAATGCCTTTACAAAATTCCTGAGAGACTGAGAAAGTTGAGTCCCAGAAGGAGGAATACTGCCCTTCCTGAAACCATCAGTACTACATTAATATAACAATCAACCTGTAACAGAGATGGGCATACAAAAGAAGTAATTATTATCAGTGTATGATAATTTAAATGCAGTTTCTTTCTCCCTCTAAATATGCGCATATGTATACATGCACAGACAAATGCACAGAGGTCCTCTTAAGGAAATCTTTCTAGTGTATGTGTACCACTGGTAAGACATTGCCATCTGCTGGCCATATACACAGACATACATGGTCAGACAGAAGCAACTGGTAGCAGGTACAGTGCTAGGTCTGTAATGTACCACTAGGTACAGTGCTGTAGGTCTGTTACACTGAAACATTCCAGAAGCACTAACTACATCTGCTTTTTCTTTGTGCTTGTGTCATCTCATTTTGTACAGAATGCCCTCAAGGTACATATGGATATGGATGTCGGCAGATATGTGACTGTCTGAACAACTCAACCTGTGACCACATCACGGGAACGTGTTACTGTAGCCCAGGCTGGAAGGGAGCCAGGTGTGATCAAGGTAGAGCCTAGATGTAGTCAAATTACTATAACTGTTTGCTATAAAACTTAGTCAACCTACTAGATGCCATTTATTGCCATTAAATTATTTTTATGTTCAGTATGTTTCAGTAGTCTGCTAGTGAATTATATATATTTAATGGATTTGTAAGTATTAGATATCTCAGGGATAGTTTATTGGATCAAAGAACTCAGGTGAAGATTGCATGAATGTTTTACAGTGCTGCACTGTCCAAAGCTGCTAGTAGAGCATATATTACTCTGTACTTTTGCCTACAAGATGTTCTCACTTTTTCAGCTCTTTCTGTGAATCATAAAGTCATAGCAATGGCTTGTGTTGGATGGGATCTCAAAGATCATCAACTCCTCTGTCACAGGGAGGATTGCCAGTTGCTAGCATCTACTAGACCAGGCTGCCTAGGGCCCCATCCAAACTTAAACACCTCCAGGGACGGGGCATCCACAACCTGCCTAGACAGCCTGTTGCAGTACTTTACCACTCTCAGTACATTTAATCCAAGCCTCCCCTCCTTCAGTTTAAAACAACTCCCCCTTGTCCTGTCACTATCTACCCATGTAAAAAGCTGATTTTCCTCATGTTTACAAACTCCCTTTAAATACTGGAAGGCCACAGTGAGATCTCCCCACAGACTTCTCTTCTCTGACCTGAACAAGCCCAGTTCATTCACCCTGTCTTCCTAAGAGAGGAATTCCGGCCCTTGGATCATCTCTGTGGCCCTCCTCTGGACTTTCTCCAAAAAGATGAATGCTTGGCCTGAAGGCTAAGGTTGTTTTTGCATTGGTTTTGGATGTCGCTCTATTTTGGCATTATAAAATACAGTTAAAATTATCAGATACAGAAGTGAAATACCATCTTCTGCTCCTGACACATAAGCCTCTGAATTTATGCAATATATTTTCATTTCTATTTGTATTTCAGCTGGCGTAATTATAGTAGGAAACCTGAACAGTTTAAGCCGTACCAGTACTGCCATCCCTGCTGACTCCTACCAGATAGGGGCTATAGCAGGCATCATCATTCTTGTCCTGATTGTGCTGTTCCTGCTAGTGCTGTTCATCATTTACAGACATAAGCAAAAAGGGAAAGAAACAAATATGCCTGCAGTGACCTATACTCCGGCAATGAGGGTCATCAATGCAGATTACACCATTTCAGGTAAATGAGATTTGGAATAGATTTTTCCCTCTGCCTCTTGACTTTGAGTTTTCAGCCAAGTTCTGAAGAGGTTCTGCTCTTAAAAGGGCTTCAATGTGCCTCTCATCTTTTTCCATCAGTGAGGGCTGCAGTGAGCAGGAAACTTTTTGTTCCTATAGAGTGTCTGAAAGTCTGCCTTGGAAGCCTACCTCGAAAGACAGACTGGGGAGGGTTTCCTCTTTTGGGAAGAGGAAGACTGCAATTCACTGCTCCCTATGGCCCTTTGCCAGCAGAACAGTGCCTAGGATGACATGCTGGTGGTGAACCAGAACACCGGAATACTGGAATGCAGTTGTAGGCTAGTGAGACCTTCCTGCTGCTGCCAGAGATGGGGTTCAGAGGGAGCATGCTCCAGCATCTGCAGCCATTTAATTTGTTGTGTATCACAGTCTTCGAATCTGTGCATTTAGTGCTAGAAAGCTGGCATTCATTGGTAAAATATGTTAATTGCTGAATAAAGGATCACGTGACCTATACCTTGGTTTACTGTATTATGTTTTTCTGTGTTAACCAGTGGAAGTATTGGTTTTACTATTCCTCTGTGCCTAGCTTTAAACAGACTTGGAAAGTGTGAGAAAAGATGGTTTCTGCTGAGACATTACATTTGATGCCAGCAGATAGAATGTGGAAAGACTGCTGTAGCTAGCTGTGGTTCTGTAAAAGGCAGAGAACAGAGCTGCTCAAGTCTGAGACAGATGAAGAGAAGGAGCAATGCTTCTGAAATAGAATGGAAGTTTTCAAGCTATGAAAATCCACATAATTTGGCATTAAATGGATAAATGATAATGCAGGCAGTGCTTTTGCAAATAACTGTAAAGGAAATTGGCAAATAAAGAAGCTAGCAGAAGCAATTGCTAGAGTAGAGAAGGATGTACCACCACAGGTAATGGTAGAGTATAAGCGCAAAAAAAAAAAAAAGTTGCTGTAAAGTTTAGGGTAGAAGTGTCCATAATTAGAACAGTGCCATGATTACAGCTGCAAAAGACAGCAGGGGACCACATCTGAAAGACAGGTCAGCTCGTGACATTTGAGAATGCTCTTTGGGGAAGGAAGGACACAGCTGGTCTCTTACTGCCCTGTATCTCATTTATTCAGAGGTATGCCACATTTTTATTCAAGAAATGCTAGACCAGTTTCTGAAATCAGTGCAGCACTATGAAAAATGAGAAAGATACGATGCTTTATATTAAGTTGTTCGTTTTTCTTTTCCTTTTCAGAAACCATCCCTCATAGTAATGGTGGAAATGCTAACAGTCACTATTTCTCTAACCCCAGTTATCACACCCTAACACAGTGCACTACACCACCTCACGTCAACAACATGGACAGACTGACACTGGCAAAGGTAAAGCAGAAAAATTCTATGTAGGTTAGCCACTGAATTATGTAACTGCATTCCTTGTGTCTCTCATTGGATTTATTTTGCTTTCCTTGATTATTACCTGGTAGAATTCAGCAACCCCCACATTAGTTTCAGGTTCCATCATCTATCTTTCTTTGAAATAGGCAAAAAACAATCAGCTATTTGTGAACCTTAAAAATATGGAACCTGGAAAGCGAGGCACCATCATGGATTACACTGGAACACTGCCTGCTGATTGGAAACACGGTGGCTACCTCAATGAGCTTGGTAAGAAGAGAAAGGAAGAGAAAATATTAGTATGGGATAGAAAGCAGAAATTTTCTTCGACGTAGAAAGTGTTCTTCAATCTCTAGTATCAGAACTATCTGATTTGTGACACTACTAAATCTGTTTGTTATGCCAGGCTTGTCAGATTGTGTAAGGTTCAGGGTTGTGGGTTTGTCCTTCCTTTAAGCAATACCCTCAAAGATGAAAAAAGTTACTTATGAAGAACAGTCAATCAGGCTGATGTCCTGTGCAGATATGGTATGCAAAATATCTCTTTTTTTTACTATTAAAAAAATTATTAATAATTAGTGCCATAATACAAGGGTATTTTACAATAGGAGTAATCTTTGGCAAAATTTCAGATTCTTGATATATAAATTTGCATGTATATATATATATATATGCCCACCATACAGAATCAATGCTTTAAAAAAGGTTTCTCACCATGTGAGCTTCCTATGCAAATTCTAGGAACATCATCTAAGTTAAGCCTCCTGTTAGCCAAAACCCAGGGCATCTTCTTCTTTTTAAGAAGAAAAATTCCCAAGAACTGCTGAGTTATGGCATCTTTTATGCTGTCTCTTAGCATCTTTTCATTCTTTCCCATTCTCCTAGATTTCATTGATCATGATCTCTGACCAGTAAAAATTTTGTAAGGGATTTTCAGTGCCAGTATAATTTAGAGTACCACTTCTGGTAGAGTACCTTCATTTCTGGTCCTTAGTAGTATTCAATTCTGGGAATCAGATCAATAGTGTGGAACCATAATTCTTCCTCCTGATCATTCGTGATACTTTTCATACCATAACCGAGTCTCAGACCTGGATTTTAGAAAAGGTTTTCAGTTGTAATTTTGCTCACCTTTACATTTGCTTAGTTAAGAGTGTTTGTGCTAGCACACTAAGCTATGTTCAACCTACTGCAGTGTACCATCAGTAATATACTGAGGACTGGAGGATGGGGTGAGTAGCTTGGGTAACTGCAGGCTGGTGACCAGAACATTAGTCTTAGCAAAAACAGCTAAAATGAGAACTAATTAGTAAAATATGGGATAGGAATACAAGGTATTGTTTAAAGATTTCTCAAATAGTGTATTTCCATTCTTCAAAACTATTACTTTTGTTTATAGAGATACTATATAGGTGATTTGGGGCTTGTAAACTTTCTAGCGTAGAAAAGAAGGCTGTGAATGGACTGGTTAAGTGTCAGGTCTTGGAAGAGAGTTGTCAGTCTTTGCTGACCATTGATATCTATTATTAAGATTAATACTGAGATAAGTCTGCTTCAAGTAGAACGTGGCAAAGCTGCAGACCTAGACACTACAAGTTTAGGCCATTCCCCCAGGTCAAGGAACTGTAACAAGATGACCTTGGACAATGCAGTGGGAGTGATTAACCTTGGAATTGTAATACTGAGAATTTGGAGTGAAAGTTCCATGCTCTTAGGGTTTCTGGTGGAGACGGAGTGTTAGTGCAGTAGGTATCGTATACCAAAACAAAAAATGTATTTAATCAAACAGTAATTACTAGGTTCACTGAGGAGTAGCTGCAGGAAATGTCATGGCCTGTGTCATATGTGATGTCCAAGTGATAATTTAATAGTCTCTTATGACCTTCCTTATTCAGGGAACTACTGAAAGAATGCAAGCAAATTGTAACAAGCATTTGTAATCCTTTGACTGGGCTTTTTCACAGTGCTTATAAGAGAATATTTCTGCTAAGCTAGAAATTAATCTCAAAGCTAATTTTAAAGCTGTAGAAGCTGTTATATAATCACTTTTATTTTAAATCTATTATGTTTTTTATATCATTTTTCTCAGGAGCTTTTGGACTTGATAGGGGATATTTGGGAAAATCTCTGAAAGGTGAGGTTTATTTTCTGATGCTTCTAGATGAAATGACATTGATATTCAGTTAACTCTTCTAAATTGTCTTTGGTTACAAGCCTGCAGCACCACAGTCTTCATGCTTACTGCAGGCATTTGGAAAGCTTCTCAAAGTAAATCTGAAACATGCTGAAACATGCTGCTGCCCTGTGCTCCCAGCACCTGCTATCACCAAAGTGCTACAGGAGCTGGCAGCAGACAGCACCTGCCACAGCACTGGGACACTTACAAAATTCCTGCACTATCATAGGGACCAGGAACTTTAGGTATTTCTCATTTACGCAAACATATTTCATGGAATCTTCTGAGTTGGAAGGGACGCTTACACGCCATCTGGTCCAAATCCCATACAATGTACAGGAACACCTACAGCTCCATCAGGTGCTCAGAGCCCATCCAGCCTGACCCTGGCTGTCTCCAGGAATCCACCACATCTCTGGGAAATCTGTGCCAGTGCTTCACCACCCTTACTGTAAAAAACTTCTTCCTTACAGTCAATGTAAATCTCTTTTAGTTTGAAATTATTTCCCCTTGTCCTATCACAAAGGACCTTGTAAAGAACCTATCACCTCTGTTCTTCTAGTTCCCTTTTAAACATTGAGAGGCCACTCTCAGGTCTCCTCAGAGCCTTCTCTCCTCCAGGCTGCACAGCTCCAGCTCTCTCAAGCCTGTCCTCCTAGGAGAGGTGTTCCATCTCTTGGATCATTTTTGTGGCCATCCTCTGGAGGCACTGCAATGGTCCACAACTCTCCTGGAGAAAAGACGGCTGTGGGGTGACCTCATTGCAGCCTTTCAGTACCTAAAGGGAGCCTACAAACAGGAGGGGAATCAACTCTTTGAAAGGGTAGATAACAGCAGGACAAGGGGAAATGGATTTAAGTTGAGGGAGGGGAGATTTAGGTTGGATGTCAGGGAGAAATTCTTTACCCAGAGAGTGGTGAGGTGTTGGAACAGCTGCCCAGAGAGGCTCTGGATGCCCCATCCCTAGAGCTGTTCAAGGCCAGGTTGGATGGGGCCCTGGCAGCCTGGTCTAGTATTAAATGGGGAGGTTGGTGGCTCTGCCAGTGGCAGGGGGGTTGGAGATTCATGATCCTTGAGGTCCCTTCCAACCCTGGCTGTTCTATGATTCTGTGAAGTATGAGTGCACAGAGAGGAATTAAAAGCTTAGTAAATTCAGTGCTGTAATTTTCCTCTTTTAAGTTATCCAGTTTTCTCTTAAGACTTTATATGGGAATACATTAGTTTGCATCACTTTTTGTTATATGGTTAGGATATGACAAGGGTGACTAGAATGTCTGGATGTCCAAACAAGGCTACGAAGTGTAGCCAAATAAATATGCAGACAAGAGCATCTGGTTTGTCAATGTACTTAAAGGACAAATAAGCTCATAGAGGGGTTTATTATATATTGCTATGATATATAGATGTTATACATATTCCCTTGTTTTGCAGGATTAAGGGAAGCCAAATTTAGCTTCATGTAAATGAGGCACAAGTTAATGAGCACATATCATCTGACAGGTTTAGCTAAATGGAAGTTGCTCAGACATTTTGCTGATGGCAAGATTAAGCCCATACAAGAGTGGAACAGTAGAGATGTTTTCACTAATTTCTTCATAAAGATTTTAGAGTGTTATGTCTAGTTTAAATACTCATTTATAAGTAACTTTTTAAAGCTCAGAATTAAGGAACATCTGTACATTGGCAGAGCTTTGTAACAGTGAAAATGCATTTTGCTCTGTTCAGTAGCAGAATCTATCCTACGTAGAGTGCGTGAGAGAATAGTATGTTTTTCTTTTTTCAGATCTAGTTAAGAATTCGGAATACAATTTAAGTAATTGCTCCTTAAGCAGCTCTGAAAACCCATATGCCACTATAAAAGACCCACCGGCTCTTGTACCAAAAAGTTCAGAATGTGGATATGTTGAAATGAAGTCACCAGCACGCAGGGACTCCCCGTATGCTGAGATCGCCAGCTCTGCTTCAGCCAATAAGAACGTTTATGAAGTTGGTAAGTAGCAAATCTGCTTCCAGATTTTGAAGGTTTAAAATAGACAAGGCTCTTTTCCTTCCATCAAACTTAATGAAAACATATGAGAAAGCACACACAAAAAAATGATGGCTATCCAATTCCATTTTCTGCTCAACAGCTGTAACAGCAAACTGATAAGTGATGTAATTCACGTGACCATCATTTGAAGTATCTTCAGCTCTGTTCTATAACCTAGAGCTACCTCTGATTTTTCTTAGTTTGAAAGCCTTTTTGTAAAGAACAGCAGAACATATGCTTAGCATTTAACTGCAGTATAATTCAACTCTGGATTAGGCTGGTAAATAATGAATACAGATAGATTTAAGTGTATAGGAGGGATACAAAAGGTCTGTTTCATGTCCTCAGTAAGAAAAATAAAGCATTTTCATCCATAGAAGTGGTATTTTACTAATACGGGTCCCATGTCATTGCTGTATTACTGATGCTAAAGAAAATTTTGGAATTTTGTGAACAGTTATTATCATAATGATCTTAGGACTGGAATGATGTGTATGTCACACATTACAAGACACCGCTTACCAATATCTGCACTGTGCTGATAAGGATTTTTATAAGATCTAGATTATAATCCCTATATTTGGGTTGTTGTTTTTTTTTTTTAAGTTTGTCCACACAAAAAAATCAGATGTTGTCATAAATATACTCATAAATAGTAGGGCTCTGATGCAAGCTGGGAGGTGGTTAATGCAGAGCTAAAGAAGTTTAATATCAACTTTTGTTTCTGTACCTTCATTTCAGCATGCAGCGTGACAAGGAATCTTTACATTGAAGCAAAAAGAAGAGAGTATTTTGTAACACAACCTAAAATGAAACACAGTGCCTTCTGTTTGCCATTTCTCATGCTGTGTGTTATGTGTTCTCTTTTATCACAGAACCAACAGTGAGTGTTGTCCAAGGAGCATTCAGCAGCAATGGACGTTTCAGCCAGGATCCTTATGACCTTCCAAAAAACAGCCACATTCCGTGTCACTATGACTTGCTACCAGTTCGAGATGGCCCCACATCCTCTACAAAGGAGGTTGGCAGTGAATGACTCCAAAAGCTGAAGTGTAGCACAGGGGATTCTCAATGGGACAAGTGGCATAGTTGTGCTCCTTCCTTAGTTTACAGTCATATTTGGTTCCTAATCTGTCCAGCAGAAAATTGCCGTACATCAAAAAGGAATCTCAACATGAGGTTTATATTGTGTATAGAAGTGACACATGGACGAATGCCACACTTGGGAGACCCTGATTGTTCTTTTTTTTTGGTGGCAGTTACTTTTATAGAAACAAGTATGCAACACATCTATACTGTAATATACAGGCGTAAAAATCTTAGTTTGTAGATCAGTTTTGATAACAGATCCCACTTCAGCTACTTTAAATATAGACTTCATATTTGACATGTTTCAAATACTCCCAGGACAATGTAATTTACCAAATGCCATTTCATACAGGTTATGAGTTATGTGGAACAAAAACCGTCCTGCCAAATTTTACCTTTCATTCTGCTCTTTAGTCAAGACATACGTACTAAGAAATGAGATCAGATAAAGTAAGCACAACACTGCAGTTATTTGGGAAGTCCATCATCAGACTCTTTTGTCCCTTACTGTTGGTGGAAATACTTTATTTGAATAGCTTTCAAGATGGTAACAGCATTGCATACGTCAAAATTATATGATGCCTCAAGATCACTGGGTACTCCAGACCCAGCACCAGTCCTCAAAAAATATTTGCTACACTTCAACTCCACATGTTACTGTTCTGACCACTATTTCTACCAAACACAATTAATAATCCATAACATATCAGTAATTATTTCATAAAATATGTAAATTAAATCAGTTTATTTTTGTCAGTGGACTGAGTGTGTAAGGAGTGGAAAAAGGTGATGATTTACGTAAACCGGAACTCTCAAGGAACGGTTTACATTTTATAAACAGGTAGTAATAATTACTGTAATATAGTAGGGTAAAAGCAGTAAAATGTTGTGATTTTTTTTCTTAGAAATAACTAAGCAATCTCTGTGCATACTTGCTAAAAGGCACCTTTTTTATAGTTGATGTATGGAAAAACATGCTTAAGCTGGTCTTTTGCATCGCTAATAACGTGACACGTACCCTTATTCTTCATTAACTTCTGCCTCTATTTTTAAGCTGTATGTCTGTGTTTCTAGTGATCTAGCTTGTAATTCTGAAAGTATTCTATTGTGTGTCCATTTTTTTTTCTCTTGCATTTTTGCCAAGTGGCCTTTATTTTGTCTGGTTAAAGAATCCTCTGGGCAGAGGAAGAGCATTAAAGTAAGGATAATGTCATACTGATAATCCAGGAGGCGGTTAGCGATTACTTAATAGATTATGAATTGAATTTAATTGGAAAAATAAAATATCAAGGTGTTTTTGTTGGGGATAATTGTAAGAATGCACAAAAAAGTGAAAAATCAGACTCTCTCTTCGAAGTTTAGATTATTCTGTTGACTGTGTGGAGACCAACTTTCCAGAAGGCTCCTTTCTCTATGATCTACATAATTCATCAGATTTGCCCGTGTATCTATCCACTGAAAGAAAAGCGTTCCCTTAGCGTTTTCAGGCAGTTTAAAAATAAAATGGTTGATATGGACTAGACATTCTCTTTCATGGAAAGATACCTTCAGAAACCAAAAAATCATATTCTCAGCTATAGCAGTATTATTTCTAGCTGCTAGTATTTTCTAGCTTGCAGTGATGCCATCAGATAATGTGCTGGTCATGCTGATGGCTCACCCCTGCAGTCTCCTCCACCCCCCCTCAGTTCTAGCTGTGTAGCTTGTTGTAAGAAGTTTTCTCCATGGATTGATGCTTCCCTTGGGAAAGGATGTAGGTGGTTGCATCGTATGACATACAATGGGAAGCATAATGTCATTCTAGTCTTCTTTCTGCATTGGGGCCACATTCTGGCACGTGAGACCTGTGATGTGAACAGGAGTTGAGACATTAAGAGTGTCAATGCAAAAGAAAGTCAGGTGGATGAAAAAAATGAAACAAAACCAACTTTTGGAAATATTTTTTAAAAAGAATCCCAGATTTTAAATGGAAACACCATTTATTCTTTTACCTCACCAGTTCTTTTATTTGTTGTCACCAAAGTGTTGATAACTGAAAACTGCATTCAAGATGTTGTTATAAGTGTTTTCCAGCCTGATAAAGTATATGCCTGTTTGCAGTGCCCTCTAATATTCCTGCTTCTTACTGACTCTAAGCGCTGTTTTTCAGTTCCTTGCACACTGTTGGTCTTTGCCAGCACAAAGATTAAATGCAAGGTTTCAAAAGCCAGTCACCGTTTAATCCCTCCATATTGACTGGATTTGTGTGCATACAGGTACATGTGGCACTAGTGGTACATACGTGTGTTTGTACTGTGGGAAACATTTTAAAATAGAACCTCTCTTTGAAGCCATGATTAGAAAATGCTGTATTTGGCAACTGTGAGCTCACAAAAATTAATTTTCTTACTCTGTGTAAAATTTGGAGACCCTCAGATAAATTCCCATCATATGAAGTTATTTTTTTTTGTATGCAATAGTGAATAGCTCAATAAATGATTTTTAATATGCTTGAAAATTTTCAGTATGTCACATATCCTCAAGTGATATATCGAGCCAAACATTCATGAGATGAATTTCTGATAATAGTGCCATTGGTGTATGTTCCAAATATACACATAATCAAAAACAGCTTTCTGTGTGTGGGTATGGCATCAGCTTAAGCTGACTGAGCTGTGTTTGCAGTGACTCTAGATCAAGTAAATGACTTGTGAATTTACTTAATCAGATGATCCTCGGTAGATGCAGAAAAAAGGATAACCTGCAAGGGTAATCTAGTAAATTGCTATCTATTTAGCATTCATTTGAAAGGAAAAAAAAAACCAACAAAACACATGGAACTTATGTTAGCAGTCCTATCTCCTCTACAAGTGTTAGGGAGGCTTGCCCCAGAGTGCATGCTGCTGTCATTGTGAATGCGATTAAAAACTCAGTCCTCCTGATTGCCATGGTCCCTTTTGCTGATTCATCTGTGCTCTTTAAAGAGCCTAAATACATTTGAACACCTACACTATATTCTGGTGGGAACTTACTGAGAAAGTTGATATAATAATTTTACAAATACTGACTACAGAGAGAATTGGCTTCACCACAGATAGGAGTGGAAAGAGATGCATTATCTCTAGATGTTCACATTGTAAGAGTGAAAACTATAGCACTGAAAATGGAGGTAGCTGACCTCTACTAATATGGTTGTTGAATGAAGTGCAAAATTCTGCACAAGGGTAATAGCTGATTTTAGAAGTGTGTAGTGAGTATAAACATTAGGTTTTAAATAGTATAGGTGTGTTAATTCTAGTCACTTAGAAACATAATGAACCTCAATGGCTTTTCACTTTATCAAAGATTTTTAGTCACAGCACACTGTTACACAGAAATGTTGTCGTCATCTTTTTCTACCCAGACAATTCTCATTAGTTTTAATTGGAAATGCATATGCAGATTACAGAGGAACAAAGATTTTGTTGTACTTTCTGCTGAGACAATCTGCAAAATCAAGTTAATGTTGAAATTAAATAAAAAATTAGAAATGGGGATGTATTATTTAAAATACGTTGAATTTTCAAAGTACTGTGAATACAACTGGATATTCTAATTAGGTACTTCAAATTTTAAAATTCTTACACTGAAGCTCTAAAATCCAGACTGAAGAATACAGAGCTAATTTTGACAAAAATGCTTTATATTAAAGATTATACATATGTAGTAGTTTAAATGACTGAAAATAAATGTGTGCATGTTTATTAATTGCCGTATATAAAATCTTTCCACTTTTGGTACACTTAAACTAGTGCTAGAGCACTGAACCTAACTCTTCTATTTTCAGTTTTTTAGCCCGCAGGACTTCACTTTGAGAAGACTGAATTGTAATATATTCTTAAAGAATACCTATTGAGTATGTCTGGCTTCTTTTTCTTAGCTGTAACAAAAAAAGTGTTTTGTTGTTAAAATATATCTATTTTCCAAAGATGACTGATGTTCATCATTTTGTCCTTCACTATCATTTATTTCACTTCACATATTTGTAGGTTAACATAATAAAGTTTCTAATGAAAGATGGGAAATGGTTGATTTTTTCCTTTTCTTTTTAATTTAGGGTGACAAATTGAATGGAAAACATAATCTTATCTTTGCTGGACTATCAAGTAATGTAGTTTATTTTCCCTCTTACAAAATCTAGTCATTTTTTGCAGAATGCTTTGCAGAATGGCAAGATTTTGGATTTTAAACTGTTGAACTTTTCTAACTGTTCATACAGGAATTAATTCTGTGAATTGGGCAGTTGTTTCGAGCCTGCTTCTTGTAAAGCTTTATCCTCGAAAAAGATGCAGAACTGAAGTGCCAAAATCAAGGTGTTCTTCCTTTTCTTAGGATAATAACCATGGACTGATCATTGCAAAGACAAAACTGAAGTACAAACACGAGAGTAGCGGGAGACAACATACTGTCCTTCTGTTGTTTTTTTGTTGTTGTTACTGTTTTTAAACTTAGACTCTGTAGGATGAACCTGAAACACTGGTCACAGGTTGTGGTGGTGTGGTGTTTAACTGTAAGTTTGTTCAAGAATGAAGGATTTGACAAAAGAAAAACTGGTTCAATTAGGTTATGGCTTAAAGTAGTAGCTAGCTACCATAACACCTACTCAGAAGACCATGCCTCAGATGTGCACTTACTATATGAGTTACCCTGATTACTTTCAGGAGTCTAACTAGCAAGAGAAAGTGAATACTCTAGTTTACCAAGAGCCTTGAACACACTTGGTGAACTGCCTTAAACAAGATAGCCAACAATAAGAGAAATGCCTCAAACACATTTGCATGTGTTTTTAAAAATGACAGAATCTGATAATAGTTGTTTACTTACCTGATCAGTACCTTAAATTTCTGATCAGAATGAGTCTGGAGATGGTGACTAAGGATGCTCTGTACCTGAAAAGTGAAGACCATTTCATTGTTCTGATGGTCACTGTTACGAGTCTGTGAAACAATAAGAACGAAAGCAATTCCAATAGCATTGTAGTTAAAACCTGCTTATTCCAAAGGATTGTTGAATGGCTTCCAGTATCAAGATCTGTCATTATTCAATTTCATATTTTCAAGTTCAACTGGGTTTCTGAGAACTCCTATGTCTTTGCGTAAGAGAAGTAAAATCTTATTTTTGGCTAGCAAAATGTTTGTGTAGGGAGCTACACCCTTGAATTTAAAAATCTATCAAACTTAGGAAATTACTGCATTTCTGTAGCTGTGGGTTATTTCAAAATACATGTACAAATTGAAACTAGGTATAATTTTTAGATGGCTATTAGAAGCTAGAAAAAATACTGTGAATTTAGAAGTAACTTAAAAATATTGCTTACATAGCTGCATTTTATAAAATGTTGTGGAGGGTACATAGTCTTCAGGGAACAATTCAAGGGACATGAAGTAGTTTCTCTCAACTGCTTTACATTATACAAACACATGCATGAAGGGTATTTGGTCACTGTTTGAAGTTCTTTACTAACTACTCCCAGACAACGTACAGCACTAGCTAAAAGTATGTGTATATATTTGTCTAATTATTCAAGGGGAAAAAAAAAACTAAATAAAGATATCCATTCTACACACAAATGCATGTATAAATTCTATTTCTTCATTGATTTTTCAATGATTTTTTTTCTTGTCAGCAGTTGATTTTCTTCTTGGTGGGAAATCATTATTTTTAAATGTTCAGAACCTGAAGTCCATCTGTTGTAGCAATGAAGGCTTTGAAAATAATTCCAATCACCTAAATTATGTTGTTTCAAATGATTTGTATCTGTGAGCAGGAACCCACAAGGATCAAATTTGACCTCTGGCTTCACATCAGACCACCCAAAACCCAAACCCTGCATCTGAGAGCAGTGTCCCAACACTCCTTGAACTCCAGCACTGGGGCCGTGCCCACCGCCCTGTGCATCCCGTTCCGTGCCCACCGCCCTCTGGTGCAGCCCCTTCCCCTGACCCCCAGCTGCCCTCCCCTGACGCAGCTCCATGCCGTTCCCTCGGCCCTGTCGCTGTCACACACAGCACAGCTCAGCGCTGCCCTCTGCTCCCTGGGAGGAGCTGCAGCCGCCATGAGGGCTCCCCTCAGCTCCTCTGCCCTGTGCTGAGCAAACACAGGGACCTCAGCCGCTCCTCATACACCTTGCCCTTCAGATGCCATTCAATAGCTTCATGCCCTTCTTACATTGTAATAGATATGAAGCTTCACAATGCAGAGCAGAGGGGACAACCCTTTGCCTTGTCCAGTGGCAGCATTAAGTGCAGGTAAAGATGACATTAAATGCCCTTTTTTAAATCTACATCCCTATTTGTGAGGGAACCAGCCTCATCTAGTAATGAACTGGTTGTATCTCTGCTCCTCCTTTTGCTGTGTTAACTTCAGTTTAAACACCCTTTTTGTTGTACCCCACAGTACTGGACGTCTAATTGACCTCTAATTGTGCTTCGGCTACCTAAATTTTCTTCCTGCAGTAGGGAACAACCATTCTTGGCTAACCCTTCATAACTGAATATCCTCCAGAAGTATGAACCTATGGGGAACTGTGCGCTAACCCATGGGTACCCAAGCTTTTGGCTTGCCTGGGCCTCATGGAGTAAAGAGGAACTATCTTGGGCCACATATGTGATATATAATATTCTTACTGTATATTTAAAAAAAAATCTTTGCATACATGTAAATAAATTAGTGAAATGTTAGAGAAAAAAAGAGAGCAACAAAAGCAAACTAGTGGAATATTTAACCTTGGCCAAGAAATGCACACAGGGTCCGTATACTGAAATGTAATTATCGGTAATCACTGTATTTTACTCTGCAAGTGGCACAAACACACATAACATGCTATATGCATGTTCAACTGAATGCATGTGGTGGGTGCAAACGGTGGAGTCAGCTCTACTCTGTGCCTTGCCCTCTGCCACATGTGCAGTCAGCATTAGAGCTGCATGCAATCAACTCATGAAAAGCATTACTGAAAATCACATTGTGAGAATCCTTCTCTTTTTTTTTGGCTCAAAGCTTGCTTCCTGAGGTATTTCTTGTGATAAGACTCTGAATGATTTGTTGAGGAGGCAACTAATAGGTGCTAACCGTGTGACAATGGATATCGCTTTGGGAACATTTGAAAGCCCCTTCCCCCAGAGCTGCTTGCTCTGTAGAAGAGCGGATGAGAATGCTCAGGACTGTTTACTGGCGGAAGATCTGGCCTGTGACAAAACAGCTCCAGCTAGGTGTGGGAAAATTGGGGAACGATACCATCGTGTTCTGTGAGAAACAGGATGCAGATGGGCGTCCCTGCTCCCTCTTATCTGCTGGCAAGGCCCGGAAGATGGGAACAAAGGAGTTTTTGCTGACATCCCAGAGCCAGAAGCTGCCACTCAAAGGAGAGCTGACTCGACCACTTTGGATTTGAGCTGTCACTCCAAAGATAGCTGACTTCACCACTTTGAAACCATTGAAAAGGGGCCATCATCACCGTTGTGTTTCGTCGTCGTCGTTGGCAACAGGACAACTCTGCCTGACGACCCACCGCTACTGAAGATCAAAGACTGAACTATGAACCACGCTGGATCCATGGTGGTGACTATGCCCCTCTTACTTCCTATAAAGACTCCTTGCCTCTTCTTTCCTATCTTTTCTATTGCCCTCCTTCCCTTCCCCAGTACCCTAATTCATAATAGTGTCCGTCCTCCCCTTCCCCATTTCCCTAATTAACATTTGTAATAAACTGGTCGGACAAACATTTGAACCGTTGCTTCTTAATCTCACGCCGGGTATATAGATAATAAAAGAACCTCCTCTCCCTCCTATAAATTGGAGCGAGACACACATAACAACATTAGAAGTTTATGATCAAGTGGGGTCATGCTACTAGCTGTCCTGGCCTGAATGTAGCCCATGGGCAGCAGGATCAACACGTGTTTTAAGTATGTTTTCCTGTCGTCTGCTTTTCAGCTGGAGAGATGTCCCACCTTCTCCAAGGACATCAGGACAAAGATATGTAACCCAAATCAGTCCAGGCTGGCTGTACTTGAGTGCATCAGCTGCTGGCATGTGCCTTGGTGATGCCATGGGCATGGCACAGCAGGTACAATGTTGACAGTTGCAATTGTCACACAGGCACTGGTGACTTGAAGGTCATAGAGAGAGGGCAGAAAGAGCTGCAGTCCTGTGCCAGATGAGGCCAAGGTAAGCGGGATATTGTATCAGTTGCCGGTGCTGGCAGAATGGGCTTTAAGTAAGGGAGAGGCTGGGGTTTGCCATGGGCAGGGAAACCCATCTGGTTTTCATTCTCTCTTTGGCTTTGAGTGCCAGAGGCATCCAGGAGAACCTGTCCAGTTGATGGACCTTTCCTGTCCTCTGCTGTTCAGCTGGAGAAATGTCCCACCTTCTCCAAGGACATCAGGACAAAGATATGTAACCCAAATCAGTCCAGGCTGGCTGTACTTGAGTGCATCAGCTGCTGGCATGTGCCTTGGTGATGCCATGGGCATGGCACAGCAGGTACAATGTCGGCAGTTGCCATTGTCACACAGGCACTGGTGACTTGAAGGTCATAGAGAGAGGGCAGAAAGAGCTGCAGCCCTCTTCCAGATGAGGTCAAGGTGAGTGGGATATTGTTTCAGTTCTTGCTGCTGGCAGGAAGGATGGCGAGGAAGGGAGAGGCTGGGGTTTGCCATGGGCAGGGAAACCCATCTGGTTTTCATTCTCTCTTTGGCTTTGAGTGCCAGAGGCATACAGGAGAAGCTGTCCAGTTGATGGGACGGTAGGCTCAGCAGTACTACGTTAAAGGTCATACTTGATGACCTCAAAGGTCTTCCCCAATCTATATGGTGCCACCAAGCAATAGGCTGTCATATCACCATGCAAACTGTGATTGCATGGGCCCCACTGCTCACACTGGGGTGCTGGCAGAGCTTGGCTCAGTCTGGCTCTTTCCTGGACCCTGCTAAGCAGCTCTGCGAGGCTTGGAGGTCAAGCATGCTTTTGGTTGTGCTGTGCTGGGTCGTGCCCGGGGCTGCTCGCAGCATCGCTTCTGTTTCCCTGGCCCTGCCTAGTGCAGGCAGCCAGGGCCCTGCAGAGTGCACCCGCAGCAGCGGAGGTGAGTGGTGCTGGGACACGTGGGCTCCTTCAGGGCAGCTACGGGGAGTCTGGCCCTGTGCCACTGGGGAGCATCAGACGGCCCAGGCATGGGCTCAGGAGGGGTTCCTGCTGAGGGGCTGCCAGTGGCTTTCACAGCCAGGGACAGTGAGTGACTGTGGTCTCTCTTCCTTTTGCAGAGTGAGACGCCACTACTGCAGGTCCAGTGATGACAAATCGTCATCCTCAGTTCTTCCAGCCCCTGCAGTCAGAAGACCATGGCCTCAGAAGAGGCATGGACATGCTCCATCTGCTGCAATGTGCAACATGATTCCGTGCAATCACATATTCTGCAATGGCTGCATCCGTCAGTGGGCGAGGCTGAGAGACAGCTGCCCGCTGTGCAGGACGGCCACGCAGACCATCTGGGTCCCTGTGCAGGAAGATGATGAGCATGTGGAGTGCATCATCTCCCTGCCCGCTGTGCCCATGCCCATCAGCTTTGGCACTGCACTGCCACTGGCCCTGACAGTGTTGAGGCATCTCTTTCACCCACTCCATTATCGTCCCTGGAGCTCATGGCCGCAGAGCCAGAGAGGGTGGGTGGCCTCCTGCCAGAGGAGTGGGCAGCACTTTTCAGGGTCACACAAGACACCCTGGACCCAGTGCTGACCTGGCTGAAGCAGCAATTGTCACAGATCCAGGTGCTGCACTCGTGGCAAATCAGATGGCTGAAGAACATGATCGTGTCACACCTGTGCCAGGTGGGGCTGGACAGGGACGCCCTGGCACAGTGCTTACAGGGCACACTGGGACCCATCACCATTCTGTTCACTGACATCGTCATTGAAGCCACCCAGACACTCTGCGCCCAGGAGGCCTGAAGGCTGCTCGGCCTCAAACATCCCAGCGCAGCCCACGAGCAGGAGGACGGCACCGCGGCCCCGTCCAGTCCCGCTGCCACCCACCAGGGGATGTCACCCTCAGCACCACACATTCCAGCAGCTCAGCAGGTACCAACGTGGAGGAGTTCCCCAGCACATCCAGCTGAGTCCTAGGCCGGGGTGCTGGTGAGCTCCTTGCCGCAACCAGCCCTGAGAAGCAGGGGCAGGAGGCAGCCATTCTGTCTGAACTGGGCCGCAAGAAGGCACGAAGTGCTCGGCTTGGGAGGTCTGGAGCCCCATGAAGAGGAAGGCCTGCAGCACCCAGGACATTCCCCCAGCCCTCTAAGAGGCAGCCCACCTGGCACCCCTAGCAGGGTTGTCTCACTCAGATTGTCAGAGGGGAGATTCTTTGCTGTACCTGGAATAAGACTGAGACGCAGGTCATGAGCAGCGCCTGTGGGCATGCAGGTTTCTGGATCGTTCTCTCTCTACAAATGAGCCCTCAAAACGCTGCCCACCAGCCATTCAGCAGCTGCTTTTGTTTGGCAGCTGCTTACCTCTCATTACCCCTGGCCTTCATGTCTTCAGACTAAAGATTTATAGATTTGTCCATCAGCTGTGTGCAGGTCTTACGATGCCTACTTTTTCTAGTTCCTGCACCCTTCTTGAGATTTCCTCTTGCCCCCAGGAGTCTATACTGCTTAGCATCAGCAATCCAGCAGCAATCTGGCAGACGAACAGGCTCATGTTTAGCATAATGGCACTTAATGGCACTTGCACCACTCGAACCTTTCTCTTAGTCTGAAATCTCTCTCTGGAGAGTCAGAGTCAAGAGTGTATCTATGCCCAGAATATATTCAGGGACAGGGGCAAAACACACCTTATACTCTTGGGATGGGAGATGCCCAACCCACCCATTGCATGCACTGGACATCCCTTGCCTTCTTATCATGTGCTCCATCATTGTTTAAAGCCATGACTTAGCATTTCCACTACAACTATAATCATAACTATAATATACTATAATCATAACCATTTCATCTGTCTTCACTATACCACTTCATAAAGGAAATTACAAGACTTACTAAAATAAAAGTTTGCAAAGCAGTTTTGAAAAAACTCAACTAAGCAAACTAAAGAATTATACTTCTGTGGTAGAGATTGTTTCCTGAACACGCGATTAATTAACCTACCAAAGAGTTGGTGGAAGTCAGACAGAAATCAATAAAATTAAACATTTATGAATGGTTTCCTAGGAACAAAGCATACAAAATCTTTATTTACAAAAATTAGTTACTCGGTGATCCCAGCAATGTCATGGTGAACACTGCACAGTTTCTGCTGGGCTTCTGCTTAACTCATGTAAGTGATCACATACCATGTTGAAAAATGATAGGCATGTGTTCCATTCAGCTAAACAAGGAATTAAATAAATGGCCTTTTATTTAGTGATAGATAAAATATTAGCATATTCCAGTCAAAGACAAGGGGGAATTCAGCTCAGGCTCAAGTCCAGCTTTCTGGAGCATGGGAGACAGAACACTGAAGAGCAGCTTTACACAATATGAGAAGCACTGCCAGTGAGCCCCTAGAGAATAAGTGATAAAGCAAGTTTCCAGTGCAAAGTGGAAAAGCAATCTTTAAAGCAGGAGGAAGAGAACCACCACTTGAATCAACACTACAGGACTTGGCATATATAAATCTTGTAAGAAAAACATTTTTGGTATCCTCTTTTCCACTAGACATTTGATTCAGATCAAAAAGGGAAACAGTCAAGGAACAGACAAAATTCAGCTCCACTGAAGCATGCAGCTGATTATTTTTTCAGTACCTAAGACAGAAGAAGTTAGTTCAGTAGCTATAGCTCCCTCAGAAAATTCCTTACTGGCAATTAAGTTGTCTTTTGAGATTGAAGCCAACACTTGTCACTAATCTCTAACATCCTAGGCTATTTTATACAAAATACTATTAAACCTAACCAGAAAAGCTTATCTATCAGCTGACGCTGTCCTTCAGCAGTTCAATGTGGAAGGCCAGCACGCTGCCGAGCACAGTTCGAGTTGCACAGAGGCTTGTGAACGTCCAAGCTGCAGTGCCTTGGAGCT
>NW_024884767.1:11157625-11248578 GCF_019232065.1 Centrocercus urophasianus
CGGGCGCCTCGTTTGTCGGTGGCTGAGGCTCGGGTCGCCCCTTCCCCGCCGCGCCGGTTCGGCCGGTCCGCCCGTGGTGCTCAGAGGGGCCGATCCGCGGCGCCGGGGCTCGGCGGTGCCTCCCGTCACGCCGCGGGAAAGTGCCGCGTCGTCACCCGTCGTCCCCGGCGGCGGGAGGGAGTGGCCGCAGGGCCGGGCTGGGCAGGGCGGCGGGGCCGGAGCGCCTCCGTCGCCGCCCTCGCTCGCCGGTCCGACTGCAGTGGTGCGGGCCCGAAGCGGCTGGGGCAGGTGCGGGGCTCGGGGCGCTGCGGGAGGCCGGGATCCGCCGGGGGCGGAGGTGAGAGCTAGCGGGGCCGGGAGAAGCCGGCGGAGGGTCGAGCCGTCCGCCTAGGCCGCTGCGGATAGAGGGGTCCGGGCTGAGGCCCCTGCACTCCCACTCCGGGCAGGTTCCCCAGGCAGCCCTGCGGCAGACAGCCCGGGCCGGCACGACGTACGTTTCCGCTTGGCTGCTGCTGGCACGTTGCGGTGCGCGGTGAGTCACCGGCTGCCCTGCCCGACTGCCTCCAGGGGCTCCGGGTGCCCGGCTCCGACCTGGGCGACCCGCGCGGGGCCGGTGTCAGTGACCGCGGGCACTGACCGCCCACTCGAGGACCGGCTTCTGTCTGGCAGGCGGTGCTGCAGTGTCGGTGCAGACGCTGGAGGCACTACTGAAGTGAATTGCCCTTGATTTTAGTGATTCACTCTCTCTACCTCACAAAGAGAGCTTGCTTCTTTTTTTTTTTTTTTTTAAAAAAAAAAAAAAAAAAAATCAGCATCTGGAAGTGCAGCAGCTGTTACATCTCATCATATCGACAGCTCCCTGAAAGTAAGCAGCGTCAGGATGGGAGTTGGCCTCTTCTCCCAGTTGACAGTAAAAGGACCAGTGGGGATGGCGTTAAGTTGCACTTGAGGGTGTTTGGGTTGGATATTAGGAAATATTGCTCTTCTGGAGCAGTAACAGTGCATTGGAATGGGCTGCCCATGGAGGTGCTAGAGTCACTGTCCCTGGAGGTGTGGAAGAACCATGTAGATATCTTACTGAGGGACATGGTTGGTAGGTGTGGTAGGAATGGGTTGCTGGTTGGAGTCAGTGACACCTCAGAGGTCTTTTCCAACCTTGGTGATTCTGTGATTATATATTGAATCAGTAGCTCTTTACTGTGGTTAACAATAATCGGAGGTCCTGAGAGCTATACTGCCTCTGTGATACTTAAAAAGAAAAACTTAACAAAGTTTTACATATTGTAGAACAAATCTTAAGGGTTAGAGGTATACTGAGAATGTGGGGAACAAAGTAATTCTCAGAAGATTAGAAAGCTTTTAGGCAAGTAAAAATGCCTGATTTATATATTGCTTACAGTGAAACTTTTCTTTTTTTTAAACATTATACATGAACTATGATATCCCTATCAGCAATAGGACAAGCCCTTCTAGCACACCTGGCATTTCAGTCTGTCTTGGTGCTGTGACAGGTCTGAAGAACACTGGGTTCCGCTTGGTAAAAACTTTTTTTTTCTAATTGAAAAATATTTGGGTGTTTTGATTACAACTATTTTTGTTATTAGTATGAAATAAGTGTGGGAAGGTTCTTAATTCCTTTTTCTTTTTTTTTTTTTTTTTTTTTTTTGCTCATTATGTGCCTCACTTTGCACTTGAGGGCGATCATTTAATACCGGATGATTAGACAATCCCTGCACGCCCTTCCTTTGGCTTCCATGTGGCTTTGTATGCCCTCTGGCACCTCCCCGCAGTCGCTGAAGGAAGTTCTGTCCTTGTCCTTCTCTCTCTTTCTAACACAGAATAAAATAATGTGAGGAATGAAGGTTTTATACTTAATGCACTTAGAACACAAACAGTGTGTTTTTGATTGGGGTCAGCTTCACTTCATCTTCAGTAGGATGCTTTCTTTATTGTTTTCTTTTTTTGTGTACATCTTGATCCTTTTGTTTTTAACATCTTTTTGTCAAGTCTGTATGAGTTCTTGTGTCCCATTTTGTGTCCCCCTTGGTCTCACTGTGTTCAATAGAATTTTGTGTCTGTGACAACAGTTAATGCAACCTGGGATGTAACATTTAATTGAAGTTGTGGTTGCTTTGGGAATGGTTCCTGACATAAGGATCGAATTTTTCTCTCAGAGAGTGGTCAGGCACTGGAATGGCTGCCCAGGGAGGTGGTGGAGTGGCTGTCCCTGGCAGTGTTCAAGAGGTGTCTGGATGAGGAGCTGTGAGATACGGCTTAGTGGTTTATAGTAGCAGTGGCAATGGGAGGATGGTTGGACTAGATGATCTTGTAGGTCCTTTCCAGCTTTGTGATTCTATGACTCTCTGAAATAAGTAACTGACTGCTGCTTGTTCTGGAAAGCTGCCAACTTGTGTGTAGCTGTCACTGGTGACGGCTGCTTCATTGCTCTGCTTCACGCATTTAAGTAAAACAGATATGCATATTGTCATTTAAACATGAGAAGTTTAATAGCATTTGAGATCAATATTCCAATTACTTTTTTTCATTTCAGGCTCTGCTTGAAAAAAAAACCAATGTTGCCTGTTGAGGCTCTTAAGTACATTGGGTTTGTTTATTAGCAGGAGTGTCTACTGAAAGGCAAGAAGGGGTTAATAAGAATGGCAGAAAATATGACCGAGCATAAACTCTGAAGCCTGTCTGATTTCTGGATAGTATCTTCTTATCTATGTTAAATTTCCTATCTCCATTTGTTGGTAATCTTACCATTAACTGTCAATTTCTGTATTTTGGAGTAATAACCTGAAGAAAAAGTTTTGAAGTATGGTAGTGTCATTGAGATTATTGGAAAATACGGAAACAAATGCAATTACTTCCTATTAAACTTAAGTAAAGAAAATGATTAACTTGCTTGTTCAATCTCCAAATCAAAAGCTTCCTGCTTTTAACATGAGCTCTGTTAAAATTTTCCGTCAGATCTGGAGTCCATTGTTCCCCTTAGTGTATACAGACCTTGTCTTTGGGAACTCACCTAGGGGCTGAGGTTGACTGTTGAGAGTCAGTATGGTTATTTCTCAGATACAAGAGTGGCCTTTTGGGTCTGGCCATATTTTTTAAACCAAGTAACTGTTGGAACTCGACATGATTCATGCTGCTTCTTAAAGGGGTAAATTTAAAGATGACTGAACATTGTATACACAGAGTTGGTTTTTTTCTTTTTTTTTCTCTGCATTGATTTTTCTTACATCCCTTCTTTTGATTTTGTAAAAGTATAAATGAAGATTTTCTTATATGTGGTGAGTCTATCAAATTTCTGAAGTCAACTTCTGGTTACAAATCAGTAGATGGCAGTACTGATGTAATTTTTGCCTCCTAGTACATACTTCGCTTTGGTTGTTTCAGAATTTTTCCTTTGTCTCGTTAGTTTATTAATACAAAGTGTTCTGGTTTGCAAGAAGGAGAAAAGTCTCTTTTGTTGTTGTTATTTGCTGGGATTTTTAAGTAATGTTTTCATCTACTTCTGTTTCATTATGTGGCTTTATTTTGAAAAATCTTTGCTGACCATAACGCAGCACTAGAGCAACGGGGTGAAACAAATACTTTAGTAAAGCTGACATGATGCGCGTGTGTTTTCCGTCTAAGCAGCCGAACTTGCAGATGTGCAGCATGGCTGCTGTGATGAACATTTCATAGAAAGTTAGATGCATTAAAAATGTGTCTGTAAAAGCAGAAAATCTCACTGTGGCTTTCTGTAATGATTTATATCCTTAAGAAATGAAACTGAATTTTTGAGAGCTCTTGGCGGTTGATTCTGTTTGTGGCCTGGAGTGTACATAATGATTTTCTTAAAAAGTATTTTTTTGTTTATTTAGAAATCACTTAAGCACAGGCTGGTTCCACATTCAGCAGTAACAAGGAGTTCCGGAATTTGTAGAATTCCAGAATTTCTGAAGCTTTTATTCATCTTCTTTGAGGGAAATTGGAAACCCTTGCTGGAAAGTTTGTTGAGGACTGAAAACTGTTGAAATCTTTGATTTCCTTGTGTTTCGTTTTGTTTCCATTCTTTCATGTCTCTTACATACTGCTTGCTTCCTGATTTTTGATATACAGCTGTGTTCAGGCAAGCCATTTATATTCAAGTGCTAATCTGAATCCCTATGTGCTGCAGAATTAGTTTTAATTATATACCATGGTGGATTATTTTGACATGATGAGCTATTATGTCCCAATTACATCTGTTATTTTTCTTTCCTTACCTTTTGTGTATTCTCTTTTTTCTTCTTAACCATTTAAAAGAAGACAAAAAAAAAAAAAAAGTTAATGCAGCGCACACAAACTGCTACTGACTTACGTTGAGAACTCAGTGTTTAGAAAGCTGCTGTTTGTGCAGGCTGCCAGGTCAGAACTTCACAATGAGTTTGATGGTAATGTGACATTTCTCAGTCCTGTCTGGTATGGATCTTGCTCTGTTTCCCTCTTGAGGCTGCTTAGACAAGTGCAGAAGAGTATCTTGGGGTGGAAGGGACTCGGGAAACAGAAGTAGATGGAAAATGTGAGGAGATGCATGAGCCACAAGAAAAAGACTGTGGGAGCAATTTAGGTTTCAGAGTTCTCTGGTTGGCAAATGATTGGGAAGGTGAAAAGGAAAAGAGTGAAGGATTGGGAGGGGGGGAACAATGTATTTCAGGCAGCTGTTGTTATGTGCTATGTGTGAGGATTAAGGAGTTTGTTTGCCTTTCCACCCAACCAATTACAGAAGACTGTGCTGTGTACTTGGCTCAGAGGACAGGCATAGGGGAAACAGAGCAGTGAGCTTCTGATGGTACTGCTCAGAGGGCATCCATCTTGTTGAGGACAGTGCCTAGCAGTGAGTACTCAGGACCATATGGCCCAAGGTAGGGAAGCAAGTCCTACAGCTGTCAGACAGGACTTCCCCCTCATGCTGTCTGCTGGCCATGCTGCATCTGTGGGTCGTTGGCTATCTCACAGAGGTGAGGAGAGAAAAATGTGAAAACAACAGCACTTTTGTTTGTTTGAATTAAAACTGTAAGTTCTTTGTGGAGCTCTTGAAGAGAGGCTCCCTGGAATCTTTTCAGTCACTGTACATGGCCACAATATTGAACTATGTTACTAGCTGAAATTAAGCAGCAGATCAGCAGAGAATTGATAAAACAAAATGTTTCTAGGAGATTTTGGCCAATGATCAGTTGCTCAGTGGAGAATTCCTTCATGCTTTGCAGTGAGTAGTTGGAAGAAGAATGACTTCAAACAAAAAAAGCTTTTACAGGAGGGAATGTAAACTCATGTAACTTGATTAAAAGGCAGAATCTTATCAGTATGAACTCTTCTACATTGTGAAGTTTCACAGAAGGCTGGGTGCAGTTCCTTTCTAAAGGATGATAAGGCGGACGTGCTAATTTTGTACAGACAGCCTGGACCCCACCAATTACTGTCCTGCCCATCCTGCCTAAAGAGAGGCTTTTAAGTGGATTAAAGAGTTGTTCTCATTTTTTAAAGCTATTTTGTTCTTACTTCTTTGAGAGAAAGAGGGAAAATGTATTTTTGCAAGTGGAATTAGTCTTATGTATGTGAGTTTTTTTTAATCACATTACCTAATCCTTTTCCTCTACAAATTGTTAAGGGAATAAGCTGGCATTTCTCAGTGGCTGTTCAAATAGTGGATATTGTGTAAAATGTTTGAGTGTCTCAAATTTTCAAACATATAGTTACTTTATGTAGGATTTTTCTTCTGTTAAAATTTCCTTGGGAAATTTTATCTCAGAGAGTGGTGCAAGTTGCTGCTGTGCAGCTTACCAGGGTTGGGAGGAAGCAGGGCCTCTGCAATCATGCAAGTATTGCTTTTCTAACTGTTGCCTTTTCTTCATCTGTAGCTTCATACTTCCATTTATTTTTTCTTTAATAAGCATATAGCTTTACTTTTTTGGAAGTAGTATATCCGCAGGTTTACTCAGAGGAGCTACAAAGTAATTGCAACGTAACTTGGCCTTCAAAATACAAGCACATTTTTTTCATTTACTTTCATTTCTGACTTTAAATGGTCTGATTTTTGGGTGGTGCTGTGTGCAGCCAGGAATTGAAGTCAATGATTCTTATGAGTCCTTTCCGACTTGGGATATTTTGTGACTCTACTGTTATCAGAATAGTATGATATTAATATGTATATATATATAATACTGTGATATTTGATATGATATCCCGTCCCCCACCTCCGGAATTGGAATTTAAATTACCTTCTCTGTAGGATAACTTAACTCACTGTGTTGTGGCCCTCATATTTTAGGGGAAAAAGTCTTTGACACCTTTTTGCAGGTATGCTTTTTAAAAATTTTTTTCCTGACAGGTTTTTGTAGCTGAAGGAAAATGATGGAAGAGAGCGGAATAGAGACAACTCCACCTGGTACACCCCCACCAAGCACAGCAGGATCTACTGCTGCCTCTGCTACGCCTGTCTCATTAGGTAAAGAAACTTATTCTGCAATCACATTTAATCATGTGTTTTGAAGTACAGCCATTCATCCAAAAATGTGTCACAATCAGCATGATTACGATGCTCTTTGGACTAATTTGGAGAATTAAAACTATTCTTTTAATCATGGAAGTCTGCTTGTTTGGCATTTTTTTTGACATACAGAATATTTTAATTGTATTTTTGTTCTTGAATTTTTTTAATGAAGTTACGTGTGTACACTTGCAGTTTTTTTAAGGATATGAGTCCAGAAAAATTGTAACTTACACTGCAGTGTATAATTAGAATATCAACGTAGAAAGGTGTTAAAAAAACAAATTTACACTCTGGTAGGGAGTAGTAGTATGCCTGGATAATCATTTTTTAATACTGTAGGTGGAAATCAAAGCCATGTGTATAATCAAAGAATATTAGGATGTTATAATCACAAAATAAACAAGAGAGTTAGGCAAAGCAGACTGTGATAACAAAAGAGAATAAATAGAAGGCTTACCCCTATCCTGGGCTCACTCACAAAACACCAGCAGAGCAGATCTCCAGAAGAGATCCTTCCCCTCTGGTAGCCAGCTCTTCAATAGGTCTAGGAGGGGTGCAGCCTGGCTCCACCCCTTCCAGCAGTACAGGTGAATTGCCTTCAGCTGTGCTCCTCTGGCTGACTCATGGCTCACCTCAGGTGATCAGAAGTTCAGGCCATGACTCAGCAGTTCCCATACACCATGTGTGTATTGTATCTGTTGTTTTTTTTTTTCCTAAGAATCTGAGCAGCAAGTTCTGAATACCAAATATTTTTTTTTTTTTTCTGGTACATCTTCTAGTTTGTGCAGTGACCTCCAGAGTACTGTGTATTTACCCTATGGGGTGTGTAAGGCAATCCACTACATTGTGAGAAGAAATCATTAGAACTTCTGTTGATATATATTTTTATCCATTCCGGTTCCTGCAATTGAGTGAAGTAAGAAAACAAGCTTTGTGAGTAATATTTGCTGTAGCCCTGCAGCGTTTACTTGATTGGTCTGTGTGTCAGTGACATGTTGTACATGAGATGTCCTGATGAAAGAGTAGATGTTCCCTAACACAGAGAACAGTACCTCTCTTGCTTTGTCACTTTCCATGTACTGCAGTGTTGTCTGCGAGGTTTAGTGGATTTATGAATTATGCTATCTAGTTTTAACTAAACTAACCCTCACAAAATGGGTTTGTGGCCTAGAAATATTGCAGTGGAGAGATCACAGATCGATTATAGTTTAATTATGTGACTGCCAGTGAGCAGCAAGGAAATGACAGAGCTGACACTTCTGCTCCGCATAAGAGTGTTTGTCAGATCTAAGAAGTTGGCCAACCTCCTACTGCCAGTATAACCCCACTGAGCCACATGTCCCTTAGTATCACATCTAAACATTTTTTTAACAACACCAGGAATGGTGAATTGTCCACCTCCTTGGGCAAGGGAGCGAGAAATGCAAAAAGTGCTAGAGGATGTTTCTGATGCAGGTAATTTTATAAGAACAACTTCTAAATGGTAGAATTTTTACAGTACTTTAAGATGAAGATTTATCAAAAACTTCTTTTGTACCACACGGATGTTTGCTTTGTGGCAAAGTGCTCTCAAGGGTTGTTCAGCTTAAAGATGAATTAGAATCATAGAATCATAGAATTGCTCAGGTTGGAAAAGACCTTAAAGATCATCGAGTCCAACCACAACCTAACCATACTACCCTAACTCTTAACAACCCTCTGCTAAATCATGTCCCTGAGCACCACATCCAAATGGTTTTTAAACACATCCAGAGATGGTGACTCAACCACCTCCTTGGGGAGCCTATTCCAGTGCTTAATAACCCTTTCTGTAAAGAAGTTTTTTTCTGAGTTGCGTATTTTTCTTCTCTAAAAAGACAAAATTCCTGACCTGTTCCATAATGACAGTGCCAGCACTGTGTTACCTAGCAGATATTTTCAAAAAAGGTTGTTTGGAAATGTTTCCATCATTATGTAATGCTTTTGCTGAAAATGATACAAGTATATTGCCTATACAAACTCTCACGTCTGTGCACTTTGATAAGTTATTTAAAAATCTTCAAAAGAATGGGTTTGTGGATTTTGAGTGGATTTTGAATCCTTTTCTTGAAATATTAAAAATTCAACGTTATTGTACATTCTGTTTGTTTCTTATTAACTTGCATGAATTTACAAGCTGAATTTAAAAAAAAAAAACTTTGTGTAACTGTGAATGGGAGTGGAAAATGAGTATCCTAATGTAGTAAGCACAGTGAGTGATGTGCTTCCTCCATGTGGATCTATGTATTTTTGTGAAGCAGCTTTTCCACCTATGACAGATATTAAAATCACATGTCAGAATAAACTGACCACGAGACCAGACCTTTGAATCAATCTATTGCAAAGTGTTAAACCAAGATTTTAAACAATAGTGAGGCTTATTCAGTCACATTTTTCTCACTAAAAATTCAGTATTAATGATAGTGTTATGTAGTATATTAATGCTTGAATTGAAAGCATGGGATACTGTCCCCACGTAGCATCCTTGTCTCTAAAATGAACAGACACGGATTTGATAGCTGGACCACTCAGTGGATAATTGGTGGGATGACTGCACTCAGAGTTGCTGTCAGTGGCTTGACGTCCAAGTGGAATCCAGTTATCAGCAGTGTAACAGGAGTTAATATTGAGATTGCTGCTATTTAATGTCTCTAATGCATGGAGTATGGAATTGAGGGCACTCTCAGCAAGTTTGTGGGTGACACTGAGTGGTGAGATCAGTATGTTGGAGGGAAAAGATGTTGTGCATCTTTTCACAGGCTTCATAGGCTTCACAGGCTTGCGAAGTGGGCCTGTGTGAACCAGATGAGATTTAACAAGTCCAAGTATAAGGTCCTCAGTCTGGATCAGGGCAATCCCACACCTGAATACAGACTGGGACAAGAGGTTTTAGAGAACAGCCCTGCAGAGAAGCATTTGGGGTTTCTGGTGAATGAAAAGCTTGATATGAACCGGAAGAGTAATGGCTTTAAACTGAAAGAGGGGAGGTTTAGGCTAGTTTTTAGGAGGAAATTCTTTACTTAGAGTGTGGTGAGGCATTGGAACAGATTGCTCAGAGGAGCTGTGAATGCCCCAACCTGGAGATGTTCCAAGTCATGTTGGATGGGACTTGAGCAGCTTGGTCTAGTGGTAGGGGCTTTGAAAATGAATGACCCTGTAGGTCCTTTTCTACCCAAATCAACTGTGCGTGTGCCCAGTTACTGTTTCTGGTACATACTGATAGTATTTAGATGAGTGATACTACATTTCAGGAAGAATGGTGCTAGCTATAAATTTCTGAGGCAACCTTCAGCAACTGTTAATTCAGTAGACAAATGCTAGCTCATCTTCCTAGCTTAAGGCAAATAGAGTAATGCAAAGCTACATGGCTTACATAATACTGTCACTAGGAATTGATTGAAGTCAATGTTTTTTTGCACATTTATGCAGAACTAAAATTTCCTTTGAAGGGCAAAAAGCAGATGATTTCAAAACTTGCTTGTAAAAACCTAACCAATTCTCTAACTGAATCAGTTAGGCTAAGGCTTAATACTTCTAAAATCTTTTTTTTGTTCTTCTCTCTCCCAGCTTTATCCAGTCCGCTTGCTACACCAAGCATATCATCTCCAGCATACTCTCCACCTTTGCCAGCAGCAGTGGCTCTGCTTCCTCCTCCTATAATGACTTCAGCTACACCTTCATTCGTGCCTTCTGCAGCAGTTTCTACTATTGCTCCACCTCTGGCTCCTGCCCCAGCTCCTGTTACCTCTTCAGCTTTTAGCACCTCTCTGCCCCAGTTCTCTGCAGCTCCTCCACTAAGCTCCACAACTGGTTCTGGTCTTTCTGTACCTCCCACTGGTCCACCCATTTCAGGATTTTCCCTGTCTTCAACCTATGATATTACCAGAGGTCATGCTGGTCGAGCACCACAAAGCCCACTGATGCCATCATATTCTGCACCTTCAGTTACAGGTAACTTTTTTGTTTGTTTGTTTACCTTTTCGTTTGTATGCTTTTATACTGATGAGAGAGACAGAGTGAGGGATCTCTTGGGTGTTTTTTTCCACCACTCTGCTAGAGTCCTACAAGTTCAAATTCTTAGTATTCCAGCTACATTTAATTAATGTAGCTGCACGTGGCAGGAGAGAGAGTAGTCTTTAGAACACAGACATGGTCTGGAACAGAGTTCCCTTTTGCTGAGTTCTACTAGTATCTCGACTTACAGAAAAAACATTTTTTGTGAGCTGTGTTTTTTGTTATCTTGCACAGGAAAGTCAGCTGAACATGAACAGAGAATCAATTCTAGCCCTTGTAGCAGTATCTCAGGCTGTAATCTCATATATAATTTATCTATAATATACTGCTCTTCCCATGAGACCAGCTTCTGTTTTCTTGTTTCCAGTCACTAAATTGCATTAGGGCAGCTAAAAATAAACATCTTTTATGCAAATGGTTGCTGTAGTTGCTGAACTGATGTCATTTTTGCTAGTGGAATGGAAACTTGGCTGTTGGATATCAGGCCATGGTTTTACTGATGCTGGTGATATCTCCTTTAAGTGGTCTATATTAGGCAAATGTTTATAAAGACCTCTCATTTGGGCAATATAAGATAAAAATAACTCTTGATTTCTTGTGTTGGAAAATGCTGGATATTTCTATTGTTTTTCTTTTGTCTTCTTTAAAATATGTAAAGATTTTTGGTTGTTTGCTCCTCTTTCTATTGCTACTGTTTTCCAGTGTGCAGGGTTAGAAATTTTCCTACCTCTTTTTATTATGTATGAGAACATTCCTGTCTCTTTGTTCAAAGAGCAACACCCATTTCTCTTTTTCCTCTACAGAGGGCTCTAGTGAATATCTGAGTACAATAAAAAGTACCATTATTAAACTAACCTGCTAAGAAAAAAAACATTGTTTAATTTTACATGTGATGTACAGGCATTCTCAATTCTATTGGTAGACATTGTTTGAACGTGTTTACAGTGGTTATATCTGCTAACTTTTAACAAGCAGAATTGTTCTGGGACCTTCAAGAAATGAAGCAAATCTGCCCAGTATTCTTTTATTCTTCCTGCACAATTTCCTATTAAACAATGCAAGCTGCTGCATTTTAACAAGTATAGTACAGCAAAATAAATGAACATTTGTGTTTTATTTCTCCTTCTTGCTAGGTGTTTTGGCAGATCCTATTACTCAACAAGCATCTTTCTCATCACCTTTGGCTTCTGGAACAGGAAGTGGTTCTGCAATCACTTTTCCTGAGGAACATGAAGACCCCAGAGTGTCTGCTGCCCAGAGTGGAGCACCTGCTGGAGGTCTGTGGGGGTTTATAAAGGTACGTTGTTTGTTTTTTTTTCATTTGTTACCATTCACAAGGAGTTGTGACTTCTTACTGACTGTAGTAAGATGTATGTAGGTTGGAGATTGGGGAATTGTTAATTATGATTGAGCCATAATGTTCTCAGTGTGTTAGCACTCTTGTTTTCTAAAGATCAGATGAAATCTGGGAGGCTAATAAGTAATGACTGCAGAAATGCATCCTGGATTCAGTGCTAATGAACTAGCATCATAGTTACAGCACCTTGTTACAGTTACCTTGTTTCTATTCTGGAACTAGTCTTAACTTTGTGCTTTTTTTATCTCCAGTGTTTTTAACAAATGATTTACCTTTCTTACAGATTTCCTTTAAATTAGATAGTGCTTGAAAGAATCTAAAATTGACAGATTCTTGGATTGGAATAGGATGAGACTATTTCAGTTCCCTGAATCTGTCTAAGATGGCAGTCTTACATATAAGTTCCAAGATTGGTTGGCATATAGTGTATCAGAAACAAAGTTGATACTAATGTAATCACCACACCCCACTTCTTGAGTACCTGTTGAGCAATTGAGACAGTACCTGAATTTTCAAGAGATTTGTATTTGCAGTTTGCCAATATGGAAGATTCTCCACCTGTTTGGATTTCTGTTGACTTAGCATCAACTTGATAGAAATTCCAAATCTAATTGCATTACAGTTCACAGTGTTGTGACAACTTTGTGCTCTTCGTTGATAGAAAAATGTAGATAATTTGTCCCTGCTTTGTGATAGACCAGTGACCATAAAAGGCAGTCTGCACAGGAGGAGAAACAACTCCAGCTTTTCAGGAACCTGATAATCTGTAGGGACAGTATATTGTAATTACTAGTTAGGCAGCCAGGCTGCAAGTATTTGTAGAAGTCTTGACTCCAGACCTGGAACTTGTTACTACAAATGTTTCTGAGGATCTCGTAGCATTCCCTCAGTTCTTTTTAAAACAACATTCAAGCTTTCAAACTGTGAGGGAACTGAGGGAGAAATATTGCTGGTCTTGTCCTTGAAGGCATCTTGTGGGTAAATGAGAAATCACAAGAACTTAGATATCAGCAGATGGATGCTACCATTCAGAAAAGTTTCTGGGGTTGTGTGCGTTGACAGAGAAACAGTTGCTGTGGGCTCTGGCTCCAAAACTTCCATTATACTAGCATGAGTAATTGTTTAATTTTCTTCACCAAATTCTGTAACCAGACTTAGTGTTCTGCTCAGTGGTGAGACTCAATAGTGAACTATTTCACTGTGAGATGTGAGGAAATTAATAATTATTAGTCATTCTGTAATATCTCAGTAGATGTAGGATTGTGATTTTTTTTTTCCCTCTGTTAAGCTTGCAACAAAGAAATAGTATTCATACCTATGGGAAAGAAGCCTCGCTAAGGAGAAGTTGTTCAGGGATGATTAAAACTTCTCTGATTCTGGACTTAGTGAAAATATATGTTTGTATACTAAGCAAGTGCTTGTTGAAAAGAAGGCATGCACAGTGCTACCATGTGTAATGCTTGTCCTGTAGTGAAGCAAATGTAATCATATGCAGTTTAAATGTTACACTTTAAAGAGTCAGTCTACTGAAGAAATTTTATAAAAGGTTTCAGTAAATTGGTTTTCGGGCTTTATCTGTCAGTTACTCAGCACTGCTGTCTTTTTTTCACCCTGTGACCTTACCTGGCTCTAAATAAACTTGTGAAGAGATGCAGACAATCATTAAGACTGCTTGCAAGACATGGGGTAGCATATGTATTTATATTTAATCATCTTCAAGGTTTGTCAGCAGCTCCACCTATGATTTGGCTGGAGTGTACAGAGCATTTTTTCCATATTGTTTAGAATCTATTTATAAGTTTTCAGCTTAATTGCCCTAGAAATATTTTTTAGTAATGGATTCAAAAATAGATCGCATTGTCTTTAGGAAGGGTAGAAAAGAGACCTCCTTGGCTTAAGTTAGCACAATCTAAATCTAGCTGTGTGGGCTTACCATGCCTGTAGTTAGCTTTGGAAACCTGCAACCTCACTAAATGCTCAGGGCTTCTTGTCCCAGAACAGGACTAGATCAATTGTGTTGCCCATTACTGCTGTTGAAGATGTTTCTTTTCAAGTCATCTGAGAAATGCATTAATGCAGAAGAGGATGGTAGAGATTATATCAAGTGCATGTTGTACCCAAAGAGTTGTGCAGTGATAGTCTTCTCCTGTAGCATTACACACTGATGAGTGAGAAACACTAGTTGTTAAAAAAGGTAAATGTGATAAGAAAAAGGCAAGACAAGATTTGAAAAGAGTTGTTTGTTTGCTTTGTAATTGTAACATGGAAATCTGTCTGATGAAATGCAGGGTGTAGCTGAGAATCCCATGGTAAAGTCTGTTCTGGATAAAACCAAACATTCAGTGGAGTCCATGATTACAACACTGGATCCCGGCATGGTTCCATATATCAGTAAGTATTTGTGACAAGCCATTACATAACATATGCAAATAATAGGTTAATTTAATAGCATGCTGCTTACACAGTTGAAGTTCCTGTATGCAGTATGCTAATTCAAAGGCAGAATATTGTACTGATTTCTTAAGCATATTGTCCAATGAGCTACTTACTCTGGAGATTGGTTTCTTTTATTTGTGTCTTTAGGTTCATTTGGCTTCAGTATTTCACTGTAGTTCATTTACTGGCATAGTAATTCCCTTTTAATACAAATTGTGAATAGTGAGGAAATAAATAAAAAAAATTGGTGACGGGGTCTTCTGTATAATCTCTTTGTTCCATACTTTTTTCTCCCACTGTGTCTCTATGTAAGCGTTACGAAGTTTAAATTAAAGTATTCTGTGTATCAATCCTATTGGATCAGCTATTTTAATTTTTTGTAAAATTACACATTAATATTAAAACAAGTCAAAAGATTGGCAGATTGGTAAAATAAGGGTATTTATATGACTCTAGAGACTTTGTTCCAATTTTGATGTGTTTCACTTTCACTGGCAGTATTTATTTATTTATTTGTTTGTTTTCTTTTTAGGGAATGTAGCAAATTTACAGTGAATCAAATGAGTAGGAAAGTTAAAATTTTTAAAAACAGTTCAGTGAAACCTGCTGAGCATTTGTGAGTGCTGAGCCTGGAAGAAAAAGCATGATATTTCAACTGAACTTTGAGAATTACTAAGAGGGAGAAACTTCATGGTATTCTGCAATTTTTGTTTTTTCTAAAGTAGATTGTAAGATGTAAGGTTTCTATTTCATTAAAATACATAAGTGAAGACATAGTTTGTCTAGGATGGTGGTTTTTTTCATCCAGAGAGACCTGAATAGGCTGGAGAAATGGGCCCATGAAAGCCTAATGAGGTTCAATAAGGCCAAGTGCAGGGTGCTGCACTTGGATCAGAGCAATCCCAGGTATTTATACAGATTGGGGGAAGATCTCCTTGAGAGCAGCTCTGTGAAGAAGGACTTGGGGGTCCTGGTGGATGAGAAGCTGGACACGGGCCAGCAGTGTGTGCTTGCAGCCCAGAAGGCCAACTGTGTTCTGGGCTGCATTAAAAGAGGAATGGCCAGCAGGGAGAGGGAGGTGATTGTCCCCCTCTACTCAGCTCTTGTGAGGCCCCATCTGCAGCACTGCGTCCAGGCCTGTACAGGTCCCCAGTACAGGAAAGATGTGGAGCTCTTGAAGCAGGTCCAGAGGAGGGCAGTAAGATAATCAGAGGGCTGGGAGCACCTCTGCTATGAGGAAGGTTGAGGGAACTGAGATTGCTTAGCTGGAGAAGAGAAGGTTCCAGGGAGACCTCATTGTGGCCTTCCAGTGCTTGAAAGGAGCTTATAAACAGGAGGGGGAACGGCTGATTTCAAAGGTGAATAGTGATAGGAGAAGGGGGAGTGGTTGCCTGAGGAGGTTGTGGATGCCCCATCCCTGGAGACTTTCAAGGCCAGGCTGGATGTGGCTCTGGGCAGCGTGATCTGGTGGTTGGTGACCCTGCACATAGCAAGAGGGTTGAAACTAGATGATCATTGTGGTCCTTTTCAACACAGGCCATTCTGTGATTCTATGATCTAAGTGAATACCTCCCAGCAGCTCACTAGTGAGATCTGTCAGAATGCAATGACATTTTTGTACTTTGACACAGTATTCATTGGACAGAGAAGCAGTATGTACAGAAGGAAGTCATTTTAATAATTCCTTTTCTTCTAAGACTCAGAGGAAGCAAGTTCAGCAGTTATCTCAAAGTTCTCTGGATGTTGGAAAGGAAGGTAGCTGTGTAAATCTTGATTCTTGTTGTACTGCATGTATTTTGTAGCTGCACTTTATGGAATTAGGACAGAGATTTGTAAACTTAGCAAAATTTTAGAATCAGTGGAAGTCTTTCCTTCAATAGCAAGAGGCCCCATTCTCTCTGCTATCACTTCATTGCTGCAATTTGAAGCAATTTCAGATTCCTCATGCCAAAGACTGGAAGTACCAAAGCCTCTTGATGAGGTTAGTTAAAAGAATGTTTTCACGTGCACAAATACTACTCCACTAATCTCTTACTGGAAAACGGCTGAACTATTTCACTGGTTCATTGCAAGTATCTCAGTCTAAGGCAAGCACACGGAATGGAAATTTTCTGTCTGCATAGTAAATGTTTTGTCACATTATAAGCATAAAAATCATTATTTTTATGACAAAAAAGGACAAGGAATCTTAAATTTTCTGTGGAACTGACAGTTTATAGCATGAAAGATGCAATGCAATTTCCTGTATATAGGGACTTTAGTTTAACTTGGTGTGGCAGTTCTGTCTCTGGATCAATGAAATTCTTGCATTTCAGTTTTTCATATTTTATATTATTGTTATGCATGACAGATTCATTCATTTCATTTAATGCTGTAATATCTTCTTTTCTGTAGTATCTGTGTTGAACAAGGATATACTTGTGATATGTGATGAACATAATCTATACTTGTGTGGAACACAAGCAGGAGTTTCTTAGTTACTATTCCTAAGCTAGTATGCAGTAGCTTATTACATATGTTACGGGATAGTTTTCAGTAGTTGCTTTAAAATCTCGTCAGCAGATTTTCTATCCCAGGAGCATGCAAACAGGATGAATTTCAGCAAAAGCGCATTTAGTTAGCTTGATTTCTGTGAAGAAAAAATCAATGAGAAAATAGATTCCTTAATGTATTTACTGTCATTGTTTTTCCGTGCTTAGAATAACTGCTCCAGAATTCAATGGTATGTACATACAATTCCATTCAGTAAAATTAGCAGATATGTAAAAAAACAAGAAAGCTTCCAACCCTAAAAAGAAGTTATATATGTTGTATTACTATTCTGACATTTCTGGCAATTCTTCATTAAGCGAAGATATTTCCTGTAATCAAAGTCTACTGAGTAATATGAGCCAAAGAATAAAATGTTTGTTTCTTCTTTTCTTTGAAATTTAGGCATCAAGCTTTTTTTTTTTTTTTTTCTTTTTTCCTTTGGAGGGGTGATGTGGAGCTAGGATTTTTTTCTTAGCTTGAGATAAAGACTGTGGACCCATCAGCAGATGTAATGAGGTGGAATTCAGTGTTTAGCAAAACCACTGGGCTTTGCTCTTTTTTTCTTTCAGGTGTAGTTCAACTGGGTTTTGTTAAGTCACAAGGTCTTGGTAATGACAGGTTAAAAGTCTGTTTCTTTATTAATTTGCTGCTCTTGTTGAAGAAATGCACCCTTGGATGACAAAATCATAGATTGTTTTAGGTTGGAAGGAACTTCTTGAGGTCTTCTTGTCCAAACCCTCAGCTTGAAAAGGGATCATTAGAACCATGTGCCAAGAACTGTGTCCCAGTGGGTTTTGAAAGTATCTGAAGAGGGATGCTCCACAACCTCTCTGGGTAACCTGTGCCATTGCTCACCCACACATTGAAAAAAATTTGCTGATGTTCAGGAGCAACCATTAGTGTTTCAGTTTATGCCCATTGCCTCTTGTCCTGGCACTGAACACCTCTGAAAAGAGCCTCACTGTGTCACCATTGTACCTTTCTGTCATTTATTTGTATACATCAATGAGGTCCTGTGAGCCCCGTCTTCTCTATGCTGAAGAGTTGCTGCTTGTCCTTCTTTCCTTGTGGGAGAGATTCCCCAGTCCCTGAAGCATTTGTGTCAGACCAACATTCTGTTTGAGCAGAAGCTACAGGAGGTGCTGTTTAATAAATGACCACAGAGCTGGTGACTCACTGTAGTCTGTTCCCTTTGGGCTCGATTATCATTCACAGCCAATGGACTAAAGATGAAAAAAGGCATGTCCTGACCTGTTGCTTTTAATGCATGTGGACATACTGTCCACGTGTTTATCGCAGTCACTTAAACTTGCTGATGCAATTTACTTACTCTGACATGCAATGTTTGAAAAAAGTTCAAGCTGTTTTTAAGAATCCTTGTTAAAGTGCTGATGAGTTTTCTGAGATATTTTTGCGTGTAGTAAGTTTGGCAGTAAAAATTACCTAGCTGTGATAGACAGCTGTGAAGTACAACTGAATTCATGAGTCTTTAGAAATATTCTTAAATTTCTTTTAATTCATGAAATGGTTTTGTTTTATTGTTAAAAAAAAAAACCAAAACTTAGTGAAAACTCATTATTCTTCATGGAACTCATCCTTTCCATATGGAAATTCTTTGGAAGTATTAACAATTTCTTGGATCCATGGATGTTTAATAACTAAAAATGCTACTAACTAAAAAAGAGTTGTGGGAAGGAAGGTGAGCAACAGGAAAGTGTTAGAATTTTGCAGTCCAAACACTAGGAGGAAGTGTGATCACTTGAAAGTTTACAAAATTTGACAGTTGTTCACTGGATTCTGTTAACTGAATCTGTGTTCTTCCTTGCTTTTGTAAGAAAGAATTTCCATATCACATCAACACTTCTTACTGCTTCCCAAAATGACAAAACATCCTTAGAAATAAACGTTTCGAGTTATTGTCCTAAATCCATTAGCTGTCATTGAAGGGTCTCCTTTTTTTTTTTTTTTTTCCAGGGTACTGCACATCTCCAAGTTCCTGTTGTTCTTTTTGTGTTTGTTTGTTTTTTAACCTATAAATCTCTCAGCTCATCATCTAACTCTTCCTAATTTGTGCCTGCTTCATGAAAGAACTTTTGTGCTATGTATGAGAAGGAAAATACCAAGTGAAGCATACACTTCAGATGTGGGACATATTTGAACTAGCTTTAATATGAATATAGAGAAATAGATATGTACACTAAATATGTTTTTTGCTTGTTTTTTTAAAGAAACTGGTGGAGAACTGGACATAGTGGTTACTTCTAATAAGGAAGTAAAAGTTGCAGCAATTAGAGATGCCTTTCAGGAAGTCTTTGGGATGGCTGTTGTTACTGGAGAGGCTGCACCGTCTAACATCGCACCCCAACCTGTGGGCTATGCTGCAGGTTTAAAAGTAAGTTAATAGGTAATAATGCTGAAGCATCTCCAGTGAAAAGAGAGATTGTAAAAACTGAAAAAATCTGACTACGTGAAGGGAGATCAACTTGTAAGGTAAGCAAACCGTTGCTTTTTTGATCGTTGGATTTTTGTGAAGTGGCTTGCTGAAACAAGTTTTAATTTCTTGCTGTAAATATACTTACAGCAGATGAAGAATAGTTTTGTCAACCTATTTACAATTTCATTGGCTGCCTCCCTGTTAATTCAGCAGATGAAAGACAGCTTGATCAACGTCACAGGAATCTTCCCAAACAGATAATAATAAGGATAATTAAGAATAATAATCGTTAAAAAATGAGAATTCACTGTGCAGAAAGGGTTAACAAAGAGTGTTTCACGAGATTTGAAAATACCCAGAATATAAATACAAGGTGTATAGGTGGAACCACCTGCTGACCAATAACCAAAAATGCTGCAAAAAAACTATTTAGCGTTCAGTTTCTTAAGTATAAGAAAATTATTCACGAATTAATAATGAAGTAATCTCTCCTAACTGATGTGGCAGTGTTCACAACAGCATTAAGCTACATGTTTTCTCTATGTATTTCTACTGCTATGTCATGGTAGTATTTTCATTACAGCCTGAGAGTGATAACAGGCTTGGTAACAGGTTCTCCTTTGGTCTTACAATCCTGGTAAAGGATTCAGAACAGACAAATCTTATGCTGCAGAAATGGCAGTGGGAGTAACAGGAATATATGTTTATGCTTTAACTAGTAGGGAAATTTGTTACAGCTACAGCATGCAAAGAATTCCAAAGCTAATGTAGATCTTTTTCGTGAAAAAAATAACAAATGAGTCTTATAACTTTTTTTAACTGCTGGGGGTTCCATTCTGATTTTATTTTTTCAGTGCTGTTTTGTTTTTTCAAACCTCTCATATTTTAACTTGAAAAATGCATTCAGTTGTTCTTCTTTGCATTTGTCTGCAAGTACTGTGCTGTGCTTTTTTTTTTGAAGAGACTTGCTTTTCAGGGAGCCCAGGAAAGGATAGACAGCTTGCGTCGTACAGGAGTAATACATGAAAAACAGCCTGCTGTGTCAGTGGAAAGCTTCATTGAGGAATTACTTCCTGACAAGTGAGAACTTTAAGTATATTCCAATGAGAGGAGAAAAGAAAGTAGAATGCTTTTTATAGACTTGCAATGGCCTATGAGGAGTTACTAGCAGTACCTATCTCAGCAGAAGACAGGAGACACTCTGTGTTCAGTACTGTTCTATCAGACTTTATTTTGGTGGTGGTATTCAGCTTTTTTTCCATACATCTTGATAGCTGAATAGACAAAATCGCTGTCTGTTTCTTTCATACTATACAAGTACTGAGCTGACAAAATTAATTAGCTGTTGTAAAACCTGGAATTTGGTAGTAGTTGCTCACTTTTGTGATTGAGCTCTCCTCTCTTCCTCTGAAATTGTATTTTATTCAGAGAGCATATTTGGAGCTGTTCTGGCATTTGCAGTAATATGACTTTTTCAGATGCAAGATTATCATTTTCCTTTCATTGAGAATGTACAGTTTGTGATTTTTTTTTCCACAAATATAAATATTGTGTTTTCAAGTATATTGTAACCTGTATTTCATAACATTCTTTTTGTCATTTTTAATAGTTTTATAATTAGCTTCCAAAACATTAAATAGTTGTTGTTGTTGTTTTTTTCTCTTTCCATCTTTGCGTTTTTCTTCAAGTAATGGAGTCTTGATTCATTTGTTTTCAATATTCTCTGCTCTTGCTTCATTTTTAAAGTTACATTTAGTATCCTTAGTGGAAGATGGATGGTGAATTTTCTGCAGTAAATAGAATTAGGAACCATTTTCATTTTTGTTTAGTGTTCACTTCCATCTAGTCCAATTGAGATGTTTTATCATGTACATGAAGGAGTAACTCTGACAACCAGATTTCTTTTTCAAAATAATTGCTGTTCTCTTCCTTTGAATTTACTAATTCCTTAGTCAGATATTTTTTGTTTGTTCATAAAGTAGTCAACATGATTGAGCTGGCTTAGAACTGCAAGTAATTGAAAGAAATGCTAGCTTTTCTGCCCACGCTTTACAGGCCCCACAAACATTTTAGTCTTCAATATCAGTTACAGTAGAAATAGAATAACTTAACACACGATTTAATTCTTATTGAACAGGTGATTTTGGAAGTTTCCCTGCGCAGTGCTATGAAAATCATTTGAACTATTTTTGACCCTATTTTTTCTGCAGTTAAATGATAGGTCATAGTCATTGAGAGAGCAGAAAGACATTACTTCCCTTCCAAATGCGTATGCTAGGTACTATTTGCAGAAAATATTGCAGTGTTCTTTTTCTGTTATGTTTCCCTTCAGATTCAAACTACTTTATAAATTGAGAGCACTTTATCTTTAACAATGAAGCTGTCTCAACTGTCTTTCATAGTTGCAGGCAGGAGTAGTGCTCTATCAGAAGTGCATTCCGGTGCTGTTTCCCCCTATAAAAGAGGGTGGGAGTGAAGCATTTCTTCCTCATTTGCTCCACTACTCTCTTGTTCTGTCATTTAGCTGTTGTGACTGCCAGTCATTTCTTAAAATTGGAGTCTTGTGTTTCTATTCAGAAGAGCAAGATTATTGCTTTCCACTCTTTAAAGGATAAAATACAAGTTATACACATAAAACAGTGACTGCAGTATTTTGCTTTCTAACTCTTCTGTGATTCTTGGCAATGCTTTTGTGTTTTTGCTTTCCCGGAGTGTTTCTGCTCTGGTATCTCAACTGTACAACTGTTTTGGGAATTGTATACAGTGAGTCATTGATGCATTGCTCCTAGTTTTGTTTGGATCTTATCAGTGTTGTCAGTTTGTTGACAGGGAGAAATGATTTAATGTTTTGCAAGCTAGATACGGAAATATTTTGGGTACTGCTTCAGTAACCACTGCCATTTTTTCAGAGTGATGCCAAGCTGTTCCTGTGACTAAATAACATAAATGTTCATAGTAAGGTTAGACATACCAGAACAGTCTTCTAAATACACATCGTGAATGAGAAATCAGGTTTTTAATTGTTAGGGAAGGCTAAAGTAATGAGAAGCACTCTTGCAAGGACTGTGTCAAAAATGTCCAAAATAATATAATTTGCATCCCCCACTCTCCCTACTTTCTAGTTGTCTTAATATTTCCCATCTACACGCATGGATTGTAATCACACATGAATAAAAATGATTTATACTAATTTTACTTTAAAATTACAAGATCTTCATGAAACTTTATTACAAATACCTGTGCAGTAGAGTTTATTAAATAGCTGAGGTGTAATTTGAGTATTAACATGCTTTTAAACTGAGTGATTTTCAGTACTCAAGTGTGAAATAACTTGCATGTTATTGCAGGTGGTTTGACATCGGATGTCTGATTATTGACGACCCGGTTCATGGAATTCATCTGGAAGCTTTTACCCAGGCAACACCAGTTCCTCTACAATATGTTCAGCAGGTGAGATTATTCAGATTATTATTTTTTTTAAACCAATGGTAGATTCACAGTTCAGACATAAGACTTCAATTTTAATCACCTTTATGATGTCAGTTCTTACTGTTGCTTCACTTAAATCTTTTAGTTTATGAAATGAAGATAAAACATGCTTCTAAGTCATGTGTATGTACTACCTGAGGTGTTTAGTCTTTTGTGGCAAAGAAAGCTTTGTTTGAGAGTCTCATTCTGCATAATTTGGCGTATGGAAGTATTAGTTTTACTTTTCTATTAATCAAAAAGAATTCTGAAAAGAAATTAACTGATAGGAAATAATAGCAAAAAAAATTACTCAAGAAGAAATAATCCCTCTAAAATGGAATATAATTTTATCATTGTTCTATTTCCATCTCTCTGGCTCAGTGACTAAAAATAAACCTTACCAATCTTTAAATAGGTAAAATAAAGATACTTCCTCAGGTGAGAAGGGAAAGCTTTGCAGCTCAAATGATGCACTCAACAAGTGCACCAGGTGCATATGGTGAGCACTCTTACCCACCCAAAAGATGTGCTTTCCTTTTTTTTTTTAACTTACTTCGCAGAAGTTTTTGAGTTTCATCTAATCTCAGCAAAATTATGCAATAGTGAATTGTGGACACAGGCACGTTTTATCAACTCAGTGAAATAGCTAACATTCCATTTAGGCATGAGCTGAGATGACTCAGCTTTTAATAAGTGTTCCTAATACCTAGCTATTAGATGGTTTATTACCAGCAAACTGATAGCATACTGTATTAGCTAGTGTTCCTAGAACTCATTCCTGGTAGATACGTCTCTAGAATTGTGCACGAGCTTGATGCCACTGTGAACAAACAGAGTCATACCTAAAAAGCAAGTCAGATATCCTGTTTGGCCTGTGCTATTCTGACAAAGGTTTGAATTTTCTGAAATACAAAGATGGAAGTCTTGGAAAAATTGTGTTTCATCCTGTTGTGAAAATAAGCTAGCACTGTAATTTTTAAATACCAGCAGCAGCATTTTTTCATGAGATCACTTAGGTTTCCTGGACTTGCACTAGGAATTACTCCAGACTTTGCCCACTGCATGTTGCCTGACAGATGTGAGCCATACATTAGTTCTGAAATTTATCTTTACTGGTTCTGTAAAGAATTAAAAAAACAAAACAAAAAAACCACACCTGTTTAGTGTTTGATCCATGGGGACTGTTTCGAGAAAACAGATAGCAGTTGTTCTTTTTTGTTTGTTTGGTCATACCAATTCCAATAGAGTGATCATTTATTTGATTGGCTTTAGTTCTTATTTTTCAGAGATGTTAGAACTATGAGAAGCTGATGAGTAACAGCAGAAGAAATACTGCTCTAGTTTTCCACAGTATTCTCAGAAGGGGTGTAGAAAGACATGAAGCTTCAGAAAAATTACTAATCAGTGCTCACTTACCTCAGTGAAGTTGTATTTGCCTATCTGAAAATAAGCACAGCTTTGTGAAGTGACTGCATAAATTGTCACAAGTCTACAGATCATTGATACGAATTAAGCAATTTTTTAACGTAGAACACAGCTGACGTTTGCTTTTGTTTTGTAGAATATATTTTGTTATTTAAAAGCAGTTCTTAATGGATTGACTTTTAGAGTAATTTTTTCATAGAATCACAGAATGTTTTGTGTTGGAAAGGACTTTAAAGCCCACCCAGCCCGTGCCGTGGGCAGGGCTGCCCCCCACCAGCTCAGCTGCCCAGGGCCCCATCCAACCTGGCCTTCAGTGCCTCCAGGGATGGGGCACCACAGCTTCTCTGGGCAGCTGTGCCAGGGCCTCACCGCCCTCTGAGTAAAGAAGTTCCTTTCTAATATGTAATCTAAATCTCCCCTTTTGTAGTATAAAACCATTCTGCCTTGTCCTACCACCATTAGACTACATAGAACTCAATCTCCCTTTTTATAAACCCCCGTCACATATTTGAAGGCCACAATGAGGTCTCCCCAAAGCCTTCTCCTCTCGAGGCTGAACAAGCCCAGCTCCCTCAGCCTGTCTTGATAAGAAGGTGCTCCAGCCCTCTTATCATCCTCAGGATCTCTTCTAGACCCTCTCTAACAAGTCCATGTTCTTCTTTTTGCTGGGATCCCTAGGTGTGTACTTTAAGATTTGTACTAGCAAGACTAGTGAAAAATTATAATTAAATTAATTTATTCATAACGCATGGCAAATCATTGACCTTTTGATTTTTTGCCTTCAGCATACGTGTTTGTTACCTTTATTCCTGTTATGCATCTTCTAGAACCAATGTTTCTCTCAGAGTTGTGCAAGAAACTTTTGTATAAATCCAGTACAATATCTTTAAATAAAATCTAAATGGCAAAGGGAAAAAAAGTCATTTTATAATTGTGTTTATGGGATCCTGGGCTCCATCAGGAGAGGGGTGGTCAGCAGGGACAGGGAGGTGATTGTCCCTCTCTACTCGGCTCTTGTGAGGCCCCATCTGGAGTACTGTGTCCAGGTGTGGAGCCCTCAGTACAAGAAAGACATTGAGATTTTGGAAAGGGTCCAGAGGAGGGCGACTAAGATGATCAGGGGCTGGAGCACCTCCCCTATGAGGACAGGCTGAGGGAGTTGGGCTTGTTCAGCCTGGAGAAGAGAAGGCTGCGGGGTGACCTCATTGCAGCCTATCAATACCTGAAGGGAACCTACACCCAGGAGGGGAGTAAACTCTTCAAAAGGGCTGACAACAGCAGGACTAGGGGAAATGGATCCAAGTTGAAGGAGGGAAGATTTAGGTTGGATGTTAGGGGGAAGTTCTATACAAGGAGAGTGGTTAGGCCCTGGAACGGGCTGCCCAGGGAGGTTGTGGATGCCCCGTCCTTGGACGTGTTCAAGGCCAGGTTGGACGGGGTCCTGGGCAACCTGATCTGAATGTGTGTGTTTGGTGGCCCTGCTAGGCAGGGGGGTTGGAACTACATGATCCTTGAGGTCCCTTCCAACCCGGGTGATCCTGTGATTCTGTGATTCTGTGATTCTGTGTTTATGACTAAGAACAGAGGAGAAACATGCTTTAGATGATAAATGTTATTTGTTTTTCGCAGTACAAAGATTGAATATTAGAAATAAGAAAAGCAGTTACGTTCCTCATAATTTTCACTGATGGTGTGTTTTATTCTTTTAAGTAATGGGAACAGTGATAAAAGCATCTATACAGAATCCACACAGAGTGTAACTTTTCAGAGTTAGACTATTATGTGGACCATAATGGAGACAGTGTAATTAGATATTCATTGCCTACTTCCAGGTAGATCGTTTACTTTTTACTGACAGTATGTTCTGACTAATTAGAACAAGTATTGAATTTACTTTTTCCTTTCAGAGGAGTCTGCCTCTTGTGTGCTTTTCAGTAACAGATTATTTCCAGATTGGAACAGAGTGGACATTCTTACAGACTTACATATGCTGTTATTTTACAAGGCAGTAAATGAACTTTAGTCTGCTGTACATACAGTGGAAACACAATAAGTCGGTTATTTGTCAGAGAAAACCTGTATGAAGAAATTGGCCAGTAGTGCAATTCTGTGAAGAAATAAATAATATTCAGAAGAGTCTTACTGAGGCTGGAAACCTACTCATCTTTATATACGAGAGTGGCCAGAGGTCGGTGCCTGGGATGAGCATGAGAAGAGATAAAGGTGGTGATGCTTACACTGCTGTTTTTCTTCTGCATCAGGGAATTACAGAATGTGCTCCCTTGGTGATCTCGTGTATAGCTCTGTACTCATTTCCTGCCAGACTCAGGTGTCTTGTTACTTTTCTCTTTTGAAGGGGACAATTTATCCATCTTGGGAGGGTAGCAGTGATATTCTTTTATTTGCCATGTAATCCTGGTGACGTGAGAAGGATACTTCTGAAAGTTGGTAGTGGTGAAGATAGATAGAAATAAAAGTTCTGATTTCATACTCTGAATAACCACTTCTCAAAATGTCATACAGGCTAAGAGTCTCACGCCTCAGGACTACAACCTGAGATGGTCGGGCCTGTTGGTGACAGTGGGTGAAGTGATTGAGAAGAACCTACTGAACGTCAACAGGACTGATTGGCACGTGGTGTTCACTGGCATGTCCCGCCGGCAGATGATCTACAGTGCAGCCAAGGCTCTAGCTGGGATGTACAAACAACATTTGCCACCTCGGACCGTTTGAAAGAAGATTGATCCGTGACCATAAAGAATACTGGTTTTAATCCTGGAATTGTAAAAGTTACATATTCTGATTCTAAGTGGGGATACAGCACAGATTTATAATCTACTTGTAAACTGTATTTTACTTTTTGAGAAGTGAAGGTTGTTTCCGGAAATGAGTAATTCCAGTTTTTGATAACTGTGTGATTTCCAGTATGATTCATAAAAGAGGAAATCAGAACAAGCGTATTTATGACTAGGATAATAGTGTAACAGTTTATGAAGTGGAATGTGCTATTACTTGACACCTTAAGAGGCATTTGGTGTGATGTTTAATATTTTAGTTACTCGGTAACTTTTTCTAAAGATGGGGATTGTTGTTTAGCTACTTTTCTTAGTAATATAAACATGTTGGCAGCATAATATGTATGTTGTACGTGCGTTTCAGTGTAGGGAGGCAAATTCTGTGGTGGATGTTTCCTTAAGGCCTGTGCTTACCTGGTACACTTCACACCACCAAGGCTTGGTGTACTTAAGTAAGTTCTCAGGACTGAAGCTGCGTAGTTCTGATAACATGTAACAATAAATGGCCGAAGAGCACAAGTCCATGCCCAGGTGGTTGAAGTCTGGACTAATGAATTTTTGAAATACAATTTTCCAAACTGCAACTTCTTCTTTCTTTTCCCTCGTTTTTTTTATCTTTTTTTTCTTTTATGTATAGCTTTTCTGTAGCAGAGATGCGATCCATCTCCAGCTAAAACGCAGATTTATTGTTGCTTCTGTGGCTTTTAGATCAGATACCATATACACGTGAAATTATTTAGTTTCCTCTATTAAGTTACAATTTTCAACAATTTGATCTAGAAAATGGTGGGATGTATATCTCTTGCTTTGTTATCCTGCATTTTCTATACGTTTGTAAGTCTTAAAGGCGTTCTTGTTGTCATGGGCTGTTTTTTATAAAAGTTTCTGGTCTTGTCTGATTTTTTTTCATGGCTAAGAATATCTTCTATCCATGCTCACACAATCTGAAATCTTTATTCAGAAATATGGAAGTAATTGTGAAGAAAATATTTTGTTAATAATACTTTTTTTAAGAAACAAAGAATAAATAAATACTTTGTTTGCCTTAAACAGTTTTTTAGCTTGTATTCTTTTGCTTTTACCTTTCTTAGATGCCTTCAAAGGACATTTTCATACACAATATACTGTTAAGTCAGCTAATACTTGTACTCAGTGCAAGCATTTCTATTTCCAAATAATATATTTCGCCTTAATTGGCTTAGTCAGTAAATTAACTGAATAAATTTTCCTAGAGGACTGTATCTATTTTAAAGGTGATTATTTTTTTGATGTTGCTGATGAACACCATGTCTGAAAAAAATAAAATAAAATAAAATAAAATCTCAGAACAAATAAAAAAACAAGCCCAGAAAATGATTCTTGAGGTTGTGAGATCTCTCACTGGGAGTGACTTCTAGTATCATAAACTAAAATGAGGGTATGTAGACTTCTGATTTATATTGAGTGAAGCAAAGCTCCTATATTCCAGTGGGAAAGAAACTGTATATGAACTACTTTGAACATCCACAAGTCCTGAGGAGCTATGGGATCCATCCAGGGGGTCATCCAAGGGTACTGAAGTAGCTGGTGGCACAGGTCACCAAGACATCCTTAGTTATTTACCATCAGTCCTTGACTAACTAGAGCTGTCCCACTTGATGGAGATTAGCCAACGGGAGGAAGAAAGATCAGATCCAGGGCATTGCAGGCCTGTCAGTATGATCACCAGAGAAGGTGATGGAGCAGATCACCTTCAGTGGTAACCATAACAGAACATACGGGACGGCTGAATGATGAGATGCAGCCAGTGTGGATCTATGAAGGGCGGGACCTGCTTAGGTAACCTGATGTCCTTCTGTGACAGGGTTACCTGCTTGGCAGAGGAGGGAAAGGCTCTCTATGTTGTCTATCTGGATTTTGTTTAGGTGTTTGATGCTATTTCCCACAGTATTCTCCTGGAGGAACTGGCTGCTTATGGATTGGTCAGATGTACAGTTCAGCTGCTGAGGAACTGGCTGGATGACCAGGCCCAAAGAATTGTGAATGGAGTTCAAGTTGGTTGGTTACCAGTGGTGCTCCCCAGGAATGGTCTTGGGACAATTTTGTTTAACGTTTTTATCAGTGGTGTGGATGAGAATAGTGAATGTATTCACACTAAGTTTGTGGGCAGTATCAAGCTAGACAAGACTGTTATCTGCTTCAGTATAGGAAGGTTCTGCAGAGTGATCTGCGTAGGCTGCAGCCAATCTCAGATGACATTCAACAAGGCTAAATGCTGGGTCCCACACCTGGACCATAACAGCCCCACGCAGAGGTAAAGGCTGTCTGGGAATTTGTCTGGTGGAAAAAAGGACAGGAAATAATCATTAGGCTTGGATGTCCTGGGCTTGAATTAAAATTTGAACTGGAAAAGAATTTGTTTTCCTGCTCTGTTGCCTGTTCATGTATAAGAAATAACATCCCCAAATAAAGACCAAAGGTTGAGCTTCTTTAAGAGACCAGTAAAATGAAAAAGTTGCAATATGCTTTGGAAAGCTAACAGAGTCCATAATTATGACTTATCTGAGTGAAAGCTCTTTTCAGTCTGAGATGCAGTTGGCATAAATGTATCCAGGAGTGAATAAAAAATAACATTCAGCTTTTTACAGTCTGCTGTGTGGTATTGTGGACATGTTAGAGAAAGCTCCACAGATGGCACATTCTGTGTTAAACGTGCTGAAATCAGTGTAGTGAAGCACATGTCAGAATACATTTAGATGTCTGAAGACAATTCTCAACTGCTTATCAGTGTTGTAGAAACAGATACAGAATGGATGCTTGCTCCAAGAAGGATGTTGCAAGAAAAAAGGTTCAAGGAAGCTCTCCTGCTTGTAAATGGAGGATATCAGCAATTGTAAATGATCCAAGGGATGCATCCAGAAGGAAGGGAGACCAATTATATAGAGTATGTTACCGTGCTTTATTTCTAGATTTGGAATTATTGTTGAGTTGCTTGTTTACTGTGGATTTTGTAGCAAGCACCGCTGAAAGCAGTTTTTCCATGACCACAGTCTTTTTCATCATATGTCATGTGTATGTCGTATGTATTTTCATCATATGTCATCTGTATTTTCATGATATGTCATCATATTTTTCTCAAAGAAGTTACAATTGTCTCAGCACAAAATACGTGTTCATAAGAAGTAATGTTGTAGAAAGAACATAATTTGGTCTGAGGTCCTTCCGTTATAGCTCCTGTCTCACTGCAGTCAAGCAGGGAGCAGAAGGGTGGGCTGTGAGAGATTGTCTGCATCTTCTAGGTAAGCCAAAGTGTAGCAGTGGCTGCATGCTCCACTATGGTGGTGGCACTGCTTGTTTTTGCTGCACATCTTTATAATGATTTTGTGATTTGTTTCACTGCCATTATCTGATCAGTTCAATTCCTTGAGGCTGAACTGAGACTTGATTTCAACAGTGCTTCTCAGTACTGCATGGTAGAGTGACAAAAATGTTCTCTAAAATCCTTTATGTGCCTGTGTGCTTGTCAAAATGTTTATTTGTCCACTATCGAACTGTTTTGTAAAGAGAACTTTAGATAGATGAAGCCCATTTTTCCAGCTTGCATTAAATTGAAGCGTATCTAGGCAAGCTGAATGAAGGCCAAGTCAAAAACATAGGGGAACATTCATTAGCTCCACTGTTTGCCTGAACACTTGCTGCTTTTGTGTAGCCTCTTTAATGCTAAGTGTTTAAATTCACTGCTTAATACATGTTAAGGTAGAGATTCTAAGTAAGTCATCTGCAGGTGGCACAGCAGCAGCATTTTACTTATTCTGGAAAACAGTAATGAGTGATAAATTCAGGCTGAACCTGAGAGGATCTCTATATGCCAAAAAGAGATGAATCAGTCAGTCCTCAGAGAACAAATAAAACAAAAAACAGCACAAGGATCTTCTCTATAGGAGAAAAACTGGATTCTTATTTATTTGTTTATTTTCAAAGGCTGAAAAACAGCTTCAGAGCTTAGTGGAAGGGTTTAAGGAATAAGACCTAGCTCCTGCTGGTGAGTAAAGGACTGAAATTCCTTTGTACTAGCTCTTAGAGCCAGTTTTTCTGCTTCTTCCACCAAGTACAATTTTAGTAGGTGAGAGAGAAACTAAATATATTTCCTCTAGTTTCTTTGTTCTAATTAACATTCCTGAGGAGGAAAAAAATAACCTGCTATGTCAATAGCTGTCTTGTTAAGATGATATTCTGTGTCACTTAAACATTTACCATATCAAATTACTCCTACTGGCCATTATTACTGAGCTTTTCTGTTTGCAGGAGGTGTTTGGGGATGATTATTAGCAGTGGGTTTAGGGAATGAATGATTTTTTTTTCTTTAAATAAATATACTGTCTGGTCCAAATCCACAAGAAGTAGTCCTCATAAAAAGATGATGTTTAAATAAACAAAGCAGAAAATCTGAAATGATGGCTCAGATAAGAAATCTGTCCATAAATATTCACATGCCGTGATAAAGCCCATAATGGGCTGAGAGGTTCCCTGGTGCAGAATGAATGAACTGTGAAAGTCTTAACAGAATGTGTAACCAAACAAGTGGGAAGCTAGAGCTGAGAAAGGAACTCCAGTGCAAGCATTCTGTTTGCCTACAGGTGTGCGACAGAAGTGGGATTGTCTAAATAAGGCTGAGACAAGCTGAGGGTTCAGGAGAGTATGAAATAGTAAGGCTTAGTTTTCTCTCTTTTTCCTATACTTCGAGATTATGTTCTGCTGCTGTATTCATTTAGTACAGAAGCAGGATAACCCATCTTTTTGGAAATATCTGTAGCCTGCCTAACAGTTTTCCTGCAGAATTCCAAGTGGAAAGCTTTGTGTAGGGAAGCTGGACTCTCTTCTCAGCAGTGTCACACTCAGAAACTCAAAACTAGTGCCTACCTTTTTACAAAGGTAACAAAGTGCAGATGAGGTGTAGCAGAGAAGGGCTTACATGTGCCAACTTCATTCTTAGGGAGTGGTGATGACAACAGAAGGAAAAGCATCAAAACAAGTTTAGTCTCTGAGTCCATTTGAGATAATTGTTATTCTGTGGTGAAGTCCTTGGCACTGCCTTTTCAAACACTTGTTAGTTGTGTCAAGGTACAGATAGCAAAGTACAGATAGCTGGTGCTGCTTTTTCTTTTGTATCATGTTGACCTCCTAGGGTAGATCACGAATATACATGGCTTGGCAGACTGCAAAATCAAGATGAGCTGCATGATCAGTGTGGGGGTTGGGGTCAGATCCTTTTGTGATTGACTTGATTTTGTGAAGCTAGAGCAGCCATGAGTAAGAGCAAATAATTAAAATAAATACATAAACAAATAAAAGAAAAAAAGTTGTATCCATTTGAATCAGAAATTGATCTATATTATGTAGTATTCCTAGCAGAATAAGTTCTCTTTTTGTTCACAATCAGCTGAAGTTACCTGGGGCAGCTCTCATACACTGCATCTGCTTTTTGTCACTGCATCATCATTCAGAACTGAACTGCTGTAGAACACACTCAGCCATTGAAATGTGTCTGGACAACTTCCATCCAGTTGCCCTCTTCAGATTTGCTGTAGATGTCTGTGGAGAAAGAGTAGGACATGCGAGCAGGGGCTGCTAAGACAGCAGATATAATTTGTTTTCATGGACCATCAATTTATTCAAAATCAGAAAGAAATCACATTTGAGCCCATATGCTTTCCAAGATGTTCTGCTCTAACAGGAGTTTCTAGAAATGCCTTCCAAGAGTCATGCCTTCCTTTTTAGACATCTGCTCAGTCTGGGCAAGTGAGCTTTGGCAGAAGAAGGCAAAGAGAGGAATGTAGCCTGAAATGATGTGGCAGAAGTCAGAAGACAGTCAGAGAAACAGGAATGTTCTGTGAGGAATGGAGAAGTGCCACAAGAAAAGGTAGATCACCTTGATCTGCTTAGGGTTATTCAGTGCACTGGATGCAGTACAGGGTAATTGAGGGAGCAGGTGGGAATAGGTGTAATTTCTGAATGAAAATATCTAGAGTTTGTGTGCTACTGCTGATTTTGGTCAGTTCTAGAAGAACATGAATTCATACACGCATCTCCTTCAGTACGGTGTTTAAACATAATTTGATTAGTCGCCTTTCATAATCATACAATGTGGTTTTTGTATCTAGAAAAGAAGTATTTATCTCTGAACAGAATTCTCTGAGAGCAAGAACTCTGTGGGTCTAGTTTACAATTACATTTAATATTTGAACAAACAAATTTTTTTTAAGCTTTTCTTTCCTTCTTCGTGTTAATGGACACTGGAATAAATAGCAAAATGGGAACATTCTACATCACATCAGTAGTCTCTTGAAAAATAGAATAAAATTGCTTGAACTTAGGTTAATTTTTCAACATGTATCTTAACTGCCACAATTAAGTATGTAATCTATCAAAAATTGACATTTTGACATCCTGAACCTTGGAGCCATTTGGCTTTGACTGTATGGCTCTGTTCCATCCATGGTTATACAATTAAGGAAAAACTATTCACATAAAAGTAATGGTATATAGAGCTGCAGTTCCTAAAAGGAAAAAATGTCAGTTGTTTTGATTTATTTTCTCATTGTACAGAATTCTGCCAAAGCTTTAGATATTCCAGCAAGTTAACTTTGTAAAGCAGCCAGACTATGACCTGGTAATTAAACTTTCAATACACAATGCTGCAAATGAATGACAGGTCCAAAAACACACAGCTGCTTCTGAACTAGTGCAAGTCATTTTTCATACAGTGTGGAAAAAAAGAAAATACAGCTTAAAAAGGTTACAGGAAAATGTAAATATCTCTCAATGGGAAAGTGATTTGCATTTATTTTGGCATTCAAAATTCAAATGTGACTGAATGTAGCCGTCGGCTTGCCTGTAAAATGGGGAAGTACCTCACATACTTGAGGAGACAGCATCTGAAATCATTTTCTGATATTGAAAGTTGGCTTAATTCAATGCAGAAAGAAATAGAGTTCTCTCTTATGTCTACGTTTCCTGGTTCTTAATCACAAAAGTATGGTTTATGTACAGGTATACTCTGATCAGAATGAACAGGATTTATTCATTTTTATTTTAAACCTATGCTATTAATGATGCACTTAGACTTTCAAATTTGTTTTCATAGAATCATCTGAGTTGCAAGAGACCTTTAAAGACCATCTGTCCAACTCCCTTGCACTGAAAAGGGAGGCTCACAGCTCCACCAGGTACTCAGAGTCCCCTCCAGCCTGACCATGAATGTCTCCAGGGATGGGGCATCCACCACATAACTAGGCAACCTATGCCAGTGCCTCAGCAGCCTCACTGTAAAACATATCTTCCTTCTATCTAACCTAACTCTATCCTCTTTAAGCTTGAAACCATTTCTGTTCTTCTGTCACCACAGACCCTGCTAAAGAGTCTGTTGTCTTTTTTCCTGTATCTCCCCTTTAGATACTGAAAGGCCACTATCAAGTCACTTTGCAGCTTCTCTTCTCCAGGCTGAACAGCCTCAGCTCTCTCAGTCTTTCCCTCCTAGGAGAGGTGTTCCATTCCTTGTATCATTTTTGTGGCCCTCCTCTGGACACACTCCAACAGGTCCATGTCTCTCCTGCACTGAGGACTCCACACCTGGATGCAGTACTCCAGGCCTCACCAGTGCAGAGCAGAGGAGCAGGATCACATCCCTTGCCCTGCTGGCTGTGCTTCTTTTGCTGCAGCCCAGGATAAGGTTGGTTTTCTGGGCCATGAGGTTACATTGCTGGCTCATGTCCAGCTGTATCCACCAGTATCCCCCACCTATTTTAATCTGGTTTTGGCAGTTGAAGGGAAACAGCATGTATTTGATAAAGATCAAGCTCAAAATTAAGTAATGCAGTGAACAATGCATTGAACAACTGAGCCAAATTCATTCTTCAGATTTCTCTTGAGTTCTGTTACAAATTCTCTGAGGTTAAAATTTTCATTGGAAAAAGCTTGAGTATCTGTAAGCTCCTGCTCTACATCTTGCTCAGTTGAGCCAGTTTCACTCTGAATTTTTAGAGCTATTTTCTAATCGAAGAAAACTCTTGTCTAAGGGAGTTCTAGACGGGATTTATTTCTTTTCATCTCTGTCAGAAGTGAGTGGATGTTGTCTTGCTTGCATAGAAAAATAGATTAATTATGTCTAAAATGAATACACATGATATTGGCTCAACTAAACTCTCATAATTGGCAGCATTTACCAGTGTGAAATGGGTTGTAAAGAGCATTTAATTACAAATTTTTTCAGTATCAAAAGGCAAGTTGTTCTGCCTGCTTTTACAGTAAATTACGCATGAATTGATAGCATTAGGTATCCTTGTGATAATTTAATTCTTTCAACTGTAGGAATGGCTGTTGCAAGCAAGTGGCAATTGTACTGTGGCTATCTGGGGAAGTTAAAAAGTTGTATTCTTTTTTTGTAAGGAAGCGTACTTTGGCCAGTGTTGGGACTCTGAAGGGTACCTATGCCATCTAAAAACAGTAAAAACAGATATACTACAGAGATGCAGATTTATAAACTCTGCCCATACAGGTCAGGTTGTGTCCGCCAATTCGGCACAAGAGATTCACCCCAGAATACTCAGAGAGCTGCCTGCACTCTTTGCAAGATCTATCCCTATTGATTTTCCAAAGTTGTGGGAATTTGGAGAGATCCGATCAAGTAGGGGCTGGCAAATTTTGTCCTGATATTCAAGAAAGGAAGAAACAAAAGACAACTAGCTGTTACATGATGCTTGAGAAGCAGTGCTAGCAGTGTCCATTCAATACTTTCATACAGATGTGTGTGAATGCATGACTGTAATTTGCTAATTTTAGTTACCCATCCCTGCAGTCAATTTATTGCCTACAGCTTGTTCTGTAGAGAGAACATACTGGAGCAGAAATCCATCTCTTTCTCCCATTTCTGTTGGATGAAAACATAGCAGATTTTAGTCTAGCATAAATCAGTTTTGTTTTATTAACATAAGTGGAAACAGAAGACCCCCATATAGGTATCCCTGTGTTTTCACGAGTTGGTTAGATTTCACTTTTAATAAGTCAAGATCATAAGGTACTGTACAACCAATAGGCGTACATTCAGTAGGTATACAGAGGCTAGGTTTAGTAAGATTATCACGATGGAAAGATAAGCAAAATAAATGGAAAGTCTCACCAGTGTTGTAGGCTCACAGTAAACTCCACAAGGAGCAATCTCCAGAAAAAAATCCTTCCGCAGTGCAGTCAGCACTTCAATAGGGCCTAGGAGAGGTGGAGCCTGTGCTCCCACGGCTGACTCTGCTCGCCTCAGGTGGTCAGAGGTTCAGGCTGTGATCAACAGTTCCCATACAGACACCTTTTGGAATTCTGCAAAATTGGAAAATTAAAAGCCATACAAGCAATTGAATAGAAAAATTCAGTCTTCAGAGGTCTGCGTTTCTTCAAACGCTGAGCTGCATATGGTGGATATTGGACTGAAAGCATTTGTCATTTTAAATTTTGGATGTGTAATCCACCATCATGTATTTTCTTCTGTGTACTCCTGTAAAAGAGAGATGGGATACTGGAAAAGCTGTCCTGTAATTATCCACTCCAGAGATAGCAGTGCCAGAGCTGTAGAGAACACAAGAGGTGCCAGCGGTTGTGTACCTGGCGTGTCTGCTGGAAGGTGGTGCTGGGTACCCCCTGCCACACTCTGCTCCAGCTGATGCCAAGGGCAGGAGGTGTTGCAACTTGTCTTATGCGTGTATAGGAGCTATTTTGCAGGCACATCGGATGAAAACTTTAAAATGAAGACATTATGTGAGACATAATGTGGCCATACTTTCTTTGTGACTCTCAGCTGCCTTGCACTAGTTACACTCTTTCCAAATTAAGCATTGCTGGTTCTACTGTTCGTTTGAGTTGTGCTTGTTCTTTTTAACAGGGATGTTTCTATGGTTCTTCTCTTGTTTTGTTGCAGTTTCAAAAACTTTTCTGCAGGCAGCTTTGACAAGTAGCAGAGCACAAGAAAAAGAACAGTTGCTAGCATCCAACAAACTTGTTTTGCTGTGTTTTTAACTCTCATTTCCAAAGTCTTATCATTTCAGTCACCCTTATCTACTTTCTTTTAAATTTTCCTTAGCCTGCTTTGGTGCTCCCTTACCTTAATTCCATTCCTTCTTTCAATTCTCTTCACCTAGTTTTATTGATTTGAATTCATCTTAAGAAGTTTCACAGCTCTGATAAGCCTTTCATCCTCTTCCTGAGAGCCATTAGGGACATCTTACTTCCTCTCCACGCTTTGACAATGTTTCATTGCATTGACAACAACTATTTGTAAACACTGCTTATTCTTTTGGCACTTCAGCACTTAACATCAGTGAAGTAGGCTGCAGTGGCAGTCACAAATCCATCCTTAACGCTTCAGGATGTATTTCTGTATGATGCTTTTGTGTCTTCTGTTTGAAGAGTTTTTCAAACACTGCAGGGAACTACTTTGCTTAGAAGGCCTTCAGAGGGTAGCAGCAGAGGAGCTGCCGATTTTCTACAGAGGAGGGCAGTGTTGTTCATGCAGTAACCGCGAAGGTACAGTCTTCACAGCGGATTGTACAAGCCTGTCTGGGAAATGTCTGATTTGTAGAATTTTGGGAGGAAAAAAAAAAAAAAAAAAAAAAAAAGTCTTATGTTCATTCATTTCCTGCTGGTGTTTGGCTCCTATTTGTCAAACTTGCAAAGTGAACAAGAAGATGAAACCTGAGGATTTCCAGAGCAGATGCACGCAGATGTTGGTTTAGATACTTTTTGGACAAAATTATACCTGTTTTATAAGTAGACAACCTGAAAATCTGAAATGCGGTGGTTTCTGAATTATATTTGTGTTCTACAGAAATAAGTGTGGGTGGAAGTGTGAAGTCTTTGCTCCATTTCGTTGCTGAATGTGTCTCAGGTTACAGCATGGCTAAGCAGCCAGCAGAGCTGTGTTCTCACGTAGAGGGCAGCCTCTTCATAAAAGTACTGTTCATCTGTTCCCCTAAAAGAAGCAAAGCAAAAGTGCCTTTCTGCATTCAATTTAGGCTATAATATTCTAAATTCATGTGCATTTCTCATACAGTGAATATGTGAGAGAGTAAACCTTCAAATGATACTCAGGATACTGCATTGCACAATTTCTGGAGAATGTATTGCAAGCTGCTAGTGGCTGTAAAGGTGTGCTTTAGAACAGTGTTGAGTGAGGATCTCAAACTCAGAAGCAGGCAGAGAAAGTATGAAAGCATAGCATCAAGAACAATGAGCTGAACAGAATCTTAGGCTACAGATAGGCTGCAAATGCCTATTTAACTGGTGTTTCACTTAATTTCCTTTCTTTTTTTTTAATAGAAATAGGAAAAAATGCTATTCTTCAACAAAACAAACAGGGAAAACATGAAGCAGATGGAGAGATATACAGTGGAAAAGAGTTTTCAGCAAATAGAAATGCTTTTCACTTTGTGCTCTAAATCATTGAGTATATCCAAACTTTAGGCAGGAAATAGCTGGAAGGTTAGTCTCCTCTTATAACTGATGAACACAGGAGGGCCTGAGAAAACAATCTGAAGGATCTATGTTAGGCTTCTCCAGGGAGCATTTCAATGTCTGCAAGTACAGGGGAAACCTTATTTTTTAACTTTAGTTGCCTTCTTTGATCCGAAGCACAAATACTAGCTGGGCAGGGAATGGCTTGAGAGCAGCCCTAAAGAGAAGGATTTGGGAGTGTGGATTGATGAAAGACTCAACAGGAGCTGGTAATGTGTGCTATGCAGCCCAGAAGGCCAACTGTATCCTGGGTTGCATCAAGAGAAGTGTGACCAGCAAGTTGAGGGAGGTGGCTCTGCCACTCTGCTCTCCTCTTGTGACACCCCACCTGGAGTACTGCGTCCAGTTCTGGGGCCCCCAGTGCAAGAAGGGCATTGACGAGAGGAGAGCTACGAAGATGATCAGAGGGCTGGAGCACCTCCCCTTTGAGGACAGGCTGAGGGAGCTGAGCTTTTCAACCTAGAAAATAAGAAGTTCCATGGAGACCTTATGGTGGCCTTCAAGTACTGGAAGGGGGTCTACAGGAAAACTGGGGAGGGACTTTTTATAAGGGTATGTAGTGACAGGATGAGAGGAAATAGCTTTAAGTTTGAAGAGGGTAGATTTAGACTAGAAATTAGGAAGAAATTCTTTACTGTGGGGGTAATGAGCCACAGAAACAGATTGCCCAGAGTGGTTGTGGATATTGCCTCCCAGAAGAATTCAAGGCCAGGCTGGATGGGGCTTTGAGCAATCTGGTCTGGTGTCCCTGCCTATAGCAGGAGGGTTGGAACTAGATGACCTGAAAGGTCCATTTCAACCATTCTATCGTTCTTGACTTCAACATGTCTAAAATAGCAGAAGTATTTTGCAGCTTATTTATTTATCTATGATTTTTATTCTTATATATTACAATCAACACAGGGATGAAGAATGAGCAATAGTGGTTCATTACTGGCAGTGGTGTCAAGATGAGAGCAATAGTTTTATTCTGCTGACTGATTACACCTGCCCAGTTATAGTCCATCTTCTACTGATATCACTAGGAATTTCCCAATCTATGAATTTCAGTTACCATCTGATCATGTTAGGTGACAATTATACAGTGAGCCTGAGATCTACTGAGTACATTCTTAGAGCATGCTCTGAATTTGGATGAAAGAGATGCATAGCCACAAAACTGGAAGAAGTGGTGCCAGAGGTCCATGCTGCCATCCAAAGGGATATGAACAGGCTGAAGAAATGGAATAATAAGAAACTTACGGCAAGCTTAAATGCAAAGAACTGCAACTGGGGAGGAATAACTCCAAGCACTAGGACATGCTGGAAGCTATGCAGCTGGAAAGCAGCTCTGCAGGAAAGGCCTAGGAGTCCTGGTGAATATGAACTTGAATATGAATCAGTAGTGTGTCCTTATCACAAAAGAGGCTCATACAGTTCTGAGTTATATTAGGCAAATGCCACTAACAGGTCAACAGAGGTGATTCTTCCTCACTACTCAGTGTGAGGCTATACTTGAGATAGAGTCCAGTTCTTGGCTGTCTGGTGCAAAAGAGACAAGGACATAATAGATAGAATTCGACAAAGAGCCGTGAAGATGTCTGAGGGAACTGGACCTCTCTCCTAATACTGAAAGAGTGAGAGAGCTGGGAATGCTCAGCCTTGAGACAAGAAGGCTCAGGGAGGTTTTATCAGTGCACATAAGTAACTAATGGTGCTGATGTAGCTAGGCTCTTTTCACCCAGTGACAGGACAAGAGGCAGTGGGCACAAACAGCAACAAAGAATGTGTCTTCTGTGCACCAGGAAAAACTTTTGTGCTGTTTGGGTGACAGAGAAGTACAGAATTCCAGTATTTACAATAATATAAATTAAACAAACCCTATTGCACTTCCTAGAAAATGGGAAGCCTCAGCATGAGAAGCACCATTGTGTGCTGAATTATTCCTGTGTTATTTCATACGGAGTCTGCTTCTGATCAATGTCAGAAATAGGATGCAGAGCCAGGGGGAGTTTTGGATCCAGCATCACTGTTTTGATTGTGTACTGCAAGCTGCAGTCAGAGCTGCTGACAAAATTCTCTGACTCTCTAGAGGTTATGGAAGAAAATGTTCAAGTATTTGTCCACAACTTTCTTAAAAATTAAAAAATCCAATATTCTCCCAGCCTATATTCTAGCACTTATTTTTTAGTAGCTAAGAAACAGGTATTAATTTTCCTGCAACTCTACTACATTCTGCAGAGAGATATCTGTACCAACATGACCACAAAATCTTGTGTTGTTTCATTTCTTTCTTTCCTTTCTGCTGAAAACAAATGCCACCTCAGCTTCCAGCTGTTTTCTTTTCTCATGTTCACCACTTTGGACTCTTACTCTCAAATTTCTCTGAAGTCACAGAATCATGGAGTCCTTAGAGTTGGAAAGGGCCTTTAAAGAATTAGGTTTGCCTTCTGTGCTGTGAGGACACATTGCTGTCTTGTGTTCAGCTTCCCACCCACCAGTACCCCCAGGTCTTTTCCGGCAGGACTGCTCTCAATCCCTTCATCCCACAGCTTGTATTGGTAAAAATACTTAAAATATTTGTTTTTTTCACCTTATGTATCAAATAGCATCATGCTTTCCTTTAATACCTTTTCAGGTTATCTGACAAGATGTTCAGAAAGCAACTAAATGAATGGGCAAATCTGAGCCCCAGATTAGACACCCTAAGTTGTGTCTGTTTTCCTTGGGTCTCAGTTGAACTGTGGGGGAGTTTCAGTGGGAAACAGCCTTGTTGTCTGAGCATTAATTCAGGCAAAGAAATGGTTCCCTTTAAGATTTTGCAGAATGATCTCCAGGAGGCAGCCCTGCTCTGCTCATTTTATCATGAAGTGGAATTATTGGAGCTTCTCTGTGGTTTTGCAAATCCATTTCTTGATTTTCAGCAGTGTCAGTACTCTATGCTGGAGTAAATGGCAATCATTACAGACTTGTCTGTAACTATCAGTTACTCGCTCAGTAACTCGCTTTCATCAGGCAGATGAAAATATTCTCCAGACCTTTTTAAATTATCACTACAATAAAAGTGTGTGGAAGCATACATTCAGACAGGATTCACAAAAGAAAAGTTATTGGCAAACATTTGGAAGGTTTTGAAATGGAGAAAACAAGTTACGGAATAAAAAATGTATATCTAAAATACAAGGTTGGTACTAAAGCACAGGCAAGCAAGCTGAATTGATGACTTGACAGAGAATTTATAGTGCAGGAAAGAAATGAGAACAAGAATGGAGACAATTCTTGTAGAAGGTTCAAATAATTTTGGATGGGAGAAGCCAGGTCAGGGACAGGATAAGAGCGGCAGGGGAATATATAGCCTGCCATCACTGAAGTTTTGTAGTACACCTCCTCTTGCATGTGTGAAAACCAGTGAACAACTGTCAGAAAGCAGGAAGAAGGAGGGAAGGTTTTGAAATTCTGTGGCAGAAGGGCAGAGAGGGGGAGAACTAGACAGAGACCCCTTTTTGGAAGCCTGGTGTGATGATCATGGCCATTATTTTAGTGCAACATAGGAATGTGTAACTTGAAGCTGTACTGGAGCTGTTGGATCCCATTCTCTGTGATCTTACTGCACAAGCCTGTTCACCTCTCAACCCTAACATAACTTCACAAGGCTTTCCCTGGCCCCACAGAGGTCACAATCAAAGTACCTCTTGATTTCAGCCCTCACTTGCACAGGTTACTGGTCCAGGCACCATGGGACAGAGCACAGTATGGCCTATACTAGAGTGATGCCAGTGTCTGTGCTAGGGGTTAAGTAAGCAGTGCTTGAGCCCCTTCCTCAGTTCTGGTTCCTTACCCATATATAGACACAGCCCAGAGGTCAGTCGGCTGATACTTCCTTGACAATGAATTCCCTTATTCTATTCACCACTAACATACCCCAGGTTAACCCAGGCTCATTCTCCAGTTAATTAAAAGAACTTTTGCTAAAGTCATGTGGCAAACTGTAGCTGCTTTTTGGGTTTTTAACACTGAGCGAAACGTAGCCAGTGACTTTCTTTGGTTTATATCTTCAACCACTGCTTGAGCTTGATTAATGAAGGAGACCAAAGGTTATCAGCTTGAATAGTGTTAATGAGTTAATGTGCTGTGGCTACTATTCTGACAAGAAAACCCCTCGTGGACATTCTTTAAAGAAATACTAGTGTTTTTTTTTTTTGTTTGAAGGTCATTCTGACATCCTTCAAAGACTTGTTGTGCAAAAGCCAGTTCTACATGTTCTCAGCTGGGAAATGTACAGCCAAAGTGAGTCAGTTCATAGCACTACCTGGCATTTGCTAATAGGAGTTTCAGCTGTCATCTGTATTTTCTGGCCCCTCACCTTCTCATCCCGGCTTGTTCCTTTGTAAGTGCAGGGCACTTAGTATGCCTGCAGATGGAAAAAAAAATCATAGGTGTGCATATGTCTCTCTATATACGTTTGTATGTATATATGTGTGAATGAAAGATAACGTTTTTTCTTTTCTTGAGGAGGTACCCTGAGGAAAGCCACTGAAAAGTGTAGTTCCCAGTAACCCCCAGAGATAATTCTTTCACACTATGTTTAAACATTTATGGCAAAAGAGACCCCATCTTAGCTCAAGAAAGAATTATTGTATTTCAACCTATGGGGAAATGTGGTAGCTGGCAGAATGGATCTCTAGTGTTAAGGCTGATCTTCATCGCCAAAGATCTTAATGGCTAAGTATATTAATAATGTGAACTTTTTTTCCCCAAAATTTCTTTCATTATTGCAAACACGATTTTTAAAGTGAGTTTGCTACTTTATCCTTAGATCTTGACGACTTTATCTTGATGAAGATAAATCAAGGAGATCTGTCATGCAAAAAATCATTTCTGAGGATCTCCATGTCTACAGAACCGAGGCTCAGGGCCATTGGACAAATGCTACAATTCAGACCCAGACAGTAATAAATTAATCTGTACTGTCAAGTCTAGCCCTGTGAGGAACAAATAACCTTCATCAGTCAGCAATACAAGACAAGTTCTTTAATATTTGATGAATAAATGCTAACCGTGCCCTAAAATCTTAGGTCTCTTTTGTGAATTTGAAAAGGAGACCTCAGTGATGATAATTAAAAAGTACATTTAGATTCCTTTAGCAATTCTGTAATTTCTGTCTCAGATTTTGTTGCGTTTGGGAAATTGTTTCCCTCTGCAAATGTTGCCCCTGAAGCCACATCTTGAAGAGTACTCAGGAGTCTATTCACTTTTCTGGGGCTTGGAGCCATCGTCAACAAATTTTGAAAAGTTCTATTGCAGTTTAGGAGGGAATATAGTCAAATCATACTGATTGTTTCTCTTACATTGCTTGGGAATGTTTTGTTCAAAATAAACACAAAAATATTTTCCATAGAAATATTTCAATAGAAAACACTCAGGCAGAAAATTCTAACTTGGCCATAGATTTTAATCTGGTCTTTCAAATAAAATTGATTTTTATATTTCATCAGCTAAACAAATTATAAAAGCCACAACCCTCTAATCTAAAAAGAAAGCAGAAAGATGATTCCCCTGAGATCATATATCTTTCCACCTGCAGGAAATATTTGAACTTTTTATCCTTCCTTCCTCGAGGGCATCATTTTCCTGTAGATTTTTCTTCAATTTAAATATTCCGTTCTTTTTAAGGCTACAGAAAAGTTTGAACTTCCTTTTTCCTTTTTTTTGTTGGTTTTTTTTTTCCCCCCATTGGGGTGGAAGGGAGGGGGAGACAGATTTTTTAGCTAATGTTTCCAAATTAGAAAGAAAAAAGAAAAAAGAAAAAAAAAAAAAAAAAAAAAAGGATCAATAATAGGCAGATACTTTCAAATAAAATATATTAAAGTTTGTAATAACCGTCCTTATTTCAGATTTGTCCTCGTCCAGAGTGCCTATGAATCCGCTATGTAGATTCTTAGGTAGCTTAAATCCATATAAAATCAAGGAAACATAACTAATCTATAACAATGGAGTATTTATTCCTTTAGGCTCCTGCAGCAAAAAAAACCTGTTTACTGGAAGATCTTAAATAGAGGACCCTTAGAGAAGATTTATGCCCATTATTTCCACTAGGCAAATTTGTGAATCTCTCTTCTCCCTTTCTCAACACTGATCTCAAACTGCCATGATAATGTCAGCCTTGCTACACTGATGGAGTTTCTCCTATGTCAGATAACCGAAAAGTTTTCAAAACTCTTCTCTCTCCTCTCTTTTCTAAGATCTCTTTTCTAAGATTTTGAATTAAATAGAAAAGAGAGTATCACAACCTTTTTAAGAAATACACATGGGAATACGCACGTCTGTTTGAGATCTCAGTGCTGTGGCTGTTTGCAAAAGCATTTAGATAGATAAACATTTACCTTACTGACATTCTGTTTTCACTTTAGGGCATGTAATCTGGACTGAGATTATTGTTCAGGGCTCAGTCATCAGCTTCACTAATTCTTTCTCTGTTAATCAAAAAATAATGCCTGATTATTTTCTCTTCCTATTAACTCTATGCCTATTCCTGCCAAGAGCTGTAAACTTTGATGCAAACCTTCCACTTCCTTCATTGTTGACTCTTTGGAAACAACACAAAACTGAGTGTTTCGGGTGCTGTCTGTAGCATTTACTCCCATCCTGTCGCCGCCATGGAAATACAAGTCATAGTTAGCAAACAGTCACAATGCAGTCATCAAACAAGAGGAAACACCTGGATCCAAGCACAGCTAGCAAGGAAACACGTCCACTTGCCTATCCCAGAGAAATGCTCAGAGGCTTTGTGATCTCAAAGCGGTTTCAAGGAAACCCTATTTCTAACAGCATCCTTATAGGAAAAGTGCCAGCTGTCATGTACTTGAGAACTGATCTCTCCAGAGAGAGCACCCTGCCCATCACACACAATATGGCCACATGACACACTGGTGCTTTTCACTTTTTAAAATTTGCCTGTGTTCCTATGTTGGCATGCAGAGGAGGGCAGCAGCCAGGAGGATGGGAGTCACATCCTACCACAGTGCACTTTCAGGTGTCAGAGCTGCAGGAGGTTCTGAACAGGAATGAAAACTAGAGTCTGAAATACTTCATTCAGAGATGGAGAAATGCATGCTTCCATAACCGTCTTTCAAGAGCAGCCAGCTGATCTTTTTGTTTCTTCATTGTTTTTCCTCCAAGGAGAGAATTATTTCTCTTGAAGATCTTCTGAATATCCTCTTCTCTCTCCATTTTCATCAACACACTTTACACACCCTTCCTTATTAGTGGGGATTTAACAACACTGCTTATCAGAAGACCAGTTTGTGTTGCAGCCTTGCAGCCTTCCTTGACCCTTTACCCTCTCAATTCCTCTTTTTTTGAGCCCACATCTCTTCTCTTCCAGTATTTGCTTCCATTCTTAAATTCCTTGCTACGTCATTTTCTGCCTGCTGCAGCTCCTTCTGGAGACAGCAGCAAACTTCTTTACTCTTTTTTCTTCTATTTTCCTTTGACTTTGTGATCACTTATCTCTCTCAAGTAATTTTCTGTTGACTGCTGTGTGCTGAGGACCAGCTGATGATGAAGTTGACTGTGGGTACAATTAGGATGCCTATATACCTACTTTATCACTTTCTTCATCACTTTTTCAAGGTCACATCTAGTTAACTCTTATTTCCAGTTGTATTTATGAGGAGCAATGAACCTATGAGTTTCAATGTGCTGATGTGAAAAGACAATCTTATTGGATACTTGCTGAATGCTGATCTATACCCTGCAGGATCTGCATCCATTTAAGCTTATTGTTATCAGTCATTTTAGCTCATTTTATTTTAAACATAGTATCTACTTTTCTTGCTTAGTCAGGTAGATTTCTAGAAAATAGTGTTACAACAGTTTAGGAATTTAGGTTACATTTCAGTGCCTGAAATGACTTCACTTGTAGGTGAAATCTCAAAAGAAATTAGAATACAGTCCTATTGCTGAATAAGATGCCTGTGGAATATTCAGCAAGAATATGATATCTGAGAAAACGACAAAACGTTTCCAAAACATAAGTTATCTGAATATGAGGCACATAGTTACTAGCAAAAGTAGATTGGAATGAAAGTACTCAGCACGCTCTCTTCTTTCTTTCTCATTTGTGGCCATTTCCTTCTTTTTTTACTCTTCATTTCTCTTTTCTTCCACATAAATTTCTTTTATATTTATTCCCATTTGTCTCTCCCTCCGCATCTACTTTCCTTCAAGATTTTATTTGCATTGTGTTCCTTCTCTATTTCTCCCTTCTACTCTTTACCTTACATGAACCTTTTCTAGCTATTTCCAGTTATTTACCCTTCTGGAAGTACAGAGAAGTCCAGACATTTTTTTCTTTTATATTGTTACTTTTGTTCACGAGGACACTGAGAAAACAGACAACCTATTCACAGATGTCCAGTGGATATCTCAGCAGAAGAGTACAGCGTTAGCAACTGCAACTTAAAGTAATTCAGTCACACATTCAGTGTTTCATGGTACTGAGAACACTGTTCTCACTTAAGGAACTGAGAGGATCTTGCATGCCTCCCTGGGAAGGACATCTGGGAGCTCAGAGCACTTCCAAAGGAACTTGTATCTGAAGAAACACTGTAACAGAATTTCACAATATGGGGTCTGTGTTTCTTTGTGGGTAAAGACAGTAACGTCAGTGATTTACTATACTGCTCTTCAGAAAACCAGTTGAGCCCCAGGGCTGCCAAATTAGATTAAGGTACAAAGAAAAACTCTCAAACTAAAGTCATGTGGTTTTCCTCTGTGTGAGTCAGAACATCACTTGAGAGGCTCCAGCTATTCAAAAACTTGCCTGCTTTTCTTTCTCAGCAAGCTAAAAGACAATGCTGCTAACTTCTGCAACCTAATTGTGGCAATTTAACGTTTTACTTAAAGACCGGTTCCTACTGGCATTTGACCATGTGAGAAATTCAACTTCCACTTAAAGAATAATGAAGATTCTAGCCATTAAATTGAAGAAATAAGCACTCAGTAGGGTTCCAAATGCACACCAGTGGCTCACAAAAGGAAGGAGAAGAAGGAAAATTCTTTGTTGAATATTAGACAAACATCTGCCAGAATAATTTTGGTGTAGTTGGGTTTGCCTTAGGAAAATCTCATGTTGGCTTCAAATAATGGAACTGAAAAGACATCAGTTTCAAGTTTTGTTTATAATTCTGGGAATAGATTGTGAATGGGACAATGAGATTTCATCCCTATTTTTATTTTAAAGAAGTAGTTTTAGTAATTCTAATGCTAAAGTATGAAAGCTTTTGTTGTTAATTTTGTGAATTTTCAAAGAAATCATAGAATCAGAGATTCATAGAATGGCTAAGGTTGGAGGGGATCTTAAATAGCATTGAGTACCTTCTTTCTGTCGTGGGCAGGGCTGCCCCCCACCAGCTCAGCTGCCCATCCAACCTGGCCTTCATTGCCTCCATGAATGGGGCACCACAGATTCTCTAGGCAGCTGTGCCAGGGCCTCACTACCCTCTGAGTAAAGAATTTCCTCCTAACATCCATTGTAAATTTCCCCTCTTTTAATTTAAAGCCATTCCCCCATGTCCTGTTACTATCAGATCCTGTAAGGAAGTCCATCCTCCTGCTGCCTGTAAACTCCCCTCAGTACTGGAAGGCCACACTGAGATCTCCCTGCAGTGTTCCCTCCTCAAGAACAAGCACCTCTTTGAAGGTGAGGTACTCCAGCCCTCTGAGCAACTTTGTGGCAACTTCTCCAGACCCGCTCCAAGAGCTCAGCACGTTTCTTGTGCCAGGGGTCCCATGTCTGGACACAGTACTCAGATGGGGTCTCACAAGGGCACAGCAGAGGAGACAATCATCTCCTTTGCCACTGTTCGTGATGCAGTCCAAGATAGAGTTGACCAACCTCGGGGATGATTATATGAAATGCATTTCATTGGGAAATTATCTTCAGAAAATAACGTCTCCTAAAGTAAAAGTAACTTCATCATCTGTTACGGAGACACTTGGTACACTCCTTACACAATCTTAGAAATTGTCATTACAGATGATCCATCAGTGTAGACTCCCCTTCTCTTTATACAAAGTTTTCTCTCTGTGACATTTTGTCAAGATAAAATGCAGAAAAAAAAAAAGAAAAAAAAAAAAAAAAACACACAACAAAACAGTCCACCAAGAAACCTGCAGGCTTTTCTGAGTGGGAACTGAAAAATGGTCAAAGAGAATATTCTTATGTGCCCTCTCCATAGTGATAAAGAAGTGGGCAAAACTTACACATCAAATTTAAAGCAAAAAGAAAATATTTATGTGAGTAGGTAACTCGTAGAGCACACTGAAATGAAAGATACTCTGGCAAGTGGCAGAGCTGAATAAGCAAAAGAAATAGGTGATTTTGCATGTTTCTAATATTTACAGTTTTTGCAACCACAGCTGAACAAGGCTGTGTTTTGTGGTGTCAGTACTTCACCTTGCCAAGAAGCAGAGGGTATAGGTTCAGGTGAAGCAAAACCAGTGTAGCTCAGGTCTTACGCTGGGAAAGCTTGTGTATACAAGGTGAACTGCTGCATTAGTGTTGTGAAGGCATTCCCATTGCCTTGCAAATGCAAATGCAGCACTGATGAGCAACCATCAGCCTATCTGTTTCACAGTGTGGCTGCTCTCAGCCCACCTAAGATGACCGGAAGAAAATTACTTGAATTTAGCTATTTTGCACTGATCTTCTGCTATAGGCAGAACAGGATGGCAAAGTGCCTCTGTGGACTAGAAGTAGATATGATTGCAAGTTAGTAAAATCCTGTGGAAGTCAGCAGCTTCCTTAGCATTTTCCCATGAGACCTGTTTTAGGCAGGCTGTGGGAGAGTTGAAAAAGCAAGGTGAGACAAGGAGGTCTATTCATACAGATTTTTGGAATGACTGAGCACGGAGAGAAAATGGGAAGTAAGATTAATAAGTTTGCTGGTTTCAGTGAATAATTGTCAAACTCTTAGAGGGATGATCACAGTGTGTGTAGACTGCTCAAAGAGGACAACATTCTTCTCTTGATAGGAAAAGAAGCACAGCTAGATTTTGTGTTGTTCTTCCTCAGCCTTTCAAAAGGAAATATTTCAAATGATATCACTTTTATCTCTTTTATCTCTGACACTTTTATCTCTGAAGGTCTTGAGAAATAAAAACTTGCAGTCTCTAGGTCTATTAAGTCAGCTTCACAATTGTTTTAATATTACTTAATATCTTTTAAAATGAATTAATATGAAGTGCTGTTTTATCATTTGGAAAGTGCTAAGGGGCCAGAGTTCTGTGTCACCAGAAAGCTGATAAATTTATGTGCTCATGAAGTTCTGTTTGATGGAAGGCAATTAAATACTCTTTTGGTAGCATTTTCAGCGTTCATGGCTCTCGGCCACAGCTGGAGTTCCCTCAAGACCTTACCTGAGCCTGCCTTTTGCTAGACTGCAGTCTGCCTGTTACAGCGCTGAAGGTCGAGTTACTGGAAGCTGGCATTCAAAGTACTGCATCATCCACTGGTTGAGACTAATCAGAGCAATTGAAGTGTACTGAAACAGTTATTAAATTTATTTATTTATTATTATAACTATTTATTTTAATAGTTATTTATTAAAATTTTGTGGGCATTCTTTTTGCAGATTTATGACAAGGTTCTTCTTTTTTCTTCTTTGTTTTTAATCTTGTACATGTCATATATATCAAACAGTTTCTTTTCCTTTTTTCAGTAAAGTAATTCAAGAAGGGTGGAGGAGGACCTTCGGATATTCCTTTTACATTTCTTGAAGTGAAAAAAGTAACTTTGGGGTCATTAGTTTTCAGTATACCATACTAAATTTAAAGCACCACAAAGCTATTTTTCACACAACAGGGAAAACACATACCAAAACTCTGATGGCATTGGAGTTCTACTTTCAGATTCACACTTAAAACTTTCTAGTGAGAACCCAAGAAAAATGAGGTGTCTAGGAAAAGGTGTACTCTCTTGTGTGAGAGAAGATGCACAGGCAGCTCCAACAAGACCAGGGAACTTCACAGCTGGCAGTGTTACTGCAGGTGCTGACAGGGAGCACACAAAGCGTGCAGAGAAATGGGGTATGTATGGCTGGGAATCTTGTAGTTCGTCATAAGAAACCTGTTCCTTTACCAGAAATGTCTTCAGCTTGTGGCACAATTACAATCTGAATATCATATAAATATTTGTGTTTGCACCCATATGTACCTTTGGCTTCATCCAAAGTATTCTTATGTAGAGAAAATTCTTGTTCCTTCCTGTGAGCCATTAGAGCCCCATCTGGCTCTCATGCATACTTAACTCATACTGTGGTTTTGCAATTAACACTCCTTCAGTTTTCAACTTCTTCTCCCGGTCTCCTCCTACAGCTTCTTTTTCCCTCAGCTGTGTGGATGCAGGTCCCCTACAAGCCTGCAGAAATCATTCCACTTCCATCTGCAGCCCTCCCCCTTTACAGTCTGTGACAGCCCTATTGTGTTTCTGCTTCTCAAGGTAGACCCAGCTGTGGCACATTCGCGGATTCTTCCATCTGTTACAATCTCTTTCTTTGTCCATCTCTCTGTCACTGCAGAGTCATTTTCCTCCCCAGCTTTGCAGGAAGGCTTAGGATGCAGTTTCAAGTTGCAGCAAAACTAATCTAATAGTAAGCTGCTGCTGAAAAAGGCAGTCCTGCTTCTCTGTTCCCCCATCTGTGCCCATCTCTCTTGAAACGGGAACTGTTCTGACAAGAACTGCTTTTTTTTCTTTTTTTTTCCCCAGATGAATTTTCCATACCTGATTTATGATGTAGCGGCACAATATCTCTGTCTGATGTGAAGGGCGTGATGGGAACCTTCCAGAATGGAAGGCAGGGAGGGTGAGTTTGCTCCTTTTTGTCAATAGCTTGCACACTGATCCTGCTGCAGTGTGAAATGGCTGTCTGGAAGCAAGAAGTAGGGAGATGACAGAAGTCACCAGCTCCTCCTGCCTAGTGGCTTTCAAGGAAGAAAGTGCCAAGTGATATGGGAGACCTTGAGAAGACTGTAAGAGGGATTGGGAAGAAGCAGCTTAACTTCTTTCACTTCTGCCTATCAAAAAGCACTCTAAAATAACTTCAGTATTTCTTTTCTTTTTTGTGTGTGTGTGCATGATTTTAGTAATTTTTCATTTCTGCTTCAAAGAGAAGGAAAAAGGCTGAAAAAGTAGGGTTATTTGAACTTCAGGTTATTGAAATCCCAGCTTAAACAGAGCAAAGGCTGTACAGTTGATTTTCAGAATAGGAGTTGAAATATGTCATAGGAGTGAAATATGGATTTAATTGATGTATAAACAGTTACAATAAGATTCAAAATAAAGGTTATAAATTTTCAGATGTATTTCTGTTAGTAGATGATAAATGTACTAATACATAAAAATGTAGTAAATGTACAAGGAAGCTTTTTGTTTTTGAAATACATTTTGCAATGTACAATTGAAGACTTGGCATACCTTTCTTTGTTCAAGAGTGTACTGCCTTCAGATTAATCTTAATTAATTCATTAAAGGGCCTTTCAAAGGAAAGCCATTACACTTGCTACCGACTTTTGAAATAGAATTGAAGCAATTGTTCCAGTCATGAAAAGCGTGAATGTATCTTGATTGTAAATTAACTGCTGTGTTAAATAGCTCCAGTGTCTGCCTGTGTGCCTCTCCATGGAGGGCTCACGTGCTTTCAGCTCTAATTAAGGAAACTAATTTTAGTTTTGTAGAAGTATAAATTCCCTGAGACAGGACAGTGAGAGGTAGAATTACGATATGCTAGTTATTATGCTCTTTGGAAAATAGAATTGCACAATTAATCTTCTGTCATATGAATTTCATTATGCTCATATGTGAAATGGATTGTTTACAGTAAGTACTATTTTCTTACATTGAGCAGATTTCACAAACTTATGTAAAATAATATTTTATTGTTATTTTCTGATATAAACTCATAAGACATTTGTATGATGTTATATAAATGACAGTATTCTCAGCTATGTCAGTGTGACACGTTGTTCTGCTCAAAGTGTGAAGCATGCGTTACGGAAGTTGTGTGGTTTTTACTGAAAAAGCAGCCAGCTTTGGCACTTATTTCTCAGTTAGTGAACAGGATGCCTTACATTCCTTTAAGACCCAAGCTTAACCAAAACAGTGGATAAGAATCGCTTGGGCGTTACCACTTTCCTTGGCTGACATTCTGTAGCACATTGTATAGAAATCCAACTGTATGGGTTTATTTAAGGGACCTAACTTTTCCTTTTATGACACACTCTCAAAGGATGACATCACTGAGAAAAGGAGAAGCTTTTATAAAGGAAGCAGGATTCCTGAAGGGGAAAAACATACTCATCATTCCAAATTGTTCTAAAGGTCAGCAATTATACCACTGCTATGCTCTACCTTCACTAAGACAATACCGTCTTGCTGCTAATCTGTAGCTCACATTGCTGCATAGTTATTGAAAATATGTGGTGCAGTTGCCATGGGTCCAGAGGAGGCTATGAAGGCTGGAGCATCTCTCCTACAGAAGTTTGTTCAGCCTGGAGAAAAGAAGGCTCCGGGGAGACTTCCCGTGCCTTAAAGAGAGCTTATAAGCAGGAGAAGGACTGACTTTTTATGTGATTTGGTAGTAATAGGACTTAAAAGAGGGGAAAATTACAATAGATGTTAGGAGGAAATTCATTACTCAGAGGGTGGTGAGGCCCTGGCACAGCTGCCCAGAGAAGCTGTAGTGCCCCATTCATGGAGGCACTGAAGGCCAGGTTGGATGGGGTCCTGGGCAGCTGAGCTCCCCAGCAGGGGCAGCCCTGCCCAAGCGGGTAGGAAATTGATGATGTTTGAATTCTCCTCCAACCTAAGCCATTCTATGACTCTATAACAAGGACAAAATTTAACAGCAAAGAAGCTGTGTTCTGCTCATTAAAAGATCTCACACATTTTCAAATTCGTTATATCAAACTCATTGTGTTATTCTGAGATGACTTTTAAGGCAAGCTAGTTAATGTGGGGATGGGAATGTTTGATAGAATTTCTATTTTCTTTAGCAATAAAATCTGTTCAGTGGCATTACACTGTGTTTATTTTAATGGAAATGTTCCAGATAGGAAACGTTACTTTATTGACTTTATGGACCTACGTGATACCAAGTTATAATTCCTATATATATAGTGCAGAGATTTTGTTCGGAAGTCTACCCATCCTAATTCAATTTCTCAGCTTTCAGCATCATAGTAGTAAAATTGCACATTGCTTGTTTAATGGCTAATAGCTATGGATTAAAGATAGAAATAATTGTATGCTTTTATTCTGCTGAGTCTGAGCAAGAAAAACACTGCTTATTTAAAGCTTCCAGTCACAGGGCACTTAGTACTCCCTACATGCCGACATCATCAGATTTTTAAACTGCTTCTGGTGTAAATCACATGTAGAAATTTTTACACAAGTTTACATTCTCACAGAAGAAACACTGTCATGTTATGTCAGGTGTCATGTCTGCATAATGACAAAATGGAGAAGTAGAGAAAAATGCAAAGAAAATAAATTCCCTTTGGAATCTTGGCTTTTACGATAAGTTATGCTAATGTTGTTTGTTGTTTTCTTTTTTGTTTGTTTTTGTTTTGTTTTGTTGTTGTTTGTGTGTGTGTGTGTGTGTGTGTGTGTCCTTACAGTGAAAACTAAGGAATACAAATGAAGGAAATACGAGTCAGTATCCATGCAATATCATTTGCAAACACATCTGAGGTACTGTGGAACAAGGAGTTAGCATATTGAATGCCACTTCTGGTCTAAGACAACACGTATGGCATATCATAAGCATGATGCTGAACTCCTTGGTGTCTGATCCCCATTCTTTTCAGTCTCTGATGTTAGTCAGAGGCGAGTGACCTGAATGCACTTTGGAGCAGTTTGAAGCAGAGTGGGTTTTGTCAGCTTTTGTGGCAAAATCATCATGGAGATGCTGAAGAACTTGGAGAAGGTCTCCATGGGACACAGTCATATGTAACTAAAACACACAAGCAAGAATATGAGGGCTTGGTTTAAGCATCATATTGATGCTTTAGGTATCTCCAGAGAGGGTGCCGTCATCTCACAACCTGTATCCTTTTTCCCTCACTTCCCAAGGCACAGCATTCCTTTCACTGCAAGGAGGAGTGCTGTTTTCATTTGTCCTTAACCAGATTTCAGCAGTCATTGCAGATTAGGATTATATAAACAGATGTCAGTGCTGGCAGTCAAAATATGAATGATATTTATACTGAATGCAGAATAAAATCTCTCCTGGCTTTCTCTGGCCAGTATGAGACAGAAATATATGCGAACACAAGATAACCATTTTTCAATGGGACAAGTGAACAGAGAGGTTACATGGTCACCAGAGCTGTAAATTCACTTTTCCTTCAGACATCTGAACTTTGTCCTGGAAGCAATAAATAAATAAATTCTCAGGGTTGCGGCACTCTTCATAAATGCTTCAGTTCTTTGTTATTTTCAGCGTGTCAAAATAAACGCACGGGAGTCCACAGAAACGACCATCTACCATTTGTCTGACAGCGCGGTGGATGGGCAGGCCAGGCAGGCAGGCGGCGCTGGGCTGGGGCTGCCCTGAGGCAGCGGCACAGAGCCAAGAGACTCCAGAGAGTCTGCTAATAAGAGGACGTTATTCACAGGACCTTAAGGGTTGGAAGGGACCTCTGAAGATCACAGAGTCCAGCTCCCTGCTAAAGCAGGTTCCCTTAGGTTATGCAGGAAAATATCCAGGTGTGTTTTGAATATCCCCAGAGAAGATGCTCCACAGCTTGTTGCGGCGCTGTGTCACCCTCCCAGTGAAGAAGTACTACCTCATGTTTGTATGCAGCACATTTTCCAGTTCTGCTGTTGCCCTTTGTCCTGTCGCTGAGTCCCATCCACTTGACACCCACCCTTTACATATTTTCAAGCACTGATAAGATCCCCTCTCACTTTTTTCTTCCCCAGGCTGAAGAGCCCCAGTATCTACATGGCATTACCTATGTAAGCACTTTTGCATGCCCACCGAAGAACACATCCTCTTGCATGCACAAGCTAAAAAATTACCCTTAAGAGACAGCACAACTGACTCAGTGGGCTCCTGAATACAGCCCGTGTATTTAGTTTTTGAAATGTCTTTCCTGGTGGATGTAGAGGGTGCCTGTGGAAGCACCACAAGGCCTGGCAGGAGGAGTGGGGCTGGTGTTCACCCAGTGACAGCTGGCCAGACCACCATGCCAACGTGTTGAGCACCTGCCTGTGCTTGTAATGCTTACAGAACCTGCCAGCCCCTGCTCATTTTGTCACCCAAACATAGGTCAGAGGAGGAATGCTTCCAGATTTCTATGGACATTAAAGCCAGCTGCAGGAAGAAAGAAGATTCAGCAAGTTCAGCAGCTTAACACATGACCTGCTGACTGAACCTAATGGGCTTTCCCCCCTGTGGAGGAGAGAAGAGGCCGAAGGGGCTGACAGCTTTCCTCCCCACTTGACCTTCCAGCCCGTTCCAGGAAGTCCAGATGTTGGCTGGAGGGGCTCAGCTGAAACACTTGGCCCTACAGTCCTGCAGGAGAAGGCAGGTTGTGGCAGAGGGCCTGCAAAGGGACACTGGCCTCCAAGCCCTCAGCATATCACTGCTGGCACGCACTGCATGGGCTGCACACAGCCGTCTGCTGCCCTTGAAAGTCCATGATAATTGTGTGGGTGGACAGAAATAGAAGCACATAAAAAGTTGGCAGGAGTGTCTCTTAGAGAGCTGTGGTGAATGCGCAGGACTGCATTTATAGCTTTTAATCAAAATCCAGTTGTTACCTGGAAGATTGCCTTTATTTACACCTTTTGGGATTGACACAGATTTTGGAACTTTAGTCCATGTCAATAGTAAATACAATTACCTCCAAGCCTCCTACTTCAAAAAATTTATGAAGAGTGAAATACAAGTTTGTAGAAAAGGAAGTCAAAGCTGTGGAAAATATTTTAATGGTACTGGCTGAGAAAAGTTTTCTTTGAAGAACAGTAAAGGAACTTTCCTCTTAAATAACTGCAGATGCAAATTCATCTAGTTAGCAGTGTGATAGGAAATTACCTGAAATACCAATGTATTTCAGAAGTCAGAGTTATTTCCTTTCAAAGGCACATGCTCAACATTATACTTTCAAATGAGATAAAAATGTAGCCTGTGGGACTGAATATGATGCACTCATTCCAGGCCCTGGAAGACTGTCCAGCACCACGAGGTAAAACCAAAGGTCACATCCAAAACCTTTTCATGTTGCCTAAAGCAACATTAAGTGGACTGAAAAAAACTAGCTCTAAGTAGCATTTGGTTGAACTCTCTAGTCTGTCCTCCCCTCTTCCCTTCCTAAAAAGGCAATGGGACTGTGTGACAGATGCCAAGGTTTCCTGCTCAAGTTCTGGTTCTACTGGTGGCTTTTTGGGAGCAGAACATGCTAAGAGCACAATGGAAGCCATGTCAGGGGTTCAATTCACATTATTTGGCACCTGTACACAGCTTATAAAAGTTAACTAACTTTTTCCCAGGATTACTTTTGATTTTTATTTCTTCTCTCTAATAAAATGCATACAGAGCAATAGAGGAAAAAAAACAACAACCTTCTTCTGTAGGAATTCCCTTGTTGCTGGATTACAGATCCATGCTCTTATAAATTATTTTTCCTGTAAGAAATCATAGATTCATGGAATTGTAGAATTGTTTGAGTAGGAAGGGCCATCTAGTTTAACTTCTTCACAATAAACAGGGACATCTAGAGCTAGATTAGATTGCTTAGAGCCCAGTCCAGCCTGACCTTGAATGTCTACAGGGATGGGACACTCACCTCATCTCTGGGCAACCTGTGCCAGTGCCTCACCGCCCTGATCATAAAATTCTTGTATCCAGACTGAAATCACTTTCTCCTGTCCTATCACCACAAACCCTCCTAAAAAGTCTGTCCCTTTCTATCTTACAGCTCTCTTGGGTACTGAAAGGCAACTATCAGCTCTCTGCAGAGCCTTCTCTTCTCCAGACTGAACAGCCTCAGCTCTCTCAGCCTGTCCTCATAAGAGAGGTGTTCTATCCCTTGGGTCATTTTTATGCCTCTCTCCTGGACGTGCTCCAACAAGTCCACATCTCTCCTGTACTGAGGACTCCAGATCTGGACACAGTACTCCAGGAGAGACCTCTCTTGCAGAATTTCTCAGGTTCTGGGAGCTGAGTGGATGGAAATTTGCATCATGATGAGGACTGTTTAAAAGGAAGTAGGAGTTTCCCTGAGACACTCTATAAAACACATCAGTTTTCCAGGATTACAGAGCAGTGGTGCTGCAGTAGGGAATTATTAAAACTGAGACTGCATGATTTGAGAGAAGATAAATGCAAAAAAAAGCTTCTGCCTGGTGTTACAAAATCACTGTAATGAAATTTCTTGGGAATGAAGTACAGCCTCTTTTGTCAAGTCTTGTCATGAATCTCACAGACAAGAGAGAGTGGGGAGGAGAAGCTACTGGTAGACAATTATCTGTATACCAACTGCTTGCTATAGCAGTGGGGTGAATCAAATGCACCTTAGCTGCAGGACTTCAGGTTGAGAGAGTGGAAAATCCTGAAGAAAGGAGAAAGAAAAATTTGAGGTTGACCCACAAGGAGAGAAGCAGTGGACCTAAGATACCCATTTCTGAAGCCAGTCCACAGCAAAAAGATCCTGAGGGACTCAGAGGATGCAGAACAACACATCAGAGTGATGAATGTCTGTGTGTAAAGGAGAACAAGGAGGTAGAAAAGAGTGAAAAGAGGTGCTTCCTTCTTTCACTGTGTAAAGCATGAGAAGACAGGCTGTGAATGGGTTTAAAATAGTCCCCCACGGGAGTGTGGGTTTCTCTGTACATGGGTGTCCACAAAATGATCATCTCTGCATTGTGGTAATTTAAACAGCAGCTTTTTCTTATCTGTGAAAGCATATTTTGTCCTATAAAATGCACAATACCATTGTCCCACACTCCACAACATTAACCCTGCCAACCACAATGCAGTTGGCAAAGTTAGAGTTCTAAATAAAGGATGCTTCCACAGGAAAATGCACATTGGGCAGAGAAAGGAAGATTGTTTGGATTTGAGCTTCAAATCCATTTTCCATATCAGAAATCTGAATGAAAAATGAAAAGAGATTACTATCCCATATTCCTTTCTTGATCTATGGCAGGATGGGATATGTACTCTTAAAAGATAAGAATGAATGACGTTCTGTCACCCCTGAATGGTTAGGAATCGCTGTGTGTGGTTTTATCTGTTTTTAAGTAAGTAGAAACTTTGGGGGGAAAAAACACCTTACATTTTTTAATGAGTCTATGTGACTGACATACTGAAACTGGCTTTATTTTCCCATGGGATAGGAAAACAGGAACCTTCTTGCTTTAGTTATTATTCCTCAAAATAAAATGTGGCTATATCAAGGGCAGCTTTAGTAGGTGGAAACAAGAACAACTCCCAGGGCAAAAACCTCTAGATAAAAGTTGAGCAGTAAATATTAGTGAGCATACTGCATTGTAAGGTCAGTTTATTTTCTAAGAAAACGCACCACTGGTATGCATGTGATCCACTGAAGTTTAGTAAGTATTAATTCATATATTTATAAATTATTTTTAATTTATAGCTTATAACCAATTTGAAAAGGTTAATGTATTTCACAGAAGATCACAAAAAATTTCATCAATGGAGACTGTCTGATAAAAGGTGAGTTTACTGCTAAAATAAAGAAAGGTTACTGACAACAATCAATACAGAATAAGAGAGAAACACTAGCAGACTATACCTCTGGGAATATGTATATTTATATATATATATATATATATAATATATATGTATGCATATGTGTGTGGGAATATCCCCTGCCTTTTTCTTTCTTTCTTTCTTTTTTTTTTCTTCTTTTTTTTTTTTTTTTTTTTTTTTTGGTACACCTTTTGAATGTTAATGTTCAGCTAAAGATGGTTTCAGACAGCCTGCTAGGCTACTGCTGTACTCAGTGAAGCAGAATCCACAGAAGTGTTGCTGAGGCAGAACTGAAATTGTAGCTTCCCTTTAAAGAACTACAGCATTGTCAGACAATTGCTTCTAACACATGATTATGATTCTCCTTCTAGTTTGCTTTTATCTTTTTGAAAAGAAAATCTAAGCCTTTAAAAGGCAGGTTTTGAAGTTGTGTTTTCATCAATGCCTTTGCAATCCTGATCTTTTGTGCTTAGAAACAGAAGAAATGCACAGAAGAATGGAAACTAACAGTACAACTTGTAACTACCTGTAACTGCTGCAGTGGGAAATGGGTCAGGTTTCCTCTCAACTAGATCAAGGTATTTTTTTCACAGAAATTGATTATCTAATTTTCCTTATTTATTTTAAAAACTTACAACTTTTATATTATATATGCAAGATTAATACCATCTAGATACAATAACTCTACAGAGTAGATCAGGAATATTGACATTTGACTTAAAATTTACAATAATTAAATGAATGTGCACCAATTATGTTGCTGTTTGTTATGTGTACCAGTTATGTTGCTGTTTTCTTTTCAGAAAGCATATTAGAATTCATCATTTACTATTCCATGTCATTTTGAGCTGAAAATGATTTTTTTGAGAAGGGAAGTGGGGAGGTGGTGTAAGGATTTGTGACTTAAGGCAAAAAATTGCTTATCTGCCGATTCATATACAATAGAGTCTGTAAGGATTTTAATTATGTTACTGCTTTTAAAGGCTTTAGCATGTTTTATTATTTTATTACAACCACACATTTAAGATACTGTTTTCAGAAAAGATTTCCAACACTGATGACTGAGTACCTGTATGTTCTCCTTCTAAAAGAAGAAGGAATAGAGAGGAAGGAAAAGTGTCTGTCATGTACATATTTGAAACCACTGCACAGGCTCCTGGATGGTGTAAATACTTGGCTGTTTCACGGATTCTTGCTTTCAGATCTTCACAGATAGCATTCATAAATCTAGCAATTACTTCAGCAAACACAGTGAGTAATCCAATCTTTTAGACTAACTTTGGCTTTTTTTCTGCATAAGTCATCCTCACACAGCTTACGGTATGTGTAATCTTTCAAAGGTGAGGTTTCTCTTTCAGCCTTCCATGGTGCATTAAGTAGAAGCGAGGTACATCATAATAGAGATGGTCTAGAAAAAAAAAAAGGCTGATTGCTCTCTAGCTTTGCTAAAGTTAACCCTATCAATTTGCTTTAATAATGTAAACAGCTGAAGGGCACACCAAAATTGTCATTTATCATGCAAAGAGCTGTTAACAAGATGATACATACATATATATGCAAAGAAAGCAATATCAGTTTGATAACAAATATTTAACAAGAAAAGACAAAATATAAAAAAAAAGGTAGGTGTTGTTAATATACCCACTTAGAGTGTGCTGTGATTGATTGTTGCAAAGCACAGTTCAAATGTATGCAAGGCAAATTTGAATACAAGGGCAGGGAATATGTAATTTAATATTTAGCCTCATTCCTTTCTGTAATCAAGTTTTGTTTACCAACAGCAGGCTTAAAATGTCTGTCACAGCAACTGAGCTGTGAGCACATGAGAGTATCTTTGCTCAAATAGTTTGCGTACAGATGTTTGAGCCTGAAGAGACTTGCCATGTGTTTTGTAGCTAAGGAAGTGAGTAATCAGTGAAACTAGTATGGGTGGTATAGGAAAATCATGCACATGGGCTTGGCACCGTTGTGTGCTTGCTACATTCCATGAGATATTTCATAATGGAAACCCAATTGCTCCACTAACATAGGATACCTAAATTTTGTACATACACTGTGAAGCACCTAGCACAGTCACAAGACCATACTCTGTCCTCACACTACTCCAGTAATTCTCAAGTGAATGAGAAAAGGGCATAGAAAATTTCTCAGGGGTTGACATAAAACAGAGAGAAGAATATTCTCTTTAGCCTTGGCCTTGATGCAATCATTACTTAATTTAATCTTTATCACTTAAATTCTGCAAGGTCAAAAGTGTAACTAGGCTAGATGATAATTAAGTAATTAGAACGGTAGCTTGGCCTTGGGTCTAGTTAGCACCATACATTCCCATGACTCAGGAAGGTTTTTTCAACCTGGTCATTTCAAATGCCTGTTTTATGTGATATATAGAACAGTAATGTGAATGATCTGCCAAGAAACAGTAATAAACAGTTGTTGCTACTCTATATGGTGTTTTATTTTTAAACTTTTTTATTTCTCTCTTTTTTTTTTTTTTTTCATTAAACGCTTTAAATCCAGGTTCACACAGACTATGTATATTGAATTTTAATTTGAATGTCTTTAATAGTTTCTTGAGTTATCACTTCCTCATTGCTTTTGGAAGATGAGGGGCCACCAATGCTTATCAGAGTGATTAGCCTGAAGGTCTTTTGTGAAGTCTTTGCTGTGTTTTTGAGTATTTGTGCCATTCTGCAACCATGTGAACATGATCTCTGAAAAGTTTACGAATGGGTAGGATAGCAAAATTCAGAAAAAGCGTGGAAGTGAAATTACAGCAAAATGTGAATATGATTTCTTACAGTTTCTTTGTCTGTGACTTCTCACAAGCATACAAGATTTTCACAATAAAAATGCACACATGTCTGTATTGCCATTTATGTTGCATATGGTAATAAGGGGAAGGGCTGTTTAAACAACAGAGAAAAATCCACATTTAATGCCTTATTAGTAAGTATGTTATTCCTATAGGTGCAGCTCTTGAAATCATTCTTTCCATTTGTCCTACCATTTTAGAAGTAAGAATCTTTACAATTTCCCTAAGGAAATTCTTTTATTCTAGAGCTATTTTCAACTACAGTCGACTTTGATACAAAGGAGATGCTGAAAGCCCAGAAAGGTGCTCTATTATCTAACTAATTTAGTGTCATTTTAGCTTCAAAAACCATGGTGGCTTACCTAGAAAAAAACTGTTATTTGGTGACATTGACCATGTCGTGTGCTAATAAGTTACCTAGTGGGTTACAGGTAGGCATCTGAAACTGTATGAAGTTTATTAATTTTTAGGATGTACTAAGGACTAATATGCTGACTCAGTGCCTCTAATAGTATGCAATATCAGTTCCATTTCTTTGTTTCTTTAAAAATTTAGTATCTTAGAATGTAAGCCCCACCTCAGGAAGATGCATAATTGAACTACATAATGGATGTGCGCACACTGGCAAGGAGAAATAATAATAAGAACCTGATACGGATAGAGTGATGTGCAGCTGTGTACTTATTAAACAATGGATTAGTCACATCTGCTAGGAATCCATTATAGAAAGTAATTGAATAGCATGCCCGTGCTTAAAAAAAAAAAAAAAAAAAAAAAAAAGCAGGGTTAGTTATTTAAATGAAGGATAATCTGTTTGTTCTATCATTTTTTATTTATCTAAGATATGAGAAAAAGGTCTGCACCTAGACGAATCCATCAACTCATTTTTAAACAACCTTGAGACTTTTCCATAGCATAACTTGCCTCATTTCTCAGTGACCGGAACAAACTAAAAACATAGAAAACATAGAATCATTAATATTGGGAAAAACCACTATGAACATCTAGTGCAACTGCAGATCCATCACCACCATGTCCCTCAGTGACACGGTTCTTGAGCAGCCACAGGGATGGTGACTCCAACACATCCCTGGGCAGCCTGTGCCAGTGCCTCACCACTCTTTCTGAGAAGAAATTTTTTGTCATGTCCAACCTGAACATCACCTGGTGCAACTTCAGTCCTATTGCTATTAAATTGGAAAAGAGGCTGGCCCCCACCTCACCACAACTTCCTTTCTCGGAGCTGTAGAAAGTGATAAGGTCTCCCCTGAGCCTCCTCTTCTGCAGACTGAACAATCCCAGTTCCCTCAGCCTCTTCCAATAAGACTTGTTCTCCAGACCCCTCACAGCTTCATTGCCCTTCTCTGGACACACTCCAGGGCCTCATTGCCTTCCTTGTACTGAACACAGTACTTGAGGTGCTGCCTTACCAGTATCGAGTACAGTGGGACTTGATCTCTAGTCATGCTGACTATACTGTTTCTGATACAAGCCAGGATGCCATTGGCCTTCTTGGAAAGTTCTCTCACGTCAGCTTTTCAATCAGGCCACAGAGATGGAGTTCAGGAGGCTGGAAGATTCTCCTGAGGACTGCAGTCATTCTTATACAAGAAAATACAGCTTAATATTATGTTGCCATTTCTGGGTGGTCCCTAGACAGTGAACATTTTCAACAGGAAGGAGTAACTCATGCCTGGCTCCAGTGAAGCTCTGCTGACACAATCGGCACTGGCTGGCAGGGAATGAAATATCAGGCCCAGGATCTACTGTGCAGTGTTCGCCAGCTACTGCAGACAGGAATAGGAATGTGGCAAACCACACTGTTGTGGCCAAAGTGCCAAGGTGCATCCAGGCCAGACTAATTATCTCTGCCTATAAAAAAACTCTTATGTCATTAGCTAGTTACATTCTGCTTTCAAGTACCTGTGTACTTGTATCACTAGGGACAGTTAAATGCTATTTTGGTGCACAGAAAATGGACAACAATCTCACTTACATTTTAGTTTGCAGTAGAAGTGGTCCAAACAGAGCAAAGGATGTGGTTATGCCAGGTGCCATGCCATCCTGTAGAGACAAACCACCTGCCCCCTGAAACCTTGCAATCGTACAGTGTAATGATTGCACTCAGAAAATTGTCTGCTGCCCAAAGCCTAGAAAATATGTTCCTTTCAGCTTTGCAATACAGTCTTGCTATTTTGTTGAATAGAATCTATAGCATAAAGATTAGCATTCAGAGTGTGAAAAGCTCTTAAGAGTAAAATTATTGGACATTCTGCCCATTCCTGTATTCAGTGAATAGCTTTAATGGTATGAAAACAACTATCTGGCTCTTCTCTGTATAATCAAGAAGTGCCTGCTCAGAACCTAAAGAAAATATTGAACTGCATATGCTTGTTGCTGAGCCATTGATTGCATATATCTTTTTGAAGTCAAGTTTCTTCAAAAACTGGGAAGATACTGTTTGCTGAGACTTACGTGCATTCTAAGCTTGACCCTGCTTAAACCTGCTTATCAAAAGCTGGACTTTCCTGACAGTTGCAGATTCTCCATCTTCTTCATTTTTTCCCATAGTTACCTACAGCATTCAGATAACAATTAGAAAAATACTAGGAAAGCATTTCCTAGAACCCTTGGATACGTGAGAGCAAACCTGGGATACTGGATCTTGAGACTGCAGTCTGGGAGAAGAGTATATAATATGTGTACAGTTGACAGCATATTCTTAACAACATTAAAGTCCATGATGTAATATGTGTGCTGTAGAGTTTCCTGAAGCCAAATTAGAATCATAGAATCACAAAACCACAGAATCATAGAATCATAGAACCATAGAATGGTTTGCTTTGGAAAGATTCAAATCCCATCCAGCCCCAACATTTCTACATTTTTTTTTGTCAGCTGATATCTGAAACACACTTTCAAAAGACTGGATGTTTCAATTTTGGATTTTCCTATCCTTTCAATCATCACAGAATCATAGAATCACTCGGGTTGGAAAAGACTTAAAAGATTCATCGAGTCCAACCACAACCTAACCATACTACCCTAACTCTAACAACCCTCTGCTAAATCGTGTCCCTAAGCACCACATCCAAAAGTTTTTTAAATGCATCCAGGGATGGTGACTCAACCACCTCCCTGAGGGCCCTATTCCAATGCTTAACAACTCCTGTAAATAAATTTTTTCTGGTATCCAACCTAAACTTACCCTAGCATGTAAGGTGCTTGTTCATTCACTTCCTCGCAACTGATGGTGAGCAAAGAACTCCTTGTTTCCTCAGATCATCAGTTGAAGCTGAATTGAATTGAAACAGGGAATAATAGCCATGCACTGCCAGTATTTGTGTTGCTTTAATAATTCCTCCATTTTATTTGAGGCGTACTTTTTAGAATAATTCCAGCAATATGACAGTATGACTGACCCAAGACTAGTGGCAAAGCAGATCTAACTGTGTAGAAGTTCCACTATGTGCATACTATCCACAGTGTTGTGTTTGTCTGTTCCTATTTCTTCCTCTTACAATTGGCATGACAAGATCAGCTCCCCCTTTAGCCTTCCTTGTTCCTTTTCCTGAAGATACACCTCAGGTAATATTGGCAGTATCACAGGTCATACCTGCTGACATCCAGCTGTTCCTCCTTCCCACAGGATGCAGAACCCAGAATTGAGAGTCTAGCAGACACCCAGGCAGATGGTGATGGCTGCTCAAGTGCCAGTCTGGTAGTGGTGCAGCATGTGCCCTGCTGTCCAGAAACAAATTCATTCAGAAGACTTGGCAGTCCTTCTGGTGCCAATGGGCAGATGACATAAATACCATGTGCTTGCTAACAACATTTCTAAATCTTACTGTGGTTTTAAGTAAGAAGAGGAAACATTTGCCTTTAAGCTCAATTATCAATTGACTTATTTCAGGGTGTTTTCCTAAATATTTTCCTCTCATTTCAAACATGAACAGTTTATGCACTTTCCTCCCAAATGATGCAATGTTACAATACACTGAATGGTCACTGCCTTCCATCTTGGAGAGACATGTATTCGACTGTCCTGTATCAGATCCTGAATCATCCCACCTCAAAACATTTTGGGTCACTGTGTTTAAAGCCATAAATACACTTGTCTTTCAAGCCCCCACTTAGGGTTCTATCAACTGTAGTTCATCTGTCCTGCAACAGCGCACGCAGTTTGCTTCCCACTTGCTGTTTCTGTAGGTAAGCCAATGGAGCTGCGTGATCAAAACCTTCCTTTATCCTTTGCAGGAAGAAGTGTTCTGCCCTAGTCTGAGTGACAAGGTAAAGCAGAGAGACTACTGCTAGTTCAGGTTCTGGTGACATTTAGCACCAATGGCTGGACTCTGCACTACCAACAAAGCAAAATGAGATTTCTGTAGGTCTCGCATACATGACACAGAGAGGCAAGCAAAACTGTTCTCTAATTCTTTTCATCTAATTATTCTTCACTAGGAGAAAGTTGCATTGAAGTAAACAAACAAAAGGGCTATTCACATTTAACATTGCTTCTCCCCTTGCCCCACAGATAACGAAGTGCATCTAAATGGCTTCTACTATGGCCTTAGCAAACTAATGATGAAAAGGAGGAGACTGTGGGATTATTGGTTTCATCTTCCCTGGATGATGAACGGAGAGATATTCACTGCCACTTTGGTGCCATCTGGGAATGTGACACCAGATTCTAGCATGACCCTGGAACAGAAAACAACCTTTGCCTTTGTGATTTTGTTATTTATTTTCTTGGGAATCCTCATCATTCGTTGCTTCCGCATTCTGCTTGACCCCTACCAAAGTATGCCAACCTCAACCTGGGCTGATGGACTTGATGGGCCGGAGAAAGGCCAGTTTGATTATGCTCTTGCTTAGAGACTGAGAATTATGGAGGGTTATTTAGCACAGCAGTAACAAAATACAATTTCTGGAATGTCTGTTTATTTTGCTTTTGTGTTTCATTATATCAAATGTTAGGAATTACAATATACAAATGTGCACAAAAATCGATTTATTCTTTTTTAAATTAAATCTCAAAGTAAGTTAACTTTGTGAAAGCAGATTAGTGAATCTCCTCGTAGGAAAAAGAGGGGTGTTGCATTAGCAGAATGTTACTTCAGAACACATTGGAACAATATGTAATATATGTGATCTCATATAACTGAAGCAAGTGTTTTATCATTATGTATTATCATTAACAAAATGCTGTAGTCTAAGGTGTCTTACGAATGCTGTAAAAATGTGATTTTATGATCTATATATAGTAAATAAACTTTACTTTCCATGCTCTGAGGACAAATTAGGAAGTTTTCTGTTTTGTAATTTGAATTTGAGAGTTCAAACACCGCCATGGTTTCCCAGGTTATTTTCTACAGTTGATCACTGCTTGTGCTACTTAATACTACGAAATCACTGGCTTTGTAATCTTTATTGTGAACAAAATATGTAATGATTTTGACCTATGTGTTGCCTTTTTTCCAAAACTGATTTCCACTAAGATTGGTTTTTGAAATGATCTTACAGCAGCTCATGCAAACAAATTTCAGACTGTGTATTTCAGGTACTCACTCATCCTGTTTATTTGGTATGTGTGGGTCACATTGCATTGTTTGTGTTTCCTAATTGGATGACTGAAACATAAGCAGCAAGAACCAATGAAAATGCACCCTCCTTCACTCAAAAAGTACCTTTGAAAGTGTTTGTACAATGGCAAAACATTCCTAGAAGTCACTGTAAATGAACACATATACACATGATTGACCAGGGAAAGAAATGCGTAGAAGACTGCACGAAACTTAGTGGAACAGCTTACGTGTCCACAGTGGAGGTTTGCAAGTGCTGTTCAGCAGTACTGAAATACTAAAGTCTTAACAACATCTGACGTACTGCCAGGGGGGAAAGGCCATGCTCCCAAATACACCAGTGTTGTGAAAACATCCCTGGTGCTGCCCAGATTGTGAAAAATTCCAGGCAGGAGGGACAGGAAGCAGCATGCTGCCTGTCTTAAGACAAAGCCTTAGATATAGCTGTACTACACTCACTGTAACAATGACAAGCAGTTGGGAAGTTCTCCCTTTGTGCTTTGGCATGCAGCCGGTAAGCAAAGCCAGCCTGTAGCTGGTACAGCTGGGGCTGTGCTGACTCATTTGCGCTGTGGCCCTGTCTCTAGCTGTTGCACTTGGAGCTATTTGTTTCCCTTTGCTTCTCATCCTGTCCATCGGCTAAAGGTTGCGGCTATTTGTGGCAAAGACAGTGGGATGGGAGGTGGCTATGCACGGTGGCTAACACAGTTCACAGGAGGGCAGCAAGAGCTCAGCTTCCTGATGGTTTCAAAGAAAGAGGAGGGACTGCAATCTGTGGCTGCTAACACACAAGCACAGCTTTGGCCCTCTCTGTCACAGAGGCAGTAACCTATGATATGGTTGGGCAGAAGGCGACAGTGATGTAGCTATGCTTTCCAGAAGCCATGAGGTGCAGCCTGTCACTGCTTCTCCACCAGTACCAGGGCACCTAGGTCAGAGCTAATGCAAACTTGCAGACTGTTAACTAAAGGCGGTGACAGAGTGGCATACAGAAAATGATCCTGTTGGTGTACCAATACCCCCTAAAGCAATGTCTTTTCAATATTTATGAAGCTGCAGTAACAGCTCCCTCCGGCTTGGGATTTCTCTCCTATATCAGGGTCTACTTTTCCTTTTCCCTTTCCCTTTCCCTTTCCCTTTCCCTTTCCCTTACCCTTTCCCTTTCCCTTTCCCTTTTCCTTTCCCTTTCCCTTTCCCTTTCCCTTTCCCTTTCCCTCTCCCTCTCCCTTTTCCTTTTTCTTTTCCTCTCCCTTTTCCTTTTTCTTTCCCTTTCCCTTTTCCTTTTTCTCTTTCCTCTTTTTCTTTTTTTTCTTTCTTTTTCTTCTTCTTTTTGTAAACACAATAAATTTGAATTTACTTTAAAAGAAAAAGACTTTTCCTCATCATTACACTGTTGTGGTTTAACCCAGCAACAGCTCAACACACAGACATTCACTCCCCACCGCTCCCAGGGGAATGAGGGAGAGAATGGGGAAAATAATGCAAAAGCCGTAGGTTGAGATAGAAACTATTTACTATCATGGGAGAGGAAGAGAGAAATAATAGTAATGATAACAATAATATATATTTGCACATATTTACAAAGCACAACACAGCTGCTCACTATGCACTGACCAATGCCCAGCCAGTCCCCACACAGTGGCCGCCCCCACAGCCAACTCCCCTCAGTGTTACAGCTTTTCCACAGGACACCATATGGCATGGAACCTCCCTGTGGCCATTTGGGCCGGCTGTCCCGCTTCTGTCTCCTCCCAGCTCCCTGTGCCCCCTCAGCCCCTCTCTGCAGACGGTACGAGAAAGCGGAACGGCCTTGGCTCTGTGCAGCACTGCTCAGTGACAGCTGAAAGAAACGTCACTGTGCTGTCAGCACCATCCTTCTCCTGAAGCCACAACACAGCACCGTACCATACTCGATGAAGAAAACCAACTCTGCCCTAATTGAAACCAAGACACACACCTGGATAGGGAGGTGAGGTCTCTGACAAAAAGAACGTAGCCCCATGTTGAAGTGAGGCAATTTGACTCTTGTGTGGAGCTTGGAAGCTGTTAGCTGAGGACTATTTTTGGAACTGAGCTTGCCAGCATCTGTGGTATGTTTGGACGAATTCCAAAGAGATATTTTTGTAAATCACTGGCATAAGTCAGTCTGTTAAAGGGAATTTAATACTGCTGGGCAGTCACTTTAAGTCCGTCTGTGGATGTCACTAAATTCACTGCAGCAGAGAAAGGAAATTCACACCAGTTCCCCCACCGCAGCGCGGAATTTTTCCTTAGCGCAGAAGTTTTCTGAAGACATGCTGGCACTTCAGTCTCGTGATTGCTCCTTTTGCCTTCCCTGGAGAAACTGGGCCAAACTTTGAATGGAAATTTGAGTATTATTCCTCTCTATGAGGCTGTGTCTGGCACATCGCTGGGCCTCATAAGTGTCCATTGTGGAATGATCTGAAATATTAATGAGACAGGAAAGAGAGGATCTGTGTGCTAACGCAGCTGTGCTCAGGCAACTCTGAAGCTCTGCATCACTCTGCTATAGACTCTTGTTTATTACATTGGTTTTCATAGAAAATCCTATGAAATTATTAAAAACTTTTTTTTTTCAGAAGGAGTATTTCTTGATGTCAGTCAAGCAAATATAATTATGTACTGTGGACAAAGAAGTAATATTTGTATATTTTTATAAATACCACATTCATGTTAGATCGTTCAGCAAACTATCCAACTGTAAGCACTTTAAATTGAAGGACTGCTGCAGAGAAAGATAGCCAAATAAGGGCACAGATAAGACTTTACTGGTAGACCCAGGTTTTACTCCAACCAAGATTTTAAGATTTTAAACTTCAGACATGAGGCATAAAGCAAACTGCTGGCCCAAACGGAGTGCTGAGGCGGAAGTCTATCCTCAGCAATGTGTAGAGGGTATGTGTGTGAAAACAGCACTGATGCTGTTTCTCCCCTCCAGCTGGAGGTTTGAGTGAAGCTGGGATGCACTTGAGCTACCTTTACAGTAACCTCAGAAAGCCACATCTCTCTGCACTCTGTAAGAGCTGTGCAGAGGTTACCACTGTGAACTTATGTGCTGCACCCACACAAAAAAATGTCTGATTCTAATGTGCAGCTAGCAGAATCAGCTCCCTTACAGTGGTAGGTGAAGATGCATGACCAGTGATCACCTGGTGATTCTCCCATCTTCGCTCCACTCCCTTGAGGCCTTACCTGGAGTACTGTGTCCAGGCTTGGGGCCCCCAGTAAAAGGTGTGAAACTGCTGAAACAGATGCAGAGGAGACCATGAAGATGCTCAGAAGGTTGAAGCACCTCTCATATGGAGGAAGGCTGAGGGAACTGGGCTTGTTTGCCTGGAGAAGAGAAGGTTTTGGGGAGACCTCATTGCAGCTTTTCAGTATTTAAAAGAGAGTTTGTAAATAGGATGGAGACTGATTTTTTGTATTATCTGATTCTAAGTATTTGAGGTACTAAAGCTACACATGCAAGATGCAGTCTCATGGAATGTTTCCAAGATGTCTAATTCATTGATGTAAATTATGGACCTATAGACCACTCTGTGGGAATATACACTCAGTTTGGTGCAAAGATCAAATCTTGTCAGTGTCAGTGACATCTTTCATTCTTCTCATCACCAAGAAGAAGCCCACAGACCCCAAAGAGAGAAGGAAAGAGGACAAAATTCTTTAATTTACAACGTGACAAGTTCTGTGGCCATGATCAGAAATGTTTCCAATACAAAATCTCATTTTTTTCCATCCTGGTTTATTGAAATATATTTAGTTTGTAAATAGCTTCAAATGTCTACTCATACTGTTCCATCTTGCATGAAAAAAAGCTATTCTGCAATTCTATTCTGTTTTCATAGTTTCTGCAGTTCTACAGAATTTCAGAATTATCTTCTGCAGCAGTATTTTGGAAAGTTTATTTATTTTTTTAATATATAGATTTATTTTTGCAGCATTGATATTTCAGGTTGCCATGGCTCCTGTTTTTCTGCCAGTGCCATGATAGAAGCAGCTGACACTTCACTGCAATTTTTCCTCCCCCCCTCTTGGCATATTGACTAATCAGTACCAATTATTCCCCCTGCATTGTTGTCTGTATGGTTTAGCAGGGCCAGCAAGGTATGAAAAGTTAAGGACTTTTCAAAGCAGAGACAAAAAACACCACTGGTGCAAAGACAGGATCTACAAAGCATGGGGCTTCTTATGTTGAAGTCACTGCCCCCTATCAGCAGACAGTAGGAAATCTATGTTTTATTAGTGGGAGAACAAATGGTGCTGCAGTTGCCCACATCTGCTATTTAGGCTAGTGCAAGAGCACCAAGGGAGCTGGGGTGGAGATTTCGGTGCAGTGTTGGTGTCCTGGCATCTTGATAACCAATTCCTATAATTCTGTGCTATGGATTTGATTTTCAATGACATTCTTCATTTTCAGTAATCAGTTTAAAATTTTATCCAGTTTCTTTGGATTGGTATTAAATGTTTAACTACAGAGAAGTGATACTGAGAATTAAATGCTAACTGAGCAGAGAACTGCTGTGCATACAATTAAACCATGGCAAAGAAATCCAGTTCTGTTCCACTTGGGCAAAGAATGATGAAGGCTGGAGTAGGACCACTACATCTTAGAGCAGGGTATGTTTGATAGCCCTCACTCTGAGACAGCGGAAAGATCTGCACATGGTAGTTCCTAATCTTTGTAATTCCATGGTTGATTCTGGTAATAACTTCAGATTCCAATGTGAATCTAAGCATTGTCTATTAATCACCAAAGAACAGAAATAAAATATGACACTGTACTTGCCAGTTGTGCAAAATGAGATGTCTCCTCTGTTTATCATTTGGATTTCTCAGCGTAAAGGACTGTTTTATAGCACTTGTGCTTTCATTTTCTAGAAATGATTGGTGAAATTGGTCATTATTTCTCTTCCTTCCTTTGTTATTTCACATATCTGCCTTAGCTTCTTTACTACAGTTCTTTCTTCTGTTAGTGTTTCCAGGCTCCTATGTTTCTGCCTGCTTGTTGCCAAACTTTTACTTCCATGAGAGAGGTTTATTTCCAGGTGTCATGAAGCAAGAAAACATACTACAGTGGTCAAGGTAACAAAATACAATGAAAGAATTGCAGCATCAGATATTAAAACAGTTGAAATATTATGATTTTTATCTCTGCCTTATCTCTGACTTAACCTAAGGATTACCCCATCAAGATGATCATTTTCAGTCACTGTAGCTCCTACTATAGATGAAGACCAACTATTTCCATTGTCGTTAGTGACTTTCTGTGTACAATTCCACATCCTCCTCCTCAAGATGCTGGTGATGCAATTATCAGAAACATTTATCATAAAACGGTGTAAGATCACCATATGTTGTCATGTTTTCAAGTCTTGCAGAGCTTTCCTCCAGCAAATGCAGTTATGCTTATTAACACAGTAATTAAAATGGAAAAAAAATGAATAATGTAGAAATAACTTATAGGATGGTTTAACAAAATTAGGATGTCTACAGTGTGTTTAGCAAATAGTTGTTCACAAATGCTACTTAATGCATCTCAATTATATTAGCATACCTGTTGCTAGCTTATATAGCTTATTATAGCTTATAATAGTTTGTATGCTTTAAAGTGTTCCTTGTTGTATTCCAACTAATTTCTCAGAAGATTCAGATTTTCTGATTGCACAAACACAAACATAATTCAACACATTTATGTAAGAACAGACATGGTTGATCACGTAAAATAAGCACATGACACTATTACCTGAAGCAGTTACTGCTATGACATGAAGAGGAGAGGCATGACTCTTTAGTGGACAGCGAGCAGCAACAAATCCTAATGTAAACAAGCACAAAGATATTTCAGGATATCCATATAAAATCATTTTTTTACTCCTGCATTGTGAAGTCTGAATCTACGTCTGCACTGCATAGACACATACAGCATATCTATTTCCTTTGTGATTTGTATAGGAAAACACACCCAGACACTTGAGTAACAAGCTCGAGTTTTTCTGGTAGCACAATCACAGCACTGAAAAGCATATTTTGGCTCAGAACTGAACAAGTCCTGGATAGGATATGTCACTCTGGCTAAGCTCTTTGCAGCCACTTGGTGTCTGGGGCTGATAACAGGGCTTGCAGTTTACAGAATAAATTTCACAGGTATCTCCATCCAGCTGGACTTGCTCCAGTACAGTCACTGTAACCGTATGTCACAAACTGGGCACCCAACCCCTACAATTCTGTGATTCTGTGATATATGGTGTCCATCATGTCTATTAGAGATCTATCACTGCTCTGGATATGATGGTTACACCCTCAGTAATACAGCCTGGGACGCAGATCACTGCCTTCACCACGAGAGCAGACAGAAGGCTTATACAATTTTTCTCCCAGCAACATCGTTCACTAATTCCAGATGCATTTTCTTGCAATGAAATGATCACAATGGAGGCTCAACTGCCCCCAGCCTAATGTGATTTTACATGAGATTTTGTTTCACATGCACAAAAGTAAACGGTGAAATTTCTCTTTGAAACTTTCATCTAAAAGCTAATCCAGAAAGGTAATTGTGGATTAAGCCAAAGACTACTTTAACAACCTTATTTTCTTTACCTCCTTCTGAAGAAGTAAAGCAGGGCTTATTTGATGATTCAGTAGTGGTATAAGGAAGACAAAAGCATTTTCTTTTATTTATATCCCTTCCTAAACCCTTCTTGAAGGCCCTATCCATTCAGCCCTCCCCCCCCAAAACAACAACCAAAACCACACAAAAAAACCACAAAACACAATGAAATCCACAACAGCTGACAGAAAAGTACCCTTTCTGTAATCACTTTCAATAGGTGCTTGTGCATGCAAGGATTCTTCCTGTCTTTGCATGCCATGTGATGTCTGAAAAAGAGAGGAGATTTGGCCTACAGTTTAATTCCTCGTCATAAAGCTATTTGGTAAATCCTTCTCAGTAAGATGTACCTAAGCATATCACTTGTGTTACTTTAATAAAGCTCGTAACTTCTTCCTAGAGTCTTCCAAATATACTTAGACTACTTTGTCATAATCAATTATCAGCTATCAAAATCCAAGGTATTAGTAGTGACTGATGGTAGGACTGCAGGTCCTCTCAGGTCATGGTGTAATGAGTGTTGCCTATACAGCTTTTTATTTTAGGGGCTAGATTTCAAGAGCAAGGATTAGTGACAAGCCATTATCCCTGATGAAATGCAAATTCGCCTAGACGAAATCATAAACCTGTTTTCCCAGTCTCATCAAGCATATTTCAAATGCATATTCCATACGCTGGAAATTGTTTTAATTTCTAACGTACAGAACGTCCTTTTTCCACAGCTGCACTCTTCTTAGACAGTTTAGATAACATCCCCTCAGGGCAAGTGCCTTTCTATTGTACATGAAGACTTACTGTTACCATCAACAGTACATTTACCAGGTCAGCACATTTACCAGAAAGAAAGGCCTGCATTGACTGAGGCTAGAATCGTAGAACCGTAGAATCGTAGAATCGTAGAATCGTAGTTTTAAGATATTTGAATTTCTTGCTCTACAGATATCCAACGTTCATTTTCAGATAAAACAAGAGAATACATAAATATTTTCTTGAATATCTAAAAGATTTTCATTTCATTTTTCTTTCTGAAAACTTTGAACAGGACAGTGAAAGGGATGTGTATTTCTCACATCCTTCCTGAGTTCCAGAGCTGGATTCCTGAGAGATGCCTGAGTTAGGACCCCTTTCTCTCTCATAAGAGGTGAAAATCCTGCCCCTTATTTCTCTGGGAAAGAGATTTTAAAATGTGAAAACTTTCTGCTAAAAAAGAAAAAATTATCTCTGTAGAATCATGACTCAAGAAGTTCAGTAAGAAAAGAAAATACAATCCAAATTGGAGGCTGTTGGCCTGATCCTTATCTGTGGACTGCCGAAGCAATGTTATTAGAATTCTATTATTAATTATGATTACCACTGAACGATTTCAGTTTATTTCAATTTCCAGAATCTAGCCTTTGTCTGTTGCCAGGACTAGAACTGATCCTAGCTGGTGCAGCTACATTACCGTGAAAGAAATTTCAGGTGAGATCAGCTCTACGTAGTCAGGTCTGAACACACTTAGCTTCAGGCTGCAGCACACTGCATGAGGTTGTATTTTTAAAGGTTGAACTCAGTTGGCAGAGTGCATCCAGATGTAGGAGCACATTAAGGACTTTCCATAAGACAGCTAGCAAACAAAACCCACCTCCGGCCACCTGAACCCTGTTCGCTCTTGAATCGGGAGGAGAGCTGTACATGCTGGGAATCAGCATGTATCTGGAAATCACAGCACGTATGAAGCCTGAGAGGGAGTTTGAGAGAGTAGAACATTTCTTTCAGATAGCATTGCCTGGTCAAGTGTCGCTCTTTGTAGTTACAAAATGTTTGCAATGTTGAAAGGACTTTATGTCAGGGTTGTGGTACAAGTGGAAGCTTTGATACTCCGTTCTATTTGATCACACACTTGTTCCTTTCAATTGTGTGGCAAAAAAAAAACAAAAACTGGAACCCATAATTATGCTTCTGTGCCTGATGGTAGCAATAAGGGCAGTACAAACCATCAGGGAATCTAAACTGAAGTTTGGATAAGCTGGAAAGAGTTATAGCATTATTGTTAAGGAAAAAAAAAAAACAACCCTCAAACAATGCAAAGCAAAAAAAAACCCCTCAAAAACAAAACCTCATTCAACCTTAAGTACCAGACCACATTAGCTCTTTTGCATCTCGATAACTGTAAGGAATCACTTATTTGATTGGTAAGCATTCCTATTTAAATAAACTAAGTCAATCACAGGAACTCGGGTATAATTCTGTAGAGCTTGGATTCAATGTACCAGAACTCCCACTGAAAGCAGAACGTATTTGAAACAGCATGAATCAGGAAGAAGAAAATTCTTAACACTGCTCAGAATACACTATTCTGAAATGTAGACATTGTTTGCCATATCTGGATAGCTCTGCCTAAAGTGCAGTAAACAATCAATTTAACAATTAAAAAATTAAAAATTAAGAATTAAACAATATCTATTCAGTAATTTTATCTGGAAAGTGTACAGGACACTGAAAGGCAGCTGTGTCCAACCCACTGCCTGCAGGCTGCGCATGGTCTGTGTTGGCTTGTAATGTGGCCTACACTGTAAAGGTGGCAGATTTTCCCTGTGAAATGGGGACTTTACAGTCAACCTGTATTACAAGGGATGCTCTGTAAGTAGTGCCTCTTCTTTTATGATGTTGTCCCATGGCATCAGAGGCAGATGCTGGTGGTATGGCAAAGATAGAACCTTCCCACCAATATCCTACATGTTACATGTTGTTGCCATGTGACAGATGGCAGCAGAGGAGCAATGTGAGAGAATGGTGTCTGACACAGGAGCACGCATGAAGCAAAGGTGTGTCATTCAATTCCTCATTGAGGAAACGATGGCACCCACTGACTTTCATCGACTCTTACTGAACGTTTACAGAGACCAAGCAGTGAGTGTGAGCTCAGTGAGGTGGTGGGTGGTGCATTTCAGCAGTGGCAACACTAGATCACTTCCACTGGTGCAGAATTTTATTAGTGCAGCATGCAGGTTTTTGTCTGCTGCTGGCAAAAATGCATAGCTAATGGTGATGACTGTGTTGGAAAATGGTGTTTTGTAGCAGAGAATTTGCTCTAACAAAGTGTTGTTATGTTCTTTGTATCTCAAAGTTTCCATGAAAATAAATAGGAGGTATTAGTTTTGAAGCAACATATATATATATATATAAATACATAGATCAGCCCATATATATGCAGCCCAAGACAACTTTTATTTTCTCAGTGTGGCCCAGACAAGCCAAAAGATTGGATACGTATGCTCAGAGATAGTACTGTAGACGCATTCATAGCAAGGACAACTTCAGATGTCTCATGTACGCTACAGTCACAGCTTGAATGCGAGGACCTCTCTTCAATTTGCCCCGCGTTTTGTGCTGATTAACTGCAGGGAATAGCTGCTCCCTTGCCATAAACTGGGCACTGCATTAGATGAGTCTGATGATGTTGTTTCTAGAAGGATTCATTGAAGCTTTCATGGCTTTATAGTCATAATGCTAAAGCTACTTGAGTAAAACACAGTGTGAAGAAATAAGGATCCTAAGATGGATTATAGAAAAAATAGACCTTATTTATACTGTACCAATAACCTTTAATTTTATTCCAATATTGACTACCTGCACATACTAAGAAAAGGAATATCCAATATATGTTATGAGTACTCATATGTATGTACATTGCTTTGATTTCTGTGTTTCAGGTCTTTAAAAAAAAGTAAAAATAGTAATTACCAAAGTGCATTCTTTTTAAAAACTCAAAACTGGGAGATGCATGCTGGTTATTCTGACTTCAGGATTGTATTTGGGAGTGGTACAGCTGACAGTGCAAAAAGCCTGAGCACACAATCATGGCAGACCAGGGGCTGGGCTCCTGCAGAGCTTCTTACCTCCTCCATGAGACAATTGGATCTGCCCAGCAACCTTATGTTTTCACGGCTGGCTCGCCTTTCCCTTTGGCTTGGGGCTGCCTCAGTCTCTCTGCAACCCCAGGGAACAAGTTTGTCCATCAGAAGCAGCCAGAACAGCGTGCCTGCTAGTGTGTCACCTGCACCTTGCTGCCAAACGCATGCCTTCCTCTTGAAGCCATGAGGGAAGCAGCTAGAGCCCAAATGCCTGCTTCATCCTCCCAGGGCAAGGAAATGCCACAGCGGAGTGGTGAGGTGAACATGTCCAACCTAATTTTAGCCCTGGAGTCTCATAGTTGTTACTAGAATGGTGTTTCTCAGTGCACCTATTACTAGCAAAAGGGCAAGCTTGAAAGCATGGCCTGAACAGCGGGAGGGAGGGCCTGCAGAGCCAGGTTGTAATTTTGGAGATGATGGAAGGGAGGAGCAACATGTGGTGTAGCTCATTGGGCTTTCAAACACTGTTCTCTGCAAACCCACATTCTGTCATTTGATCTTGCTCTGGACTTTCTACTTTTATTGGCGATAAGATTAAATGTTGCTGTATTGTTTAGTCGGTGAGGAAGGATGAGCCACACATTCAATATGAATGTTTCGCTATCATCCTCTTTATTCCGCAACTGATAACATATTTATACACATGGTTACATAACACCTGTATGGCTTTGCATTCTATGCATGATAGATTTATTATTCTCCTAATGATAAACAAAGCAGTTTTAATGAGCATCTCGTACATCTTGGCTTTCTCTTATCAAGCACCCTTCTGTCTATGTCGTTTATCATTTTCCTAATTAGAGATGCAGCACAATATCATGATTGCCAAAGCACAAAAGGTTATACTCTTAAGCGATTACACCTTTTTAAGCTTTCTAATAGAGCAAGGTCACGGTTGGCTCATAGCAAACTTTCCCATGAAACTTTTCCATTATTTTACTGCACTAAATCCCACAATTAAACAACATCACTGAAGGGGAACCTTGGCCTAAGGAACAAAATAAGTTTCCTCATGCATCTGCTGCCATAGGTGGGTACTACTACCAATGGTGTGTCCATGCTAGACAAATTTTTTCTGTGCTATTTCTTTCTCCGTCTTGTTTTCCAGTATCATCTTACAAAATCTAATACTTACACTGCTACACACCCCAGAGACATTTAATGCTCACATTTAAGCATAATTTGTTTGCCAGACACTGACATTTACAAGATTAACTAAAGTTTAATCATTCTTGAACAGAAGATTCCATACTCGGACCCAAAATGGTTACATCAGCAGCACAGGGATTTAAATAAAAACATTTGGTTTAACTTATCATTCAGCTGAAGACTGCAATAATGAATTAGACAAAGAAAATAATTCAGTGTACCAGCATAAACTGGTACAATTAATTTCTACTGTAACTATGACCTAAATCATTCTTGGCAGTAGACTTTGTGCGGTAGGCCTGTAGGAAATAGTTTTTAGCTGATGCAGATGGCTTGGCCACCCTTCCTGGTAGTACTATTCATGTGTTGATGGTAAAGGTGAACTTAATGAGTGTGTTAAAGTATTACCTCCTAAACAGTGATGGTAATCAGGTTTGTAGCAGTTCAGAAATGCACATTTCTATTAAACAATGAGATGCTGACAAATTATGCAGAGATACAGATGCATTATGGTGTTTGAAAGAGATTTCTGCATGTTGAAAGTAGGCTGATTAACTCTACAAAATTTGGAGCCACACATTTTCTGCTAAGTTGCCACAGATCACTCCCTGACTGAATAGATCTTGCTGGATTTCCCTGGAGAGGAACAGCATTTTGCTCAGAGCTGCTTTCAGGAAAAGGGTTAATACTCCATCATGATCCCTTCTGAGGGCAAGTAAATCCTTCAGTGCAAGGTAAAAGAAACATGCACAGAGGCAAAATGGTTTATTTTCTTATTCTTGCACCAAAGATCAGTTCTAGCAATTCCTGCAATTATATTAGGGACATGAACATGAATGGGGTGACAGACTGGGGTGAGTGGCTGTCTCTAACAAGTAATGACTGCATCTTGTAAAGTGATAGACAGACTCCAAAAAAAGCACGTCATTATGGTAAGAAAAAATACAACAGAAAGACTGGGAAATGCAGCCAGAATTAAAGAAAAAGGAAGCAATAAATCTCACATACTTTACAGAAGTGTACAGCAGGAAAACTGGTAGGCATACACACACATATATATGCACCCTAAAAAAATGAGAGAAAAGGCGATAAAGAAAAATACAGCTCAACCCATAGAAACCATAGGAAATCATGTGATTACACTGAGATATCACTCCCATTTCTGCACACCATCTACATTTTAATAGCAGATATCTACTGGGGCCTGATGACCATTTTAGGCATCACCTCCACTCTCACAACAGAAACTCAGCAATTCATAAGTTATTTGCCAAAGACTGCATGCGCTGAAAGTAAAAGATATGATGTACAGTCTTTATGTAAAACTGACCATTTTGGAAAGGGAAGGGTTATTTCCTATTTCTTTCAAGGCATCCTTCTAGAGGAGGAGCCATTGTTTTCTGTTTGTTTGTGTTTTTTTTGTTTGTTTGTTTCTTGTGAAAGAAAACTTTAAGCAAACTGAAACACTTTAGAAAAGATGTTGGATTTTAAAACAGAAGTAAGTGAAGCTACTTGTTGTTTCTCAAACTGCATAGACATCTGATATGGTTGTTGTGAAGGCTGCCTTGCTTAGAAGCATCTTCTAGCACATCTCTCTTTATTAAGCCCTCATTTTAAGAGAAAGGTCCAATTTAGTGTTCTCTGCAAATACCATCCAGAAACTTTTCAGTAACATTTGTAAGGGTGTTTACATCCAGTGCCAAAAGACAAGCTCTGTTGGTATGGTGGGTTTCTGGCCAGAAATTGTGTTGAGCTCTGCTTTATTACCTGGGAGAGAGGGGTACATGAGCAGATGCATGGATGGGCAGGACTGACTGGATGACTAGTTGACCCAGACCTGATGTAGGGAACCTGCTTTGGCAGGGGGTTGTATTCCATGATCTCTGGAGGTCCCTTCCAACCCCTACAATTCTGTGATTCTGTGACCCTGAGTGAGATTCCCCAGAACTCTATTGCTGTGCAAGCGTGAGTGCTTGTAAGAAAACATGAAAGAAAGCCACAGGAAGGTGGCGTGAGAGTAATGGGAATTACTTCCACTGGAACAAGAGGCCCTAGCTGCAATACCTCCACTCATGGCCTTGCTGGTTCTCAGCTGGGATAACTGAAGGTGTTTCTGACTTGTAGCAGTGTAGTTTTGGTCGTGGTAGAGTAGAGAAGAGAACGGGTGGCATAAGCTGATATCTGAGTGTAACCTGAAATCTCTGGCATTCTGAGCTACTGACATGGAGAAAATAGCCCTCTTTGCTTTAAATCTGGTTTGGGCTAAGTGCTTTGTGGGGCTGACAGTGAGCAGTAACTCTGTGGAGTAAAAGAGACTCCTATTTGTGGCACAGGTATGTTGTCAGGACCTTCAAGTATCTCAGAGGTTCTTCAGCTCCCTGCACCTTGGCTTTGCACTGAAAAAGCAGGATGAGTAGCTTACCCTGTCAGAAATGGGAAGTAGGGGCCTGAGTAGCTCACAAACAGTATGGATATGCCATCTCCAAAGGTGGCACTGACTCCTCTTGTTTTTTCTTGTTTTTTCCTCTCTTCTCCTTACAACCCGTGTGGGACATAAAAAGAGAGTGAAAAATGCTTACAGACATGGGCTCGCCCTTTCTCCATGGGCAGATCTTCATAAGAAAGTCAGAACAGGTCTAAATTCATCTGGACTACATTTGTTAGTATGTTTTCCTCATAGCATCAGCAAAAGAGATCTGGGATCCAGGAGAAATAACAGTCTTAGATTTGCTGCAGCTTAAGAGCAGTGACGATCCTAGAAGATGATGCCTTATGTTGGACAGTGCTCACAGTTCAGCTCTTGGAAGAAAAAAGCTATGGGTCCTTGAAGTATGTCAAGGTTTGCATGAGGTTAGGGAACTGTGAACACAGTGTATGAAGACACATTATGAACTGGAACATAGAGATATTGTGGAACGTGTTCTTCAGATAGGACTGTCTGGAGATCCTCTAGCTAGAGACTACAAATAGTACAGTATCCTATACTAATGTATTGGATGCTGGTGTATGCCTGATTTTAAAGAAACGTGTGCACAGGTGGGTGTGTATATCTGCAGATGTATAAACACAATGAGTGGTCATACAGTGAAACAAAAATGTAGCCTGATCTTATAAGCTCATACAAAATGTCTGTATTGTGCTTCTCCTACGGATAGGGCTAATATCATGTCTTTTTGAAATAATTTTTGGCTGTTCCTTTGCCTGATCATTTCAGGTTTGTTTGCTCTTACTTCTGTGCTGTTCACACTTAATTTACAAGTGGCTAAAGGCCAGTTTTTCTGAGAACTTAGTCCCTTTGCAGACATTCTCAATTATTTATGCCTTTCTTCAACACTGAGCATATTGTTCTTCTGCCTTGTTTGCAATGAATCTGTCTCCTCTGTGTGACTACTATTCTCTGTTATACAAGTTTGCTTTTTTTTTTTTTTTTTTTTTTTTTTTTTTTTTTCAATAGCTCGTCTCAAATTACCAAAAAGCTAAACAGCTTTTATAGGTGATGATTTAAAATGATCTTTCTTGGATCACATAACTGTGATGCAGCAGGCAGAACAGTAAGCCTCACAGGAAAGAAGTTGGGGGAAAAGAACAACCAATTCCCCATTGGCCTGTGAACATAGGCTAATCAGATTATTCAGGAAAAAATTACCCTTACAGTAGACAGCCATGCAGTTCCTGAATGCTTTAGGGGCAGAAACATGACGTGCATTGGTAGTGACTCAAATGATTGTCTCCTTTTTATTTGGATAAATTCTAGTGTTCTTGCTGTGACTGTTTCTCAGATGTGTCTTCTGAGGTTTTTACCTGATCCTGTTCAACACTGTTTTCTGCACTTCTTTTTGCTCCAGTTTAAACATAGTATTTTCTCTTAGCCACCGTATTCCAATTTTATTATTGTGTCAGTGGTTTACGGGCTGGTTTGTCCCAGTTCTGTGATGAGTGGGGTGGAGGGATTTTGCAAAATCTGTGCCTCCGGAAAAGGGAAACAGGGGACCCCAAAATAATTAAAAACAGCGGCAACGATCCGAGGGGAAACAAACTAACTTACTAAATACACTATCGGAATGCAAGATAGCACACTATAATACAATATAATCAGAATCGAAGCTAATAAATCAAATATAATGAGAGAGAGAATGTCCAAAAGGTGGATAGGCCTCACCACAACGCTGAGGTGAGATGCTCAGTCCACCTGAGCAGCAGGGAGACAGGACGAGAGCCGACCATGAAGAGCAGACGAAAAAGAGCGCATCAGGTGACCTTGCCAGGACTTCTGTCTCCTCTCCCTGAGCGCAAGGTCCCCTGGGGAATGTAGTTCTTCTTCTCTTCTGGGCAGGTACCCAGGACTTGAGCATTGACAGTTTAACTCCCAGTGCCCCACGTGATGTTATGATGTGGAATACCGAAAACCAAAAATCACAAAACCATGACAACACCGCACTATGGGACAAGTCTGAGCATCATATCGGGCCCTCGGTTCCCCTCAGAAGGGAGGCCCCTACGATGACAGCCCTTCTTTTTTCCTGACTGATATTGCAGCGGACCATCGGGAGCAGACTGACTAGCCTTGGGCAACCTCTCCTGTATGGATTAACTTTCACTGATATCCACATCCCCCAGTCCCTCCAGAGCCTCATACCTGTTAAGGGTACCTGGGAAGGCGGGACAGGCTGAGGGGCAGTCCACTTGTTGCGCCCAACAGGCACTGGGTGTTTCCAACCCCCGCTGTCCCTGAGGCACCCTTTCCCACCTGACTATGAAAGGGCAGATGATCCCCTGCTGCCTGAGGAGCGTCTCCCCCACGCCCTTCCTACAGGGATGGCAGAGTGCGACTCCACCAATCAATCCCCTTCCCACAAGCCCGGATGCTCCTCAGCCTTTCTACTTCCTCTAGCTCTACCATCAGGCTGAGCAGATCATCCACCTGCTCACACCACACATAGGTGGTATCCCAGCTGCTCTCCTGTAGCAGTGACACGGCCAGGTATTCTCTGCAGCCTGAGACACGAACTGCAGCATGGACATTCATACTCTCAGAGTCCCCACGTTCCTTTTAGCAGCAGCTTGCCACCGTATGGTTGCACTTCGGTGAGTCGACAGAACAGCGACCTAAGCGACCTGCTAAGTGTTACGTGCTAAGTGCTTAAGCCCCCTCCTGTGTACCAAAGTGCCTCGCCTCGCCTGCACGCCTATTCGTCCTGCCTGCCCGCCACGCTGCCGGGAGGATGGGGGGCAGGGGGGGGGCTCTGTCTCGCTCTTCCTCAACTTCTTAGAGCTTCTTGGAACTTCTTAGATGTGTTTTTTTGCTGCGATTTGGACCTTCAAAAACGGTCGTTCGTCGTAAGGCTCCGAAACGAGGCTGATCCGCTACGGGTTTGCCCTGAAACGGCGCCCGCATGCACTTTTCAAACTGCAGCCGACACTCCTCGCTCCTCCCGCACGCGCCCCAGCCACCACGCTGCCGGGTTTGGGATGCGCCGCCTCGGTCTCCCTCCGCTTCTTAGAGCTTCTCGGAGTTTCTTAGAAGCGGCTTTTTGCCGCGATTTGGAGCTTCTAACTACGGCCTTTCGTCATAAGGGCTCTGAAACGAGGCAGATCCGCTCGGGGTTTGCCGTGAAATGGCGGCTGCCATTTTGATTTTCAGGTGATCAGAAGCAGGAGTGGCAAAAATATTTCAGTATGGGAAAACACAAACTAAATAAGTCTGCAGAAGTTACTTAGCTCTTTCTCCTAGCTAAAAATTTAGCTGTAATTAAAAGGTTACTGCAAGGCTGAATAGATCACAGAATCACAGAATGGCCAAGGTTGGAAGGTTCATGAATCTCCAACCCTCCTGCCACATGCAGGGCCACCAACCTCCATATTGAATACTAGACCAGGCTGCTCAGGGCCCCATCCAGTCTGGCCTTGAAAATACCTCCAGGGACGGGGCATCCACAACCTCTCTGGGCAGCTGTTCCAGCACTTCATCACCCTCTCTGTAAAGAACTTCCCTCTGACATCCAACCTAAATCTTCCCTCCCTCAACTTAAAACTGTTTCCCCATCTGCTGCTATCTACCCTTTCAAAGTGTTGACTCCCCTCCTGTTTATAGCCTCCATCTAGGCACTGGAAGGCTGCAATGAGGTCACAGTGCAGGATTCTTTTCTCCAGGCTGAACAAACCCAGCTCCCTCAGCCTGTCTTTGTAGGGGGTCCTACCTGTGCTGATCATCTCTGTGGCCCTCCTCTGGACCCTCTCCAACAGCTCTCTGTCTTCCTTGTACTGGGGGCTCCAGACCTGGACACAGTACTCCAGCTGGGGCCTCACAAAGGCAGAGAAGAAAGGGACAGTCACCTCCCTGTCCCTGCTGGCCACCCCTCTTCTGGTGGAGCCCAGGATACCATTTGCTTTCTGAGCTGCAAGAGCACACTGCTGGCTCTTGTTAAAATTCTCATCCACCAGGACCACCAGGTCCTTCCTCACAGGGCTGCTCTCAAGGACCGCTCCTTCCAGTCTGTATGGATGCCTGGGTTTCCTCTGGCCCAAGTGCAGAAACTTGCACTTTCTGTGTTGAACCTCATCAGGTTCACCTGGGCCCACTTTTCAAGCCTCTCGAGGTCCCTCTCAATGGCATCCCTTCCTTCCACCGTGTCGACCGCACCGCTCAGCTTGGTGTCGTCAGCAAACTTGCTGAGAGTGCACTTGATTCCATCATCGATGTCATTGATAAAGATATTAAAGAGCACCGGTCCCAAGACAGACCCCTGAGGGACGCCAGTGGTTACCGGTCTCCCCCTGGACATAGAGCCATTAATCACCACCCTCAGTCTGCGGCCGTTCAACCAGTTTCTTATCCATCAGGTGGTCCACCCATCAAATCCACATCTCACCAATTTGGAGATATGGATGTGGTGGGGGACCGTGACAAAGGCCTTGCTCAAGTCCAGGTAAATGACATCGGTTGCCTTCCCTTCGTCCACCAATGCAGTCACTCCATCACAGAAGGCCACCACATTGGTTAAGCATGACCTTCCCCTGGTGAAGCTGTGCTGGCTGTCTCGGATCACATGCTCATTCCTCATGTGAGCAAGCATGTGGTCAAGGAGGATCAGTTCCATGATCTTCCCAGGTACAGAGATGAGACTTACTGGCCTGTAGTTCCCTGGGTCCTCCTTGCTGCCCTTCTTCTAAGTGGGAGTGAAGCGACCCTTCCTCCAGGATATAACATGTTTTGGTCCTAGCGTATGTATGGGTCATGCTTACATTAATGCTTGTACTAACATTAAGAGTTGCAGTTAACAGTTCAGTGTTCATGCAGAGACCAGTGAAAGTGGCATTCCTCAGGGATCGGTGCTGGAACCAGTGCTACTAAGTATTGTAGGTAAGCTGGACAGGGCTCAAGTGGGTGCACCCTCAGCACGTTTGTAGGTGACACCACGCAGAGTGCTGCAGTTGAAGGAGTGCTATCCAGAGCAATCAAAAGAGGCTTGAGAGGGGGGTCCATGCCAATATCGTGAAGTTCAGCGAGGCCAAATGCAGGATCCTGCACCTGGGTCGGAACAACCCCAAGCACAGGTACTGAGTGGGAGAAGAACGGCTTGGGAGCAGGTCTGCAGAGAGGGATTTGGGGGTGTTGGTCGATGAGTGACTCAACATGAGATGGCAGTGTGTGCTTACAGCCCAGGCCAGTTGTATCCCGGGTTGCATTAGAAGAAGCATGAAGCAGATCAAGGGAGGTGATTCTGTCCCTCTGTTCTGCTCTCAGGAGATCCCACCAGGAGTACTAGCGTTCTAGGGCCCTTGATGGAAGTATCCAAATCATTTATCAGGACAGTATCTCTGATCAAGCAGATTTTATTTGCGACTGCAATGGCGGGCATCCTGCAAGCAGGAGCGCGTGCAGAAAGCAGTGTTACATCTTTAATGCCCTATTACTCGACGCTTGTCACTATCTCCCCTGGTTCCCTCCTTGGCCGAGTACTTCAGGATCACAATCTTCCCAAGGCTCAACTAAACATATGGATACTGGATAAACATAAATTTATGCTAGGTAAGCATATGTTGCTAATTATTTAACTTCTAGCATTTGCTCACTCAACACTTGGTCATTATTTCTGGACGCCTGCTCATCCTTGGATAGAGATAAGCTTTGAAGGACAGAGGGGAGTGTGTTGATGCCTGCCTGTTGCCTGTATCTTGTTGCCTACTTATCCACAGCGCAAGGCAATCCAGCCTTGTGGGGAGGCCCTGCCTTCTCTGATGTTTGTTAAGTCTGTTGGGTGTTTTTGCTGAGCTCTCTTATCTGAACAGAGTAGCCTTACAACATGCTTTCCAATCCATAATAGTATACCCATACTACATGCAACATCTAAAAACAATTGCAGTTTTGCTTTATTAGAATTAATCTAATTAATTAATAGAATTAATCACATAATTCAACAACTATGTTTCTAAAATCTGCTACTAACATATATGGTATTTCTACTTTTTCACATCAGCTATTTCTAAGGACAAGTTACAAAATACAAATACGTTGTGCTCTATTTCTTCAGATCAGTTCCCCCTTTTCAGTATCTGATGTAGAAATAACATTCCATTCCTACACCCTCAACAAAGGAGGACATGGAGCTGTTGGAGCAAATCCAGAGAAGGGCCACAAAGATGTTCAGAGGGCTGGAACGGCTCCCCTACAAGGACAGGCTGAGAGAGCTGGGGCTCTTCTGCCTGGGCAAGAGAAGGCTCTGAGGGGACCTAGTAGTGGCCTTCTCGCAGTACCTGAATGGAGCCTACAGGAAAGCTGGGGAGGGACTTTTTCTAAGAACACGTAGCTACGTGACAAGGGGAAACGGCTTTGAACTGGAAGAGGGAAGATTTTAGGCATTAGAAATAAATAAATCGGATTCATCTGCGAGGCACAAAGTAATAAAAGCCGGATTTTGACTCTCAAACCGAGTGACTACGACAGCAGTTGTCAGAGGAAGGCACATGTCACACACAGAGATAAATCCGCCACAGCAAAACTAGCTGCCACATTCCATACCAGCGCTTCATTCCCACAGGAAGCTCTCTTCTTGTTTGGAGCAATGAAAAACTAAGGGGTTTGAGTAGAGGTCTCCAGTAGCTCACTCAGTACCTACATGGTCATAGAGGCGAATGTCCAAGTTCTCTTTTGGAGGAAGCGTGGCACTTTTTACCTCTGACTTTGCTCTAACCACTGCTTTGTGTAGTCTGCTTCTTTCTCATTGCTTGCCGTAGTGCATGAAATAGACAAACATCCACTTCTTTCTTTTTTCTGCCGTTGCTGTTGGTGTTGCTTTCCGACTGATATCGGCTTTGCTGATGCTCTTCTCCACTCTTTTTCTGTGGCTCTGTAGAATTAACATCTTCTCAGTTTCAAAAATACAACCTTGGCACTGTGTTCCCCTGTGCAATAATCCAGTGAAATTCCTGTTGCATTTGATGAGAATAAGGCAGTCCATATTGCATTGTTAAGAGAAAATAAAACATGCTTGCACTGAATATTAACTCAGTTGCATGTGTGACCGAGCTACAGTATGTGGTCCTTGATAGGGGAAACCAAACAAAGCTAACAATCGTACCTGCCCCTGGAGCACAAGCTCAGCATAAGTTCTCCTTTTCTGGACCTTGCATTGAAACATGATGCAGAACAAGGAGGCAGGCTGATTGAGGCAGGCTCCCACAGCCTGACCGTTCCGGGATGCCTAAGACACATTTCATCCAAATAAACTCTTGGATCCAGGGCAACATCCATGGATTGAATCAAATTACCTTGGTGTATTTTCTTGGTAAAACAGGTGATGCTTGAGGATCTTACCTCAAAATATCTGTCACAGGTTGCATGGGAAATCGTCAAGCACTCCTTGAGACTTGAGTTAACCCTAACCAACTAAAGAGCCAGTCAGAGAGGAAAGGGAACCAGCAGTTTTGATGACAGATCCCCATCCTTAAGGAAGACAGTGTTTTCAATATCTGGTCTTGGGACTGCTCTTGTCCAGACGTTTTTGTTAGCAACCTTGTCACGCTATGGAGATTTGGCGATGACAGAATGCCATTAAGGTAGGAAAAGAGCCAAACAGAACAAACGATTTTACAGAGTGGTGCACTGAGAACAAATCAGGATGAGTAATAGGAAGGACTACAGCACAAAGACATAGAACAAGGACTTCTGTTACCACCTGGAAAGGAGAGTTCATCAAAATGCTGCCCATCAATGCAACGTGTCCTGTGTTTGCTTGTTTGGTACATCGTGAAGCTCCGTATACTTCTGATGGCAGTCTTCTTTGCTCTGGCAGTCACAGCTACAGCTTACCAACCCCTTCCTCTTTATACTTTATGGCCAAGCAAATGCCATCTGTATGCTGAGCGTTTGCCATGGAGGTGGCTTGCGCCATCTAAGATTCCTTGTTCTCTAGTACCTCCTGCTTTGTATTCCTTTACCAGTGCTGTAGCGTTCTAACTCCGTCCCTCCTTCCTCTATTCTTGTGTGCAGGGACCCTCCCACCAGAGTTCCAACGCAGTCCGCACAAGAAATTTCCTTAGGCGACTCTCTTCTCCCCATACCTTTAGGGAGAAGAGAGTTTTTGATGTGTTTTTGTGGCGTTGTTATTATTCTTCATGTTAATATGTTAATATTGTGATCATTGTAAGAGTTACATGTCAGCAGAGAAGATTTGGATAATCATTTTCTCCCATTTTGAAATGCAGACCCCAAATCAAAGATCTTTCGCTCTGAATTTCTGGGTCTCCAGGGTATAAGGAGAAATGTTTTTTTCCCCTTGAAATAAAACCCCATTTGTCTTATTCCACATGGCACTCGTGCCCAGGCACACAGCACTACTGAGCAAACAGGACCTTGGCTTCATCTTTGCACTTCATCTTTGCAAGAAGTTAGGAGAACAACTACTTTCTCACTTTATATCTGTCGAAGGCCCAGCCAAATGAGCAGATACGCTGCTCAAAGCAGCATACGTGTCTACCATGAAGCTAGTCTTACTTTGTACACAGAGAGAATAGTGCCCTTGATAGAACTTGAAGAGAAGCCTTGGGGTACTTACGAATGATGTATGCCAGATTAAAGACTTTTTTTATTTTCTTTAGTGGAACTCCATGCTGTTGCTGATTGTCCAGCCATCCAATAGACCTGTATCCCCATGACAGGCCTCTCTCAATAGCACTTCCCCATTGAGGACTGTCAGCAAATGTGCTGAGGATGCAATCTTGCATCCAGACCAATCCTTTGATTTCCTCTGACACCACGAACCTCAGGGAAACAGCCTATACCACCATGGTTCTCCTCATGGGATGCAGCCTTCTTCAACCCTGATCCAGCTGCTCCTCTTACATGGGCTTCTCCAGGGGCAGTTCCTACTTGGAGCTGGCTGGGGAAGGCTCTTCTCCCAAGCTTTCCTCGTGCTGGTTCCACATACAGCCCACTGCTACAGAAGCCTTGCACATAAGCTCAACAGAGAAGGACACCTAGGGAACAGCTTTGTAATTGAAGTTTTAATCAATCATACTTATTAGGAAAGATGGAATTGCAGGGCCAGCAACACAGTTCTGCAAGCCTGGCCCATTCTCATTTTTTCTGCTG
>NW_024884767.1:11248588-11251178 GCF_019232065.1 Centrocercus urophasianus
CCAGGGGTTGGGCTCACCAATGAAAAAGAGAGCCTCTTTTCGCATAGTAGCCTGAGGATCCGTCAGGTACTGCAGGCTCTGCCGTACGATTTTACCCACCCTCTTCCTGTTCTGCTGTATCTGGACAAGAACACAAAGAACAAAACATTGCAGACCCTTCCCAGCTGCAGGTGCGGCCCCCCCCCCACCAGTGTCCCCTTCCTCAACAAAGGGGCAGGGGTTGTGGAGTTGTCCTTACCAAGCAATCCGTGATCCCCACCAAATTCCTCTTTTCGGCCTGGTGCTCGAGCTCCTGCCATTTCAGGAACCTTGCACAAGCGACAAGGGCTTCCCCGGCAGCCTACAGAGTAACAGATGCTGGGAGATGGCACCACAGACACAGACCCCAAGAGCTGGAATGCTCGCTGCCCTCAACCTCCAACCCCAGACCGCCCTCGAGGAGTCAGCACATACTTGCCTGCATACTGGCCAGGTCTGAAATTCATACCTGCGCTACACTCGAGGTCTCATCATGGCTCCGAAGGAGCAGAGGAAGCAGGCCCCTGTGTACTTTCTTCTTCATTTCTCCCTTTTGCCACCACACCACAGCCTCTATCACGTCTTTGAAGAGGAGCATGGAGGACTCTCGTACTTTCCCTGACACCTGAGGGAGGAGTATGGGAGAAGCTCAGCAACTCTCTCTTGTTGCCCATGGTGAGCACGAGAGCAGGTGCGACTGACGCAAAGCAAGATGCTTCAGAGTCATGTTCTGCATGGACAGAACGCTGCCTGCGTGGCCTCCATGTCTTTGCTACGGCACCTGGGGAGAATGCCCGGTGCTGGTAGTAAAGGGGCAACTGGAGAATCTGAAAGGAGCCCTGGGCAGCGGGTGCTCTGCAGTGGTCAGGCTAGGCTGCAACATAGGGGCCTCACGTCATCAAGAGCAACCAAGCTGCCAGGGACGAGGCCTGCTGGGCTGCAGAGCCCAGAAGACATCCCATGAGAGCCCAGAGGAGCAGAAAGAGAAGAACGCATTCCAGCCAAGCCCCCATCTGCAGAGCTCAGCCTCCCACAGCAGACTTACATGATTAAAAAGATACAGGAGCTTGCCAGCCAGCTCCAGAGCAATGGGACGCGCCTCCATATTCCCCAGATGATTCATCATGTTTCTGAAGAAAGTCAGCACATTCAGAGTGATGTGCACATTGCCAAACTGCAGGGTCTCCATGACGTCTGGCAGCAGGGCCCGTATTTCTCTTGCCTGTACAAAACACACAATTTCCTTTTCATTAAGAGGGCAATGGCCACCATGGCCTAAAAGCCCCGATTTCAGAGCACCAGCCACACGCCTTGCTTCCTGGCAGCTGCCACAGGAATCGCAGCATCACACTCCGGGCAGGTGGTGGCCACGGGCAAACTGATACGGACACGGGGAGATAGGAGAAGGAAAGCAAGTCCCGAGAGCATGGACTTCGTGTACCAGCTCACCCACCCCCTTTTCCAACAGGCCCCCAAGTAACCCGTCTGGAAAGATCCCCAGGCAGCCACCAGCCCCCACCATGGCCATCATTCGCACTCCTGAATCTCGGGTAAGGTCAAGGCACAACGCTGCCCACCGCCCCAGCACCAGGCTGCCAACAGGGTTTTCATTTGACTAGGGCCCGCTCACCGTCTCAGGTCTCTCTGACAGAAGGACGAGGCCTCTGAGCACCAGCCAGAGTAGTGGCAAGCTTTTAATCTGCAGAAACGTCTGGAAGAGCTCTGGATTACATAATTCTTGCCGGATCTCTTCAGTGGGGCACATCACCTGAAACCAACACAGCAGTGAGAGCCAGACAGAGGCGGCAGGACTCCCTGCACCTTGCAGCTTCTGGCTCCCCTGGCAGCTCAGGGCAGGGCACTGTGGCCGTGCAGCCTGGCCTTCGGCAGCAGTGCTTTTGGAGGGCCCCGCAGTCTCTGTGCCGCAGGAGCAGCACTACACAAGATGATTTTTTGGCCTGCTGCTGCACCCCTCTGACCAGACACAGCCTCTTGCTCTCGTGCCTCTGAGGAGAGACTGACCAGCAGGAGCTGGCACAAAAGTGGCACCAGGCATGGGTGGCCACAGGCACTTCAGCCACGGCCCTGACTCTTCCCCTGCCCTTGCCCAGCTTCCGTGTCTGGGAAACGAGGCAGGGGGAGGCAGGGAGCTGGGGAAAGAGAGCCCTAGAGGACAGGAAGGCGCCTTGTCCAGCAACTCACAGTCAGGCGAAGGAGGCCAAAATCCACTGCGGTGCTATTGAAAATCATGCACAGCTGTTGGTCCTGAAGAACACTGCACAGTTCTTCCAAGAGCTTCTCTGAAGTCGCGTCTGGGGCAAGGATTCTGCTCCAGATGTCCAGAGTAGTGCTGCAAATGAAGAGCAATGCTCTGTCAGCAGGGTTGCCTCAGCCACAGCGTCATGACTCAGGCAGCCCTGGTAGCCCACAGGCTGTGCTGCAGCAGTGGCCCTGCCATCCCGCATCCTCTGAATGGGGGCTCTGCACTGCCTTGATTGGCGTTGGCTGCTGCAGCCCTGACTGGCCCGCCAGTGCTGGAAAGCACAGTGGCATGGAGGGCCTGCTGCTCAGG
>NW_024884767.1:11251188-11259432 GCF_019232065.1 Centrocercus urophasianus
TGTCTGGTAACTCACAGTCAGGCGAAGGAAGTCCAACTCAGCTATGGGTGTACCACAGAGTTTTTCCTTCATGAGTACAGAGCACAGCACTTCTAAGATTCTCTCTGATGACCGTGCAAAGTGAATAATATTCTTCCACATATCCATAGTGCTGCAAAAGAAGCGCAACAGTCTGTCAGCAGGGATGCCTCAGCCGCAGCGCCATGGCTCAGGCAGCTCTAGTAGGCCACAGGCTGTGCTGTAGCCCTGGCCCTGCCGCTCCTCGTGCTTTTGGAGGCCTGGGGGCCCAGCCTGGGCCAGCAGGAAGGGTGAGAAGGCCTTCCCCGAGGGGCAAGTCAGGAGGCTGATGGGAACCCTGGGCTGCCTTGGTCGGCATTGGCTGCAGCTGTCCTGACTGGCCCACCAGCACTGGAAAGCAGAGTGGAATGGAGGGCCTGATCCTCAAGGATGTCCTGCAACTTTGTGTGGCCCTGGCAGCCAGAGCGTCTCTTCACGTGAAGAAGACCACGGGACAGTCAGGGCTGGTACCTGTCATTCTGTGGAAGGTAGATCAACACACTTGTCAGCACGTCTCTGGGAAACCGGTAGGCCAGCGCGTCCAGCACTGACAGGAGTATCTGTTGAACTGCTGTGCTGCTGCTTTTCAAGTGTCTGTGGATGAACATCATGATCTCTGGCACCTGTTGGGAGGACACAGGAGATTGCTGCTGCCACTGTACTGCGGCCATTTGTCCCGCTACCAATGACATTACTGCTCTTCCCACTGCTCTTTACTGCCTTAAAGTGCCTTCAGATGCTCACGACCTACAGAGGGCCAGGCAGGGCACAGTAATCTAGCCTTGGACTGCTTACATCCATTAGCCAGACTCCAGGCTCACACAGAACCATATCCAGTATAACTTCGGACCACTCATCGTCCTCAACAGCGCAGTCTTCAATGGTCTTTTCGAGGGCCGTGAGAACGATGTCTGTTCTCTGAGGAGGTTGGAGGTGTTTTCCAAATGGCTACAGTAGGAAGGAAAAAGAGAGGGAAGACATGTCAAATTGAGTGAGAGAATGTGGTCTGGAGGGGGGAGAGCAGAGTAAAAGGAAAGATGAAGACCCTTGCTTCAGGGCAGAAGCATGCTGAGGGCTCCCAGCTGTGCCCAAGCTTGTCTTGCAGGTACCCCGAGCTGCAGGTTGCTCTGGGATGCAGAGAAGGGGAGATAGCCTGGCTGGAAAGTTCCTGGCTCCTTACCTCCTGACAGAAACCATGAAGCTTACAGATCTGCTCCACGGCCCTCTCACGCACAGTTTTTGTCTGGGAGCTGATGAAGGGCAGCAGCACCTGTGAGGAGAGGAGTGCTGGTTTGCCTGGGAGCTGCAGATGCTGCCTCCAGCAGAAGCAGCTCTGCTGAGATCCCGGCTGGAATCACAGCATCCATCCAGGCTTTCCCCCCAGCCCTTCTCAGGCCTTCTACAGCCACTGAGGTCCCTTGCAGGCTCCTGCTGCTAACAATGTCGTTCCTATGGAGAGAGCTCAAATTCTACCAAAGAGAGCTCTAGGGGTAGCTCCGCAATACAAACCTCCAAGATGTTCTGCAGCTTCTCTCTGTTGGAGGTGCAATGGCTGACCAGCAGAGTCTGCAGCATTTTCTCCATAGCATGCACGGTCTGTAATCAGAGCAGCAGGTTATGAAAGTCTTTCAGAGGGCCCTCTCACCATGAGGAAACTGCTGTGAGTCCCTCTGACTACCAACGAAGGACATGTGCAGATCGATGCACAGCCTGGGAGAGGCCTCAATGCAGCAAAGCTGCTGTGTGCAGACCAGGCTGTGAGTGCTGCGTGTTGCCCGGCCCACGGCAAGAGTGGGAGGGAAGCAGTGGGGGAAGCGAGGCCAAGACCCAGCCTCAAGGATCCTTACTAATCTCTGCACACGAATAACACAGAGGCATGGGCACTGCAGTAGATCACCCAGTACATACATGATTGTAAAGGCAGATGTTCAGGTCCTCTTTTGGAGGAAGGCAGAAGATGGCTTTGAAGCTCGCATGTGAAAGAGGTATTATTGCTTGCTCCGAAATTGCCTTCATTTCACTGGAAATAGAGAGACATCGCTTTGATGTTGGTCCCCCCCTGGGCAAGGCTCCCTAGGAGGGATGTGGAGCCCTGCTGGGAGGCACCTCCTCCACGGGACTGGCCTGGGCTGGAGGACAGTCCTGATGCTTCCTGCTGTGGGGCAAGAGCTAAGACCCTGCAGGGAGCTTCACGGCTTCCTCCAACCTCTGCAGAAGCCCACAGCAGGGCAGAGCTGAGGGCTACCCTGCCCACATGGGGGTGCCTCCCAAGAGCTACCAGGACTGTGCCCTGGGGATGCACGGGAAGAACTGGGGTTGGGCTGGTACCTCAAGGCAGCGATTGCAAGCATAGCTTGGTACCGCACTGCTGTGCGCAGCTGGTCCGTGGGCTCATTTTCCAGCAGCTCCTGTAGAATACAACCAGGATGAGACCTAGCAGTCACCAGCACCCTGCACCAGCAGACCTGGCAGCCGCTCAGCAAGTGCCAGAGGAGCCCCAGTGCCTCCAGCCCAGCTCCGGAAGGCAAAGGCACCCTGCGTTGCACTGCTCAGATCTCAGCAGCACTCATAGTCCCCCTGCGCACCCCTGCCTCACAGGGTATCAGTCCCTGGGCAGCTCTATCCTCTCCCACAACCCCTTACATTGTCCCCTCACCTTGACTTTCTCTGCCAAGTTCTTCTCACGGCAGAAAATAGCCAGGCTCTCACACATGCCCTTCTTTTTGCTGATTCTGCAAATGCTGCAGATGCTCTCCAGAAACACCATCTTCAGCATGTCCTCCTGGCCACCACAGAGAGACAAGGAGAGAGCGTGAGCTGGGAGAGCTGTGTCCAGTAGGCCCAGAGCACTACGGGGTGCGGAGCGGTGTGGGATGCCTGGAGGGCAGCAGCTCTGTCCAGCCAGTGGCCCTCCTGCAGCCTGAAGGCAGAGCCAGAGGGACCACTCAGAGATGCAAGCACAGCTGTTACCTTTTCTGTACTCCTCAGGAAGCATTCTATGTTATCTAGGGCCGCCTTCTCCTCTGTCTCTTCATTCTCCTCTGCATGGAGAGGCAGGCAGTCAGCATCTAACAAAGAAGCAGAGTGAGCAGCGCTGTAGAGGGGTCAAAGGCAGGTGCGAGCAGAGGAAGGAGCTCTGCCCACTCCAGGCTTATGCCTGCTGGCCTAGCACAGTCTGTCCTTGGCTGCCAGAACACAAAGCCCTGGTGTTGAGCAGGAGGCACTTGCTGTCCCAGCCTACCCTGCTGGGGACCCTCACTCACCACCATGCAGCGACTGCACCTCGGTCACCTCGTAGGGCTCCCCTGGAGATCTTCTCTCCTGGGGAGCCTCACTCTCCGCCCAGGCCACCCTGGGGCAGCTGGGGGGTCTCTCCTCCATCCTGTGGGATGAGGGCTAATGGTGGGGAACAGGGGGGAACGGGCAGACACGGGGCTGCCACGGGTAGAGGGAAACGACGTGGGCTGCACTCGGGGGCTCCTCGCCAGAACCGCACTCTACTGCCCTGTCGCCTCACTGTCCTGCCGGACACTGAAGGTCTTCCAGGTCAGCGCCAGCTATCCCTGGATGTCACAGGGACACGTCACAAAGGGCCCCACTGTGACCCACTGCCCCGCCCAGGCGGGGCAGCCTCAGGGTGCCAGCTATCCCTGGGTGTCACAGGGACAGGTCACAAAGGACCCCATTGTGACCTGTTGCCCTGCCCGGGCAGGGCTGGCTCCTGGCGGTGAGGTTGAAATGGCATAGACCGAATTCCCTCAACAGGAGGGATGTGTGGGCATGTTTACCCAGAAAGCTTTGGAAGTGAGCCCAAGAGCAGCCATGCTGCCCAGGCTCTCGCACTTTGGCTTTTGTGAGGCACAGCCACAGCAGGACAGAGGAGAAAGATGAATTCTTGCCATCAGCTCAGCAGCTGTTTTGTTCACAGGCTTGTGAGCTCCTAGGCATTCACTACGGAATCCTAAAAATGTAAATAATGTTTCACACAGGAGATACAGTCCTGTGCCCTTATTTCTGATTAGATGACAGTACACTTTCAGATAATTGGTAATACTGCATCCCAATAAGGCATTTCCCTGCACTTATCAGAAGCAGCTGAAATTAAGGAAGGCAGAAGCTGTTATGTTTTTAACAGTTCGAAAATAAGCTAGTTAAAATGTTTTAGCTCGGCAATTAAGGCATCGTGTAAATTATTGATTTTACTTTTTTTCTTTTCTTCTCAAGACTGTCTTAAAAAAACAGACGAGGCAAGCAAAAGCCTGAGCCGGATTTATAAATGTGCTGCTAAAGATATTACAGGACCATTCCTTGATCTTAACCCACAAGCTCTCCACCTGATCATGGCTGTTCCTCAGACACAGCTCTTTACGATCTATCCACTTCCTAACATAAAGGGCAACTCCCCCACCCCTCCAACCCTATCTGTTGTCCCAAAAGCCTGTAGTCCTCAATCAGGCTATTCCAAGCGTGGGATTCATCCCACCATGTTTCCACGATAGCAATTAGGTCATACTTTCCCAATTGCGCCACCCTTTCTAGCTCCTCCTGTTTATTTCCCATACTGCACACATTGGTATAGAGGCATTTCAGCTTAGCTGTTGGCCTCATTGCCTTCTCGGAGGAGCCCTCCCTAATACTTCCAGGACAAATCTCGGGTTTTTCCCTACCGCCTTCCAAGGCAACAGCATTCCCACACGCTTCTCTGTCACCCAGTACACGCCCTTCCCCATCATATCTAGTTTAAAGCCCTCCTAACCAGCCCAGACAGCTTGCTCCCAATAGTATCTGTGGCCCTTCTAGTCAGTCGGCTCCTGTCTGCCATCAGCATTCCCCTTTTCTCAAGGCTGCATCCCAAACCATAGCATGACACCATTCATCACCACGTCTGTCCTCCTCCTCTTGTGCAGATCCCAGCTGCCAACTGAGAGGACAGAGAAGAAAACAACTTGCACTTCTGATCCCTTCAGTAGTCTTCCTAGAACCCTGATGTCCCTTTTGATCATTCGAGAAATTCTTTTGCCTACCTTTCATTTCCAATGTGGAAAACTAGGAATGGATAATGGGAAGGGCTTAACCAGGCAAGGGATATTCCTAGCAACATCTCTCACCCAGGCTCCAGGCAGGCAACACACCTGTCAATGGTTTACGGGCTGGTTCGGCCCACTTCCGTGACCAGCGGGGCGGAGGGATCTGCGGATCCGTGCCTCCGGAAAAGGGAAGCAGGGGACTCCAAAATAATTAAAAACAGCGGCAACAATCCGAGGGGAAACAAACTAACTTACTAAATACACTATCGGAATGCAAGATAGCACACTATAATACAATATAATCAGAATTGAAGCTAATAAATCAAATATAATGAGAGAGAGAATGTCCGAAAGGTGGATAGGCCTCACCACAACGCTGAGGTGAGATGCTCAGTCCACCTGAGCAGCAGGGAGACAGGACGAGAGCCGACCATGAAGAGCAGACGAAAAAGAGCGCATCAGGTGACCTTGCCAGGACTTCTGTCTCCTCTCCCTGAGCGCAAGGTCCCCTGGGGAATGTAGTTCTTCTTCTCTTCTGGGCAGGTACCCAGGACTTGAGCATTGACAGTTTAACTCCCAGTGCCCCACGTGATGTTATGATGTGGAATACCGAAAACCAAAAATCACAAAACCATGACATATTGGAATTTATTATTCCATTTTATTATTTTTTTTAAATGATTCTTCAGTTGACTCCTGTCCATTAAGTGCTCTCTTGTTACTTGTCTTCAGATGTCTTTCTTGTCTTTTACTACGATCACTATGAAATTTCATGTTTGTGTTTAAAACATTTGTGGAAATTTTCTGTTCTTTCAGCATCAAGTAGTTATCTGCCAAAATAATCCTTCCTTTTTCTATCTTCCTTGGTTGAAATATTGAAGGAGAAATAATTTAACAGAGCGTCCTTTACACAAAGATGGTAAAAAAATGAAAGAGATATTGTGTATGTTCTGGTGAGCAATGTTGAAGGCCACCTAAATGAAGTTTTATACAAGAAATATTGAAAAAGAAGGCAGAAGATACCAGTTTTAATAAATTCCCTCTTCATACTTAATTTTATTTAATGAACTGGCAGTAGTAGGTATGTAAACTTTATGAGCAGTAAATTTCTTATCTGATGAATCCTCTAATGCTGGCCAAAGGAATCATAACTATCTTAACGTATCTTAGCTATCTACAACTGAAGGAGAAAACGATCCTTCATGTCCACAGCCATCTAAACCAGGCAGAATTCCTGGCACATATATATAATGGCATACATTTAGTTACAGATTTTTGTGAAGCTTGAAAGTAGCACACCTAACAACAACAGCAACAAAATTAAAAAACAATCAAAAACTTTTTTCAACTGTAGTGTGACTAATTCACCTTCTCAGACTTCTCCTTTTACTTGTTTTGCCAGAGATGGTCCTAAAGCATGAGGATAAAATGAAGAATTAAAGCACCTTGTCACTAAGTATCATAAATAATATTAGGATGCTTATCTAAATATTTCAAAAAACTATTTCCAAAGAGGGCGTAAGAATGAGCAAACACTTCTAAATCACTATTCTGTTTCTAAAAAAATAAGTTCCACTGTTTGAAGCAGAGATTTTCTACATGAACAACCTAGTCATTTTTCTAGTTTTTAAGCTACCCACCATGCTTAACTCTAGAAAACGTTTTTTCATGGGTCTTCACACATTAAAATTAGCAAAAAATTAAAGTTGTTTTTTTCTTTTAATCTTCCCGGAGTTGTTTATGGAAAGCTCATCTGTAAGTCTACAAGGGCTGCTCTAAAAGCAATGCTTTCTATGTTACTAAGTTGGCCCACAACATCAGAGGCAGATGTTGGGGGTAAAGGCAGTAAAGGCTGTACGTTCCCACCAATAATCTATTACATTTTGTTGCTGTGTGTCAGATGGAAGCAGAGGGGTAGTACGACAGAATGATATCTGACGTGGATGTGCAGATGAAACTGATGTGAAAAATATTGTTTTGCAGCTGAGAATTTGCTCTAACAAACTGTTATTGTGTTCACTGTAGCTGTTACAGTTTCCATGGAAATAAATAGGAGACATTACTTTTGGAGCAACAGCTCACTCGGTGCAATGAAAATGTAATTAATTTCTAGAGCTGTCGCTGAACAATTGTTACATTGTGGTAATGGAGAACTTCCATTTAGAACTTCCATTCTAAATTTTTGTAGCTTCTACCAGTCAGCCTCTTCAATACTTTAACTGATTTTCTCTTAGCATCTAAACGCTTCAACAACTTTCCTGTTAAAATTATACTATTGGAATTGTATTTTAAGATGCTTTGGAAAGGCATTAATTTTAATGCCATGGAAGCTTATTGGATATGCCTTCCCACTGCAAAGTAAAACTATGAACATGCTGTAGACTCTGTCTCAGTTTTGTTGCCCTAAGTGGTTGTCTTTTAGGTAATGAAAATCTCATGCCAGAAAACACTACAGCATAGTGAAGGAAAGAGAAGGAAGATAAGTGCTGCTTTGGCCTTAGTGGATGAAATAACAAGTTTCTCCTTTTTTACTAGTAGATTCCAGTTCTTTTATTGCTACAGCCTTTTGTTCTTTCTGGTCATTTGGTGAACCTTTCTATCAGAACAGGCAGTTAAACAGCTATGATTCTTTACCAGCAACTTGGATAAAAACACTGATACTTTTTAGCTAAGATCTTAGATTTGCTTGAACTGCAGTAAAAAAAAAAGAACACCAAACCAAAAGAAAACAAAAAAACCCACAAACCTATCTTATGGGAATTCTTTGATCCCTGTGTTTCAGGCAGGTCAGAAATGAAACTTGGTCAAAGGACAGTAACGCTCAGATAAATAAGGTATCGTTTGCCTTGGTTTGTGAATCTTCAGTTATGTAAACCTCTGCTTTAGAAAATGAACTTCAGTTTGGTTGCCTTGAAGCTGGAGGGAGAGAATACTAGTTAGGGAGAACAATGTAATTGTTAATTTACAATATGTAAGTCAAAAAATTGAATTCCCTAAAATGCAAACAGAAACCCTGACAATTCATTTGAAAAGGAGTGAGAAACTGTGGAAATGAAGACAGTGTTGTATTCTTAGAATTTGCTGTGAAGACATGGAAAAATAGCACGTCCAGCAAACACACTCCAGAAATCTCTTTTTAGACAGACAGAGAAAAAAAAAA